>NC_136268.1:128526134-128833634 GCF_964187855.1 Myxine glutinosa
GAGGTGCAGAGAAAATACACAAAAAACAATAACCCTGCAGTAACAACTTCAACTTAGGTTGAGGTTGAGGGTTCACACAAACGCTTTGCTTCTCGCAAAGCGTCCGCCAATGGGAACTAAAGGGAGGGAGAAGGAGCGGGAGCAAGAGACAGGTAGCCGGAATGAACATGAGGGACAATGAGGGACAGTGAGGGAGTGTCGGTATGCAATTTTCATCCAATCGCCATCTTTCACAATACTTCTGGACCGGCATGAGATGGCGTTGTCTGTCATTAATTTATATGTTAATCGAACGAGTTTTAGGTGTTTTAGAAAATGGCGGGAAACCTTGTACCCACGGCTTTGGTCCTACACAATTTCGTTTGATTTATCTAAATCACACTAGCCGTACCACAGATATGAGCACATTGGAATAGGGGAAAATATAAAGTGCGATTTTCATCCAATTTGAATGAGAGAGAAAAAATATCTGTATTCCAAGTGCTAAACAAATGTACCGGCCTTACAAGACTTGGGAGCAAATGGCCGCATGGTGCACTCATGCCCCGTTAGCTCCCAGGTCACAGTAAGGCCCTTAATGACCAGCGTCGACCTGGCGCATTTTATTTAGACAGCGCAAAAAATACGTATTTACAAAAAATCCTTTTCCGATTGGGTAATGACAAATGACATTATCACAGACAAATCAAGCCCCACACCACCTCCTCCACCATGTATGTACAAGAACTAAACGCAGGTTCGTAGATCATATTTTGGACAAGAATAACAAAGAATAACTCTTACCTTCTCAGATATTGTGTCCAATTTGACCCCTATCTGGCTCGCCAAATTGTCGTGGAAGTGGTTTGGGACTTAAGACTCCAATGATCGGAAACAGGTTTTACAAAAGGTCATGACTTTATTAACTATTTGTTCACTTCATTCAAATACTAATAACTACCGTTAACTCAATGGACCAGATAACTCTATCCGCATAGTCCCTCTTTCTCAGCCGATGTTCCTCCGCAGCGCCATACTCGTTCATTCCATCGGGCAGGACTTCTGAGGACAAGTTATCCTGAATCAAAGTCTGTTCTGGTTTATATCGGCACACTTGAGTTCATCCCTTCTCCGCTGAAAGGTTGTTCCGTCATCCCGCTCGCCTTACTGGCACCAACTCGCTCCCCTCCTGCTGTGAGTTCTATTTGCCTTACAATAGGAGAGTGCTCTAGCCTGGGGCTGTGACCAGGTGAACAAGTCATTACTACTTTCGTGCACATTCCTGACATTCATTTCAAGTCGTTGGTTCTTCCTCGTTACCAGTTCCAATCAATGAGTTACCAGTTCTAATCAATGAGTTACATTTCCACACTAGCAGGATGGACCCGTGCAAATTCCACAAAATGCAAAATGTGACTTCAAGCCCTCAACTCCCCCCGCATCCTCTCACAAACCCCAAGTCCTCTCCCTCCCCTCTCAACACAGAGGCATCAATCCTACCCGCACTCCAAGCCTTCACGATCACCTGTCCAACTCACAAATCCCACGAGATAGGCCGAATGGATATATATATATATACATAAGTTCAAAACACACCTGGTCACAAGTGTGCCGCACTGACCGGGTCCTCAGTCGAGGTCCTCAGCATCATCCCGTTTCGGCCCTTCAACCTCGATAAGGTCAGCTAAGGTGGGCCAGCAGGGGCACATACACATCCACATGGATCAACTGCACCTGGATGCGTACATACCCCCACCCCCAGCCAGTGCGAACAACAACAACACCTCCACATCCAGAATCCACAGCACCAAACAAACATGGTGGAACACTCAAACACCCACCTTTATACCCTTCACCACTCACCAACAAAACACACCAGATCATTCATACACACACATACACACCCATACACACACATACACACACAACACCAACCAACCAACCACCTACCCTTACATCAAACACCACTCAACACACAAAAACACACACTCATGCAAAAATTAATTCATGTAAAAACACACACCCTCACCCACTCACTCATATACACAAAATAAGAAATAATAATGGTAACAAAAAAAAACAAAAAAAAACAGACAACCAAACTATCTCTCTGTCTGTCTGTCTCTCTCTCTGTCTATCTCTTTCTCTGTCTATCTCTCTCTCTCTGTCTCTCTCTCTGTCTGTCTCTCTCTCTGTCTATCTCTCTCTGTCTGTCTGTGTATCTCTCTGTCTGTCTGTCTCTCTCTGTCTGTCTCTCTCTGTCTGTCTGTGTCCGTTCGACGTGCTTCCATAAACTTCCTCCATATCCAAAATGAGCCTTTCAAGGCAACCTGGGCCACCTTGTCACACATCCTCCTTCTTTCTGTCCCACACACTCCCAGCCTAGCATGAAATGCAGAAAAGGAATTGCCAATATACCCTCTACACCCCACCTCAAATGGCTGACACGAAACTCGCCAACCCTTCTCCCGGCACTCTGCCTCCGGCTCACTGTATTTTCCTCTCTTCCACTCGTGCACCTCCTCCATGTTCTCTTCCCAAGGTACCGACAACTCCCCTAAGATGACCTGTCTTGTTGCACTTGACCAAATGACAATGTCAGGCCGTATATATATATATATATATATTACAATAAACGACCAGAAACCAATTACCTTCTTCCTGATGCATATATACACACATCGTTAAAGTAAATAATGATATTGTCCAAATTTCGAATGACATGTGTTTAATCTCTGCTTGAGAGAATGTAACATAACTCTTTGGGCGGTGCATAAGTTAATGGACCGCTGTCTTGATCGCTGAGGCTAATCTTCACAACCTATCGACTCAGAATCCTTTTAACTGTTGATTTTGTAGTTTTACAATTAAGGGAATTGCATCCGGAGTGCATAGCCATCGTGAATATGACAGAGGCATCTTTGGCTTTGCTGCTGTGCCTGTTGGTTCGGGGAACCACGTGATGGGGGGGGGGGGGGGTTAATGGAGGAAGGGTGCGCATGCGCAGAATGGAGAGAATGCCGAATAAAGAAAGCCTCTTGATTCTCGTTCCTGTTGATGTTTATTGAATATACGGACACTACAACCGGCGACGAGGTAAACGTTCCTGGCGAACAATGACGGCGGTCGGCTCATTGGAGATTTTCGAGGGCGACGATTTTGAAGCACACAAAGAAAGCTTGGAAGCCTATTTCATAGCGAACGACATTGGACAAGTCGAGGTGGGCGCCATTGCTGCCGTGATCCAAGCGGCCAACAGGAAGAAGGTGGCTACTGTGATCTCACTGATCGAGAAGAGCAGCTCGTTCAACAGGTGGTGTAAATGGAATAGACATTTCCTGACTCCCCCTCCCAATAAGACTAGTTGGAGACAAGGGTAGGGACTGGCCAAAAAAAATTCAACTTGGAGATAGATGTAAAATTACTATGTGAGCTGTTAGAGCTCTTCAAGATGAAGAAAATGAGCCATAGATGACCCTTCTGGCATGTCTGTAAGCAAAGTTATAGCCAAAAGCATGTCAGCAATTTTCCGCATCAGTGGCCATTATTTATCATATAAATATGGAATCCATATCTGTGACCGATTTACATTGAAAACTGCTGAAATATGTACGCAACTTCAACTTAGCACAGTTTAGTAAATACTCGAGATAAATCCATGCGGTAAAAGATTGCTGAGAGTTGCTAAGACCTACGACTTAGAAATTCCACCTGGACACACTTCAGGGGGCACTTTCAAAGGGGAGATGTGCTTATTCTTTCTAAAAAATATTTTAGGTGTGGTATAGACACGATATTTGCATGCATCGGTTTCAAAAATCGAGCAAATATGGGAAAATTACTCATGTGAAACCAGGATCCGTCTCGGTGGTAGCCATGAGTGCGTAGATGTCACATGATCAGTCATGAAGAGTGGTTAAGTCCAAAATATGACATACCATGGCATAAAAACGATTTGCCCGCAAAGCATTGCACCGCAACGGCGGTCACAGAGTGCCATGCACAGCGTGACGTAAGTAGTGCGCGCAGCGCCCCTGGCGGAATTACCGGTCCCTAACAAGGGTCCAGAAAGCGAGACTGGGAATTGGTCGGGGCCCCCCATTTCACCACCGGGTTGTAAACATGAAGAGGTGGTCACATTCCGGGGACGTAGTTGTTCTTCATAACTCTTCCACACCAACCCGTTTACTCGCACATCATAATTTATTGGACTAATGACCCGAAAGATAGTCCCAGGGACCCAGCTCGGACCTTTTCCAAAATTTCACGCAAACACGAGTTAGCCTTGCTGGAACTTTGGGACATGGCCGAGGTTCTCTTGGAACACCTTCACTTGTTGTTTGGTTTGGTTAGCTCTGAGCACTGAGCCTTATTCTAGGTTGTCTGTTCATTAACAGTTCTGAAGGTGATTTCCCAAACGAGGTAGGCGTGGCTCTGTATGTCAACAGGAATCTGTCCAGTTTGGTTTGTAGCAACTCTCCAGTATCTGCAATTTTTTTCATTTTCTCCTTAAAATGACCGACATAACGTTCTGCCAAACCATTCGTAGCAGGGTGTCCTGGGGCAGTCAGGGTATGTTTAATGTCATTTGTCGTAAGAAACTCTTTGAACTCGGTGCTGGTAAATTGGCTGCCGTTATCAGTAGTCAGGTTCACTATGTTTTTTCGTTCAAAATCATGCTAGATTAGCAAACCTATACATTTTTGGAAACGTTATTACATGGAAAATCTGAAAATCAATGTTTACATTTGCCAATTCCGACCAATTCGATTCGACCAATTCGACCAATCGACCAATTCCATTCGACCAATTCGACCATTCGACCAATCGTTTCGATCGACCATTCGACCGATTCGATTCGATTCGATCGACCATTCGACCAATTCGATTTGCCAATCAATTTGACCGACCTTTGCTTGTGTGGAACGGACTGTGAAAACGATGCGGACTATATTGTCGGATACGACACACAGGACAGTGATGACGAACTCTAAATGGCATATTCTGTAATCGTGTATGTTTGATGCCATTGACTGCCTGTGTATATTTTGTCATTGACTGCCTGTGTAGATGTGAAGTTATACTGACTGCATGTGTATATATGATTTTGCTGGCTGCCTGTGTATGTTTGGTGATATTAATTATTGTGACACATTTTGATGTTATTAACTGCCTGTACAAAATGATAACATGTATTTGATTATGCAACTTATCGCGAATATAAAGACAGTATTTTGCAATTCAAAACCTTTGATTCGTGTCTTACCATTCCCCATAGCACTAATTTGATACTTTCATTTGATTCCTTGTCCCTGAAAATATAGGTTTAGTATATTTTAAAATGTTTTTAGGGTAATTAGAGGCAGAAATAGAACAAAATATGTATTTTACAGTGGCCATTTTGAAAATCCAAAATGGCCGCCATACAGGTATCTCTCCAAATGTAAACATTGATTTTTAGTTTCCTTATGCTATAACCTTTCCAAAAATGTATAGGTTTGCTAATCTACCATGATTTTGAACGAAATATAATTTATTGACATAGTGAACCTGACTACAGTCACAAGGTGTTCCCGCAGACCAAAAACACTGAAAATTTTTCAGAGGCTTTTAATAATGGTCGTGGCAGTAGTGTTCACCAAGGGAATTACTTCTAAGTACTTTGAATAAGCCACCAGAACCAAATACAGTTTCCCTTTAAAAGGGCCCGCCAGGTCTAGATGAAGTCGTTTCCACAGACCGGCAGGCCAAGACCACGATGAGGGCTGGTTCGCCGGCAGAGCCTTTGCATTCTCCTGACACATTGCACACGATTTCACGGTGCTTTCAATATCCTTGTCGATATTTGGCCACCACAGGTATCTCCTGGCCATTTGTTTCATTTTTACCATGCCTGAATGTTCAGCATGTAAATCAGTGAGCCGAATCTGCCGAAGCGATGTGGGAATAACCACCCGAGAGTTCCACAGTACAATATCGTCTTCCACAGAAAGTTCCAGCCTTTTGTTGTGATAAGGCCGAATCACCTCCTCCGGATTCGCATTCCAACCATGTTTTGTGAAATTAAGTACCTTGCCGAGAACTGGGTCCTTCATTGTTTCAGCCGCGGCGACAGCGGCATTCACAATTTCATCATTTTTCACCAGAAGTACCTCCACAATCACTCGTTCAGGCTTTGTAGGATGACCCGGAATGGGTTTTCGTGAGAGGAAATCCGCATAAACGTTTTTCTTGCCTGTGATGAACTGTATGGTGTCGTCGTAAGCTGCCAACAGTAAGGACCATCTCTTTATCCTTGCTGACGCTAACTCTGACATGGGTTTGGAGATACCGGAGAGTTGTTACAAACCAAACTGGACAGATTCCTGTTGACATACAGGGCCACGCCTCCCTCATTTGGGAAATCACCTTCAGAACTGTTAATGAACAGACAACCTAGAATAAGGCTCAGTGCTCAGAGCTAACCTAACCAAACAAGTGAAGGTGTTCCAAGAGAACCTCGGACATGTCCCAAAGTTCCAGCAAGGCTAACTCGTGTTTGCGCGAAATTTTGGAAAAGGTCCGAGCTGGGTCCTGGGACTATCTTTCCGGTCATTAGCCCAAGAAATTACGATGTGCGAGTAAACGGGTTGGTGTGGAAGAGACATGAAGAACAACTACGTCCCCGGAATGTGACCACCCCTTCATGTTTACAACTCGGTGGTGAAATGGGGGGCCCCGACCAATTCCCAGTCTCGCTTTCTGGACCCTTGTCTCCAACTAGTCTTATTGGGAGGGGGAGTCAGGAAATGTCTATTCCATTTGCACCACCTGTTGAACGAGCTACTCTTCCCGATCAGCATTTTGATGACTCGATTTTTTTTCTCCACGGGTTGATCAATCTGGGAACCCAGAACCGGTAGTGGATGAACCCGTGCCTTCCCCATAACCTGGTCAACTACCTCATCGGGTTGGCGAGTCCAGAAGATTTCCGGTGCGAGAAAGGAAGAAAACGTGAAGACTAATTGAACAATGCTGAGTCTGTGTATTTGCCTACCAACTGGATGGATGAGAAATTTGTTTTTTGACCCCTTTAGTCTAACATTTGTGAAACTGAGTTAATTGTAGGTTGGTTAATGAAATGATGAACAGCTTCATGTGATTGTGTTATCTAATTTATATGACAGATATATATGACAGTTTATATGACAGTTATCTTCATATGATTCCTTAGTATCTCTCCCGGGCTACTCCCTCCTCCGGTATGATAGACCTGAGCCTCGTCCTGGAGGCGGGGTTGCTATCTTTATCAAAAACTCTCTTCCTCACTCGCCCTGCACTGCACTCTCTCCACCTCACCCCCAGGAATACCTCTGGCTACGGCTTCCCCTTCGCTCCCACCTCTTGTTCATATGTGTGTTGTACCGTCCACCAAACAGTGATGACTCCATCTACATCTCGCTGTCTGATAATATGGACCAACTTCTATCTACTCATCCCAACTCTCTCTTCCTCATATGTGGTGATTTCAACTGTCATCATGCCAGTTGGCTGGGTGTGGGTACCTCTCTCACCAGCCATGGCTCCTCAGCAAAGGACTTCTGCGATTCACTGGGACTGACACAATCTGTCAATTTCCCGACCCGGATCTCAGTCAACGGAACATCTTCTCTTCTGGACTTGGTTATGACTAACTTCCCTGAAAATGTCTGCTGCGCTTCTTCTACTCCAATCGGGTCATCTGATCATGTCCTTGTTAAAGTGGACATCTCTCTGACCATCCTCAGGGAGCCTGCTCAGCGTCGACGAGTCTGGCATTTCACTCAGGCCAACTGGCACGGTCTTCAAGCAGCCATCAATCATCTGGACTGGTCTCCCATCTCTACCACCTCTGACATCAACTCAGCCTGGGAATTCTTCCAAAGTAAATTGCTCTCTCTCATGCACAGATTTATCCCATCTCGTCTTCAGTTGTCATACCCTTCCTCCCGTCCATGGTACACGGAATCTTGTGGTGAGGCTGTTGCCCAGAAACAAATTGCCTTCGTCTCCTGGAAAGCAAATCCAACGGAAGGAAATCTCATTTCCTTTCACAAAGCCCGAAACAAGTGTGTGTCCACCCTCAGGAGAGCCAGGAAACAATATCTCTCCGTTCTCAAGACCGAACTCTCTTATCTGTCTCCCTCTTCCAAATCCTGGTGGCGTCTGGTCAAATCCGTTTTTTGGTGTTTGTTCCCCCTTCATCCCCTCCCTTACCTCAAACGGCTACACAGCTGACTCCGCACGTGAAAAAGCTGAGTGCCTCAACTCTGTGTTTGCCTCTAAATCTTGTGTCCCAAACCCATCCCTCTCTGTACCCACCATACCCAGTCGTACCCTGCTGCTCCTGGACTCCGTGTCCTTTCCTCCTGACAAGGTGGAAAAGTTTCTGTCAACCCTCGACTCTGATTCTGCAACTGGACCCGACGGCATCAGCCCACGGGTCCTAAAATCCTGCTCTGCCGCTCTATCTCACCCTCTCTCTGTTCTCTTCACCCTCTCTTTTGCTCAAGTTCAACTGCCATCTGCTTGGAAATCAGCCAACATCACCGCTTTGCACAAAAAAAGGTGCAAAACAGATCCTAGCAACTACAGACCAATCAGCCTTCTCCCAATTATCAGCAAAGTCATGGAATCCATCATTGCTTCGGATATGAAATCTTTCCTCTTCTCCAATGGCTTGATCTCTGATCATCAATTTGGTTTCAGACCAGGTCACTCTACTCTGGACATGCTGCTTCTGCTGTCTCAACAATGGATGGAGGTCCTCAATGCCAAACAGGAAATTAGAGCTGTCTCCCTCGACATATCACGTGCCTTCGACACGGTCTGGCACCCCGCTCTGCTCACCAAACACTCCTCCTTTGGTATCCATGGAAATCTCCACGCATGGCTGGCGGACTTCCTCTCTAGTCGTCGTCAACGTGTGGCCCTGAATGGGTTTCTCTCATCTCCTCTTCCTGTTCAGGCTGGAGTTCCCCAAGGCAGTGTTCTGGGCCCCGTGCTTTTTCTGGTCTTCATCAATGATCTCTCTGACTCTCTTGAAAATCCTCTCTATCTCTTTGCTGATGACTCCACTCTCTGCTGCTCCATACCTCTTCCCTCAGATCGGCAGTCTGCAGCCTCCTCACTCTCTGAAGACTTGGACAAAATCACAGACTGGTCAAACAAGTGGAACATGTCTTTCAATCCTGACAAATATCACACTCTTACTATGTCTCTCCGAAAAGATCGACTGGACAACCCTCCCATCTACTTTCTCAACAATCCTCTCCAAGAAGTTCTGTCGCTCAAGCTTTTGGGTCTCACTATCTGCCATGATCTTTCTTGGGAAAACCACATTTCCAAGCTGGCCTCCAAAGCCAGTCGCCGACTGGGCATCCTCCGTCGTGTGAAGTCCTTCCTCGGCACACCTGAGCTCCTCACCACATACAAGGCTTTCATCCGCAGCTCAATGGAATACTGTTCTCCCCTATGGGCCGGTGCTCCTGCCTCACACCTAGCTCGGCTTCACGCTGTTGAAACCAAAGCTTTCAGAATTATTGGAATCTCCCGCGATGAAGCTATCTCTGAGGGCCTTTCACTCACTCACCGCAGGCAGGTAGGTGGTCTTTCTGTCTTCTACCGACTCCTCTCCGGCCTTGCACCCCCAGCTCTCTCTGTGCTCTGTCCCCCAAATATTCCTACAGGTCGCACAAGATCTGCCAGCAACCCTCTGATGGTTAAACTGCCGAAATCTCGGCTCTCTGCTCACCTTCACTCTTTCATTCCTCTTTTCTCCCGCCTCTGGAACAAACTCCCTCACTCCCTTCAATCCCACTCCTCCCTCCAGGTCTTTAAAACAGCTGTTCACCACCATCTCTTATCTTTCCCCATCCAAAACCTTGATCTTTTCTACCCCCGCTAATTCACCCCAGATCCACCTTGTTTGAAATTCCAACTTCTTTCCTGGAAGTCCTGGCAGTGTCCATATGTTTTATACCTCTCCCACCGCCCCCTTCCCATGCCCCCCCCTCCAAAGCCCTCGCCCTCTCTCAGATCTCTCGATGTCTCCATGTCTCTCGGTCCCTGCTCTCAAATGTTGTGTTTGTGTCCTTCCCCCTCTCTCCCCATCTTGTCTACCGCTCCCGATGTTATATGTTTTATGTGTCGGTTTGTCTTTCTGTGTGATTAATGTTCGCTCTTTCACGAGCCTCGATCTTGTATCCCCCAAAAAAAAAAGACGAGTACAGTGATCTTAGTGATTAACTACTTATTTGTTGTGAGATTTAAAGAGGGGGGCAGTTGCTGTGTCTGTTGGTTCGGGGAACCACGTGATGGGGGTGTTAATGGATGCGCATGCGCAGAAGGGAGAGAATGCCGAATAAAGAAAGCCTCTTGATTCTCGTTCCTGTTGCTGTTTACTGAATCTACGGACACTACAAACACCAACATGGCAGCCGTTACATTGACATCCAAAGTCCTCAACCAGACATAACACCCTCCTCCCCCGTTATTCCCGTTCTTCAAAGGGAAAGGGAAAATTGTTACATCATCATTACATATTTATTCATTACCTCATTAAATTAGTATTTATTGAATATTAACTCTTCATGCCACTAGTGACGTCACGAAAATCGCAATCTAATCAGGAAGTGGATGTCCGACAGGTCATGGTTTATTACGGCCACTCATTGGACTATCCTTATATATTTTTTAATATGTGATTAAGAGTAGCTTAATTGTAGTAATTAATGAACCGAAAATAATTATCTTCTTATTAAAGCATCTTAAATATGCATCGAAGTGACAATTGTGGGTGGAGTCAGGGTAGCTGTAAAACCAATCAGTGGGAAGGATCATTACAGACAGACACAAGCGTATTGCACACACAGTGCTTTCAAAAAGTATTCACACCCCTTGAATTTTACACATTTTTTGTGTTACAGCCTGGAATTTAAAATGGATTAAATTGAAAAAAAATTTGTCACTGATCTACACAAAATAAAAGACAGTGAGAGCATGTTTTTTGAAATTTATACAAATATTTTGAAAATGAAATGCAGAAATATGTATTTTACATACGTATTCAGCCCCTTGAGTCAATACTTGGTACAATCACCTTTAGCAGCGATTACAGCTTCGAGTCTTCTTGGGTATGTCTGTATCAGCTTTGCACATCTGGATTTGAGGAGTTTCTCCCATTCTTCCTTGCAGATTTGCCCCAAGTTCTGTCAAGTTGAATGGGGAGTGTTGGTGAACTGCGATCTTCAAGTCTTTCCACAGATTCTCAATGTGATTCAAGTCTTTCAACAGATTCTCAATGTGATTCAAGTCTGGGTGGGCTTTGGCTGGGCCACTCAAGGACTTTCATGTTCTTGTTCAGAAGCCATTCCAGTGTTTATTTGCCTGTCTTGGATTAATTGGCCTATTGGAATGGAAATCTTCACCACAGTCTTAGGTCTTCTGCATTGTGAAGCAGGCTCTCCTCAATGATTTGCCTGTATTTGGCTCCATTCATTGTTTTCACTGTCCCCACAAGTCTCCCAGACCCTGCCGCTGAAAATCATCCCCATAGCATGATGGGGACGAAAGACTTGCTTCGTGGTTGGGATGGTGTTAGATGGGTGATGAGCCATGATTGGTTTCCACCAGATGTAGTGCTCTGCAGTCAGGCCAAAGAGTTGAATTTTTATGTCATCAGACCACAGAATATTTTCCCTCATGCTCTCGGAGTCTTTCATTTTCTTTTTTGCAAACTTCAGGTGTGCTGCCATGTGCCTTTTTTCTCAGGAGTGGGCTTCCGTCTGGTCACTCTCCCATTAAGCCTAGAATGGTGAAGTGCTGCAAAGACTGTTTTCCTTCTGGCAGGTTCTCCAATGTTAGCCAAATCATTCTGTAGTTCTGTCAGAGTGGTCATTGGGTTCTTGGTCACCTCCCTGACCAAGGTCCTTCTTCTTCCCCGGTTGCTCAGTTTGGTCGGACGGCCAGCTCTAGAAAGAGTCTAGGTAGATCCATATTATTTTCATTTCCTAATGATTGAGCTCACTATGCTCTTGGGAACTTTCAACACTCTAGAAATTGTTTTATACCATTCCCCAGATCTCTTGTCACCTCACCAACTCATCGACCACGTTTTGTCATAACTCGTCCACAATTTTCTGATATTTTGCTATATGTATCGTTTTTGGCCCTATATCTCATTGGTGAAGACTTGCTGCTAGGGCTTGCTGCTTAACCCTGGTGTTGGGCTAGCGGCTAGGGTGTCAGCTTAGGATAACCTAGGATCCTGGGTTCGAATCCCAGTCAATCGCTGAATTAACGCCAGGGGAGTTGACTCAGCCTGTCATAACCTTCCGAGGTCGGCTAATTGAGGACCAGTTCACTGGTAATTCCCTGTTTGTCGTTAAAGGCGGCAAAAAGGGTTGGCGTCAGGAAGGGGCATCCGGCCGTAAAACATTGCTTCAAAAAGGGGACAGAAAAACAACAACAACCACGGTTCCCGAAAAAGGCCAACCCCTGCTTGCGGGGAAAAATGGCCTCTAAAGGTGGTTATTTATTTTTTATATATATATCTCATTGGTGAAGAATCACATCGAAAATTATAGTATCTGGATCAGGCTCTTCCCCAAAACCTAATCATTTTGTCATTGTCACACACCTTACCTGTCCACCAATTTCATCCGAATATGTCCGTCACCTTTTGAGATATCCTGTTCACAGACAAAAAGACAGACGGGATGGAAACACAACCTCCGTCCATCTTCAGTGGTGGAGGTAAAATTATTATTGCCTCTGCTTAGTTGATAAGCAGCGAATTGCTAAAGTTTATCAGGTAGTTTATCATTCACTTCCTCAATTGGTAAATCCTTTCTTATTTAAAGCAAAAAATTGGATCCACAATCTGGATGATCAAATGAAGGGTTTGGAGGTGATCAAATTGAGGGATACCTCCTTTGCTTATTTTGGAATAATTGAGTGCTTAAACACTTTTATCACAAATGTAACCTTTCATCGTAATCGTCGCAATGAGACAATTGAAAGATTGCTTTTTAGTGGACTGTGATGCACGCCATTTGCTTTTCCAAGGCAGCTGAGACAGAAGGATTACACGAACAGCTGCTTAGTTTTAAGCTCGGCAGCATTTCTTCTGAAGGTCAAGTGAATAACAGTGGCCTACATCTGCATATGGAATGTACAGTACCGTGAAAGAATGTGCGATAGTGGGCCAGCTGGGTCATTTTAAGGTGTTATTGTTTTGTCTCAGGTGCTTTACCTAGGTTACATTGTAACTGTGTATCCAGATAAAGAGTCAGCACTGGTCCTCTGATTATGGTCCTTTGACTGGTCCTTTGATTATGTGTTACTTTGGCAAAAGTCTGTAGCAATGCAGCTGACCTGCATTGGTTGTTTGACTTTATCTTTTGTTTTGCTGCCAATGTATTCTCAAGAGGGAGAACACAGCTGTAGAGAAGTTAAAAGGGAAGCTCATGAGTTAAAAGGGAACCCAAAGCCAACATGACCAGTAACAATTTCATGTCGCAAAGAAAATGGATTGCCTCTGCAAAGCATATAACCAACTCTTAAAATTATCTCATGATGTAATTGGAAATTACTGTATTTATTAAATATTCTAGTTCAGCATAAATTGCTATTTGAACTATATTTAAACTGTCAACACAATGGGACTGTCTCATGACTGTGATCCAGCTGTGAAGTTACTCTCTTTACTAAATCTTGATAGATATTTGAATAGCATGTTAAAACTTGCTTTGAAAATAATAACATTCAGAAATTGTTATTGTCATTTCATTCAAGGAAAATGTTGTTCAGATGTAGCTGAATGCAAGACGAGGAGATCAAATACGCAGCACTACATGGACCAATCATCTCTAGAAAATACTTCAATACCATAATACTCAATCGGATCAATATTTGTCATGTGTAGTGCAATGTTCCAAAACATGAGAAAATATGGATCAGTGTTGTTGTTGTTGTTGTATAGCCCTGAACAGTTCTCTTGAACAAGCCTGCGGCATGAAGACAGCCGATTGATCTCCCAAGAGAAACCCAGAGATCCACCAGATCTAGGATGATGTACCTCCACCTTCAGGAAGTCAGCGCCAGAGGAAGAGAGAGAGAAAGAGAGGAAGAGATAGTGAGAGAGAGAAAGAGAGTGAGAGAGAGAGAGAGAGAGAGCCAATAGGGAAAGTGCCGGTCTATGGGGACCAATCGGCACTCTGACCGTGATCGCGCTGCAACCCTTACGAATCCGGGCAGCAGGAAAAATGGGGAAGATTTGGCTCCCAACTTGCATTGGGGGGTACAACCACCCACCATGCAAGGCATCCCCAATAGTTGTGGATCCGTGTTGATGCAATATGTGTGCGAAAAAGTTTTCTGAACGGAATACCCACAAAGGTCTAATTAACACTGTATTTTTTTTTTTATGTATCATTAAGAACACCTGGCATTGAAGGGAATTGTTTTCTTAGCATTTATATATACTTATAGATTGAGAAAATGTTCATGCTTCATTTTTTCTTGACAATATTGAAGCTCACAGAAGAGTGAGGTGACAGAAGGTATAAACTGGCAGCAGAGTAGCGGGGGCAACTCTCAGACACAATAAGTGAGGGAAGTTGAACAAACAGGAAATGAGGAGAGAGAGGAAGGGAGAAAACACTGCAACTTGTAAATAAGAGGGTGTGGATTGGAAGAGTATATGGGGTAATACTGACTATACAGCAGTGCACCACTTTCCTGAATCCTTGGAAAGAGTGGGACAACATAGCCTCTGGAAGGCAGTTCCACATGTGGGAGAAGTAAGAAGCAAAAGATTTGAGATACAGAGTTAGACTGGATTTTGGAAGTTTGACCAAGGGTTGTTTTACCAAAATAACTTCTGCATCTTTTGAGTTCTTGTGAAGGTTCCGTGGGTGTTGAGAGCACAGGGAGTTAAAGCAGAGGAGAAGCAGTGAAAAAAATTGAGGCCACCCACTGCCTACCATGTGAGAGGAACAGGCCTTGTGCTTCGGCTTCATCTGGGAAGATTCCCTTAATGTTGAGAGCCATATATATTCCACAAAATTCAGGAGAGTGAAATGTGATTCTAGGGTACAAGCCTCAGCGTCCCGTAGGAGAGAAAGAGAGTGCAGCACTCCAATGAGTTATGAGAAGAGGACTTGTAGGCTATGATTAGTTCTGATTTTTCAAGGAAATAATGGGAATGATGGTAGATGCCCATGAGTCTGTAGATGTTTGTGGAAGCCGGATTTGTTACATGGATGGCCCAAAAGAGGTTGTGGGTTATGGTGAGGCCTTGAAATTTAAGTGACTGGAGGCTTTTCTGGTGATTGACCCTGGAATTTAATATCTGGGTTTGGTGATGATCCTATAAAGCGACGGTTTCAGGTAACGATGCACATTTTTTAAAGGCAGGATCAGGGTTTGTGGAAGAACTAGAACACTGGACAAATCAGGAAGAAACAGAACAAAAGGAATAATAAAAGGAGGGGGGAAAGCATCAAGAGTGGAGTTGAAGGACAAAAGAGAAGGAGACATGGACAATTAAAGGATGTGGGGAGGAATGACGGGTAGGAGGGACACAGGGGATGGACAGGATATAACAGAGAGAGGGAGATTTGTCAGGATTGAAAGACATACTCCAAGTGTTTGATAAGGTTGTGATTTTTCTCAAGGCCTGAAGAAAGGGAAGAGGCTGCACCCTGCCTGTCTGAATAATGAGGGATGTCACGGCAGAGGGTGGAGTCGTCAGAAAATAGATAAAAGGGATTCTCCAGAGAGTCAGATGGATCATTGATGAAGAATAAGAATAGAACTGGACCCAGAACACTGTCTTGGTGGACTTCAGCCCAGGGAGTGGAAATGAAAGGACTCTGTTGGGAGCCACATGTTGGCTATGAGAGTAGAGTAAGTCAGTGACCCGAGTGGAGTTGTCCTTGAATGCCATATTGAGAGAATTTGGAGAGAAAGGCAGAATGCCAGACTATATAGAAAGCATGCGATATATCCAGAGAGACGGCCCTGATCTCATGTCTGACATTGAGGGCCTCCCTCCATTGGTTGGTGAGTAAAAGCAGCATGTCCAAGCTGGAATGACCTGGTCTAAAACCAAATTGGTGATCTGAGATGAGGTTGTTGGAGAAAAGAATGGATTTGATATCAACTGTGATGATGGATTCCATAACCTTCCTGATGATTGGAAGTAAACCAATTAGGTCTGTCATTAAGTAGGATAGGTCTGTAATAGGTCTGTCATTAAGTGGATCGTGTCTTTGCATATTTAATGTAATTCAGTGATCTTGGCTCATTCCAAGTAGATGAAAGATGACCTAGTGCAGTTGATTGATTGAAAAGAGCAGAAGAGGATGGCAGGGTGAAAGAGAAGGTTTGAGTGGGTGGGTGCAGAGAAACGTTTCTGTGGGTTTAGGGGGGAAGCAGGGTAGAGGGTGGGGCAAGGAGGGATACAGAAAGGGAGAACATGATGCTATGAGGGTCTGGGGTGAGGGGATGCAGGATGAAAGGGCATGAAGTGGAGGGATACTGATTCCAAATTCCCAAAATTGGAAAAATGGAAATAAAGACCATGGGATTGGAGGTAAGAATTTTTGTTGAAGGCACGGTTGAAAGGTGGTGTTGTGGGTACAGGAGGAGGGTTGGTGGACCATGCATTTATCTGACAGACAGTTTTGGGAAATAATCTTTGTGAAGAAAAAGAGGAGGAATAGGTCATGGAGAAGAAGATCGAAGAATATGTGGGGCACTCCAAGCAGAGAGTGCAGAGTGCAGAGGCACTCCAACTCCAATAATGAGAGTGAAGCAATTTTAAAATGTTTTTAAAATGCTTTTAAAGGAAGAAGCGTTTATATTATATGAAGATTCAGTTTGGAGATATTGAGAAAAGACAGGAAAAAAGAATGTAGAACAGGAAGTACAGTCAGAAGGAAATTGAAGTAGAATGAGATAATTGTAGAGAGAGAAAAAAATGTTTGTTTTTAGTGTTTGAAAAAGGAAACGGAAATGGAATAACATTGAGGAGGTAGTAAATACAATATTTGTTAAGAAAGAAGCAAAAACAGGAATACGGAGACAAAAGGTGGACAGATTTTTCACAGCATCTATCTGAGGAGTGCTTAAAGTACTTGAACCCTTGATCTTGTTCTTGAAAAAACATGAAAGTACTTGAAAGGCCTTGAAAAACTTGAAACAAATGACAAATAAAGCACAACAAGGTACAATTTAACATGGAAATTTGGATGGAACCACAAACAGTAACACAGGGCCGAATATATAACAGAAAAACACAACAGATCCAGTTCGGAAAAAAGCGGCAGTTGCAGATTTGATCAACACGTGGAAAAATCCCCAAACTGGAATTTACTCAATGCGAGAATCCTTCCAGATTTATATTTTCAATTGATAGTGGAATATTTACACTTTATGGAGTGGAGCGACAGTGGAAGTATTGTGAGTTTATCATTGAAAGAACTATTTCAATACCCCAAGGTACGTACATCATGAATATCAGTTGTGATGACTCGACATTGAAAAGAAGGAAATGTATCAATGACAATAAATATACTGTGCAGAAGAATATAGAACAGGGGAGGGCAATAATTTTCGCGTGCGGGCCACAAAATAATTTCAGTATGTCCAAATGTCTATAAAAGTAAAATAAATAAAAAATACTTACGCAACATAGTCTTTAAATATAGTATGTGTCTGTCACATAGCAGCGTGTGTGGGGGGGGGTCTGGAATCTTCTTTGATAAACTCGTGTTTGTATCCCTCCACTCAAGTGTGACAAATGCGAATTCCTGTAAAACTGAAAACGATACACTGTAGCTAATTTTGTGTGGCTCCCGTGCTAAACCATTGGCTACTATGATTAGGAACATAATCATAGCAACCAATCATAGGCCCCTGATGTAGAAGCATTTGACAATATGTTAAAATAATATTTGTACATATCAATCATTTGCATTACTTGACTTGACCTTACTCACCTATTTTTATTTCCTCACTGCAGGACATAGGCCTCCCTCAAAATGGTGCATTGTGTTCTATTCAATGCCATTCACGTCTGTTGTACTTCCATAAAATTTTCAATTTCATCTCTTTATCTGATCTTTGGTTTACCTCTGCTTCTTCCAGGGCCTTCTCTGGTTTGCCAGTTTATAATTATCTTCGACTGGTTGTCTGTTCTTCTTTCTATATGTGCAGTCCCATTCCATCACAGTTTGTGATAGTGGGCCTACCTGGGTCCACAGCATCTTGAGCCAGGGGTTCAGATGAAAACACTCACCCCAAACCAAATTATCACCCAGAGAAGTAAATGCCTGCATCATATAACCATTAAACCCTGGTGTTGGGCTAGCGGCTAGGGTGCCGGCTTAGGATCCGTAGGATCCTGGGTTCTGAATCCTGGTCGATCGCTGAATTAACGCCAGGGGGGTTGACTCAGCCTGTCATCCTTCCGAGGTCGTGCTAATTGAGTACCAGTTCACTGGTAATTCCCTGTTTGTCGTTTAAGGCGGCAAAAAGGGTTGGCGTCAGGAAGGGCATCCGGCCGTAAAACATTGCTTCAAAAAGGGGACCAAAAAAACAACAACAACCATGGTTCCCGAAAACAGGCCAACCCCCGCTTGCAGGGAAAAATGGCCTCTAAAGGTGGTTATTTTTTTAAATTATATAACCAGGAGTAGTATATTGACCTGAGACATAAATAATCAGAAGGCAAGAGTTGTATAGGAGAGTAGGAGTACTGACACATATGAGGAGCTTGAGGAGGTCCATCTGAAATGCATGAAAAGAACAAGCACACTTCCTTTGTACATCACATAATTGACAGGGAGGAATGCAATACCCACTTTCACCTTTTTGTATCTTAATTCAGTTGTCTAGGCTCATCAAATACAGAATGGAGGCAATGGATCAACAGACAAAATTGGCCAAATAAAAAGCAGAGGTGTCAGAACAAATGGATACACCAGAATATAAGGAGAGAAATTGTATGAGAGGAGTCTCATGGGGTATAGTCAGGCCTCAGAAGTGGAAATGAAAGAGACCTTGAGGTGGCAGTGGGCAGCAGATTTGAAAATCTGTAAGGAAGAGCTCAAGGCAACGGACTCAGAAAGGCAATTCCAGAGGTTAGATAAGGGGAAATGAAAGAATGGAGGTGATGATTGAAGTTTTACTTGGTGAGGGTAACAAGGAAAGAGTTTCTAGCAGAAGGTATGTGACAGGGGCTGGGTGGAGAGACCAGAATAGAGCTGGTAAAAATAAATAACTACAAGGCCACCAACCTATCTATATGAGCAAGAAGTATGCCCTGAGACTCAGCTTCCTGTTGTGAGATTCCAATGCCAAAAATGTAGGGGCCCCAAGAGGGGAAATAGGGGAAGCAGCAGTAGTATTCCATTGTGCAGATCCATATTCCATACCACTTCAAAATAAGGCTTTGTACAGTGATGTAAACTGAGGATGGCAGAGAAGGACTTGGTCTTGCAGAGAATTCTGAGGCAGTGGTCAGCATTGGAAGCCAGTTGTAAGATATGATTTATGCACGACAGGTTACAGCTGAGAGTGCGGCCCAGGAGATCCAGAGATTGTACCACTTTCAGAGGCTGACAACAGAAATCAGTTGAAGGATTTTGCTGATGGTCCACAAAGTAGGGAGGTGTATTAAAAAGTGCTAAAATTGATTTTTCATTGACAAAGACATGTCAGTTAAGTGTATCAAGAACAATATTGGTCCCAGAACACTACCTCAAGTGACACCGGGATCTAGAGATGCAGTTTCGGATAGTATTCAGTCTAAAGCAGTCCGATGTTTCAAGCACACAGGAAATCAGATGGACGGTGTCAGAAGGAACTATGGGTAGCATTAGCTGACAGTTTGTATATTATGGTGGGGTGCCAAAGAAAATCGAACACACAGATGTTCAGTGAGATAGCCATGGCCTCTAATTTGAGAGTGAGGACATCCATCCACTTTTGACACAGAGAAAGCACCATATCCATGGTGGAATGAAAATGGATAGAGATCAGAGTTTTAAACGAGAAAAATATGGGTCTTGAGGCTTGCTCCAATTAATGATTGCATGACATTACTTTTAGGATTGATTTATGAACTAGGGGTGCAGGGATGGTGGGACACCCAGCGCTGCCAGGCCAGGTGAGCTTTTCCCGGTTGTTGTTTTGAGATGTGTTGGACATTGAAAAACTATGGAGTTATAGACTCATGATGGTTACCTTTTGCCTGCTGGCTGGCGGCAGCACTACCTAACCCAACATCCCAATATACACTTTATAGCGACCTTTGGTGGTCTCAAAACAGCCTCCAAGACCAACGTGCGGTCACTTAAACCCTTGCCTAAATTCTGAAGGACCTATGTACATCCAAAACTTGGAGCCCCTTGGCCATGAAATGTCTCTAGTCCTCTAAACCATGATATGATTCAGCCATGAAAGGATAACAAACAAATGCACAAACAAACACACAAACAAGTGAAATTGTTTATTTTTCTTCTCCTCCTCTTCCCTTTGTAAGGGGTGAGGTCCGATGACACCAAGCTTCTGCCCTGCCTTGACCGCAATACTCCTCCACTCCCCTGTATCCTCAGCCAACTCTCTCAACTCTTCAACCACCCCCACCTTACTTATATCCCTCTTCACACAATCCTTTCATCTCAACCATGGTCTACCTCTTTGCCTCCTACCTTGTTCCCTCAACCTATCAGCTCTCTTTGCCATTTTCACTTCCCCCATCCGCAACAAATGTCTGGCTCATCTCAGCTGGCATTTCACCAATCTTCCTGTCAAGCTCATCTGCACACCAATCTCCTCCGTCAGTTCATCCATCCTTCTTCTATCCACATCTTCACTCCCGCAACCCTCATGACCCAGTTGTTCTCGCAAACCTGCAGGCTCTGTTGTTGTCTTTCTGTCAGTGCCACCGTTTCCAGTCCATAAAGGTGGGCCGATGTTACACACGACATCAGAACCTTCCCTTTCAATCTCCGCGAAATCTTTCTGCCTGCCATTACTCCCTCCTCCACGCATTTTCACCCACCTGAATCGTACTCTGCACTTCTGCCTCTGACTTGCCATCCCCGGTCACTGTTACCTCCAGAAACTCAAACCTATTTCCTTTTTGATCCCCTTCCCCTCTAACCTGATATTCATTTCTTTCCTCTGCTGCCCAACCCACATCACCTCAGTCTTTTCCACCTTCACATATAGAGTGATTTATGAGAAAAATGGCAACACACACGCACACCACAAACACACACACACACACACACACACACACACACACACACACACACACACACACACATACACATACACACCTCTCTTTAGCATAGATAGTAGGATGGGGCCACATTTTGTCACAGTCAGGTTGTGGGTTGTATAAAATAAATATATTAAACTTACATTGTACCTGTCATTAGTGTAATAGTTTGTAATATCCAATATCTGTGTATTTGACATGTACAGTTTATTAGTGTTCATTTTATATTTTTTGCATCTCTATGTTGAGATTTTATGATGCAAAAAGAACATTTTCAAATAACTAGTTGGGAACCTATTGTTACATTTACTTATAATAGAATTATAAATATTCCATTCACTAAATTCATAGCACCAATAAATTAATGCTTGCTTTATATTTACTATAACACATCAAAAGTAGAGGTGTGTAATTGGTCCCCCAACTTCCTTTTTGGCCTAATTGAAATAAGTATAGATTAGGAGAGGAGGGCTGGAGGGGGATTACTCAGTTATCGGAATATCATTTGGTCATCTGGGATTATTGCCATTCAAGCTGTAAATAGTCATTGTTAAGATTGATAATAATTAGTTAATAGGGAAAGTTATTGCCTGAACAGGTTTAAAAGATGACATACATCGGAGTATCTAGCCAGGTGTTGCCTTAGCGGTTAGGGTGCTGGCTTGGCAATCAGAGGATCCTGAGTTCATAATCCCGTTTGATCGTTGAATTAACACCAGGGGGGTTGACTCAGCCTGTCCCTTCTGAGGTCGGCGAATTGAGTACCAGCTTGCATTGCTGGGTGTGCGCCCCAGTTTAGAATAGGTACACTGTATCCCTGTATGTCGTAAGGGGCCACCAAAGGGATGGTGTTGGGAAGGGCATCTGGCCATAAAAACATTGCCCCAAAAAGGGAACCATGATGATTGTCATGGGGGCTGCAAGGCTAACCCCCACTCCAGCAAGGAAAATGGCCTTAAAAGGGAATTTTTGTTTTTTATACATTATTGTACCTCTCTCATGTGCTGGGATTGAGGTTTATAGTTGGTTTGACTGATGTTAAAAAATCCTGGGCAGGCATAGTGACACCTCTTCAAAGAATCTGATCTATGGAAAGTTGTGGAGCAGCATAGCAACTTTTATGAGGATATAGTGTTGCAAATAGTTTTGAAGCTACAGTTATTTCAATATGTCTGCAAAATAAGGTGGATTTTTATCGGCCATTGGGCACCCTTACCTATTCGGGTGCAATTCCTAAAAAAAATATGTGTTGGTGCTAAAACTTTGGGATTTTACCTGGACAGGTTGTGGCCCTTAGTCTTTTTCCTGGAATACCACACAATGTCACTGTTGTCTAAGTTGCTAATTTGTTTTGCTACTTAATGACAACTAATTTATCATCAAAACTATAAGATGCATCTATCTATAATTCCAGTAATCTCTGTGTGTATGTGTGTGTGTATGTGTGTGTGTCTGTGTGTCTGTGACCGCTGTTTCTCGACAACCACGGGTCCGATATACTTGAAACTTGCCAGGTATATTGCTGGGGACCCGAGGATGTGCCTTTTCAAGGTTTGAAATTAATCGGACAAGTGGTTCCCAAGGTATGGTCACCGTACTCGCAAGCCGTTTGCTTTGGCTTTGCGAATGGACCAAACCATTTCATGTAAATAGAGGGGGGGGGTTCTACCGTACTCGCAAGCCGTTCGCTTTGGCTTTGCGAATGGACCAAACCATTTCATGTAAATAGAGGGGGGGGTTCTGTGGTCGTTACTGCCACGTGGTTTCAAAGTTTTTTTTTGTTGTTGTTGTTTGCACGCATGTTTTTTTGCACCCACGTACGGGCACGCCCTAGTTGTTATTAAAGAAGGGTTTGTATGAAATAATTTGGGCTGGTTTCTATAAACATAGGAGCAATACCCACGGCACTCACCTGGTAGAATAAACAGTATACTGCACCGACTAAAGGTATTTTAATCCAATTTGAATGGTTGCTCGAAGTCAAGGCACCATGCAGAATTATACTAACATAATCATAAGACTTCGAACCCCCAACCCCCTCCGACCTCGTGTACCTCCTTAGACCGCAATTTTTCCAATGCCTTGAACAAACATTGATACATCACAGGTGATGAAGGTTGTGATAAAGTTTCATCCAAATAGTGTGTGTAGTTTCAGAGGAAATAGCAAATTCCTATTTTGGGAGGTCAAAACCTGGACCCACTTTAACCCCTGGTAAACCCCCTTAGATCCCGATTTTTTTAATGCTGTGAACAAACTTTAGTCACAACACAAAAAGCATAATTTGTGCCAAATTTGGTCGCAATCCCATCAGCGGTTTCAGATAAGTTTCAAGTATTTACGGATGGAATGACGGACAGACGATGCGCCATCGCATAAAGTCCCCTGAACTTCGTTCGAAAAGGTGAGCTAAAAACAAAAGTCGATGCAATGTATTTCAATATAATTATTTCCATGTTATTGCACACAGGTTTCAAAATTGAATCAAGCAAATTAAAGCATCCGGAGCAGAATGTTTGCTCCAGCAGAAACAGTGCATTCAGAAAGTATTCAGACCCCTTCACTTTTTTCACATTTTGTTATGTTGCAGCCTTATGCTGAAATTGTTTAAATTCATTTTTTTCCTCATCAATCCACACTCAATACCCCATAATGACAAAGAGAAAACAGGATTTTAGGATCTTATGTAAATGTGAAATATCACATTTACATAAGTATTCATACCCTTTGCTATGACACTTTAAATTTAGCTCAGGTGCCTCCCATTTCTCTTGATCATCTTTGAGACGCTTCTACACCTTGATTGGAGTCCACCTGTGGTAAATTCAATTGATTGGACATGATTTGGAAAGGCACACACCTGTCTATATAAGGTCTCACAGCTGACAATGCATATCAGAGCAAAAACCAAGCCATGAGGTTGAAGGAACTGCCTGCAGAGCTCAGAGACAGGATTGTGTCGAGGCACAGATCTGGGGAAGCCTACAGAAAATTTTCTGCTGCATTGAAGGTTCCCAAGAGCACAGTGGCCTCCATAATTCTTAAATGGAAGAAGTTTGGAACAACCAGGACTCTTCCTAGAGCTGGCCGCCCGGTCATAGTGAGCAATCGGGGGGGAAGGGCCTTGGTAAGAGGTGACCAAGAACCCGATGGTCACTCTGGCTGAGCTCCAGAGATCCTGTGTGGAGATGGGAGAAACTTCCAGAAGGACAACCACCACTGCAACACTCCACCGATCTGGGCTTTATGGCAGAGTGGCCAGATGGAAGCCTCTCCTCAGTGAAAGACACATGAAAGCCTGCTTGGAGTTTGCAAAAAAGCACCTAAAGGACTCTCAGACTGTGAGAAACAAGATTCTGTGGTCTGAGGAAACCAAGATTGAACTGTTTGGGTTCCGTCTGGCCACTGGAAATTTTGGCTTCCGAAGTTTGGCTTCCGTCTTAAAAAAATGAATTTAAACGATTTCAGCATAAGGCTGCAACCTAACAAAATGTGAAAAAAGTGAAGGGGTCTGAATACTTGCTGATGCACTGTACATATGTATGATTGAGAAGTATAGCCTGACGTTAAAGTCATATTCTTTGCAATAAAAATTTTGTAGTCGATTATGATTCAATAACTTGTCTAAATGTTAACTTCTATTGTAATTCCACTTTGATAACAACTTTCCTGAAATCAGAAACGATTTTAAATCACATTTACATAACAAATGTAAAGCACAATTTTTTCTTCATGCTCCCTAATATGATTTTTAAAATTTTTATTCATATATGTTAAAGGATAAAAGTAAGATTTTTAAGGACACATTGAATTTAATAGATGATGGTTGAAAACAACAGGTGTTGATGGAGGTATGAAAATTGGAAGCGACGTTTCGGGCGTTTCGGGAAGCTAAGGAAGTAAAAAAGAAGAGCAAAAATAAATAAATAAAGGAAGCGACATTTCTTGCTTTAAACCCTTCATTGGAACAAAAGAGGGCAACCATTTCATCCAGTGTCTTGATCAACACTGCAGCCTTTGTGAGCAAGAATAGGTCTTCATTCTTCTTCTTTTTTCTATACAGTCGAGGAGTGAGGAAGACCTAGTACACTGAGTGGATCAGGATGTAACAGGACAAAAAGAACAGGAGAGAGGGGGGTGGGGGAGAGGAAACACCAACAGCGGATTTTAAGGACAAGACAGAGGGATACATAGGCAAACAATGGGTGTGGGGAAGGAAAGGGGGGCAGGAAAGGACGCATGGGGTGAACAAGATGGAAACAGAAGGAAACTCTCAGGAAGGAAAAAAAAACAGGAAATTTAGAAGAACGATGATTGGGGTTGGGTGGGAGGAGAAGGGGGTCAATTATGGTAGAAATTATCATGATTTTGGATTGGCCATGGCCTGAGATGGTGTTGTACAGATGTCTTGAAGACCTGGAGGGAAAGATGGGATTGAAGAGAATGTGGAAGTTTGTTCCACAGACAGGGGAAAAATGAGGAAAGAAAAAGTGGAGATGAACAGTAATCCTAGATTTTGGTAATTTCACCAGTAGGGGTTGATGGTGGACTGTGTGTGCCCTGCAGAAACATGGTGTGGACAAAGCATTGAAAGAGCAGAGAGTGTAAGACCTGAAAGAAGGCAGTAGAAGACAAGCAGACCACCAACTACTCCACAATGGGAAACTGATAGGCCCATAGACTCAGCTTCCGAATGAGAGATTCCAATGATCTCCGGTCCCCTTGTGTTTTATACCTCCCCCCCCCCTCCCCCCTCCCCTTCCCACGCCTCCTGCCCCCAAGCCCTCTCCCTCCCACACTTCTCCCTGCTCTCAAATGTTGTGGTTGTGTGCTTCCCCTTCTCTCCCCATCTTGTCTTCCGCTCCCTCTTTTTGTATATTTTGTTTGTCTGGTTGATTTGTTTGTGAAATAAATGTTAGCTCTTTCACGAGCCTCGATTCAGTATACAAAAAAAAAAAAAAAAAAAAAAAAAGGCTTTGGTTTCCACAGCATCAAGCTGAGAAAGGTGTGAGGCAGGGGTGCCAGCCCAGAGGGGAGACCAGTACTCCATCAAGCTGTGGATGAAAGCCTTGTCAGTGGATAACAGTTCAGGTGTGCCACAGAAGGACTTTGTATGACAAAGGAACCCCAGTCGGTGACTGAATAGTGAGGGATGTCACGGCAGAGGGTAGAATCATCAGCAAATAGATACAGGGGATTTTCCAAAGAGTCAGAGAGATCATTGATGAAGATCAGGAATAGGACTGGACCCAGAACACTGCCTTGGGGCATTCCAGCCTTGGTAGGGAGAGGAGATGAAAGGATTCCATTGAGAGCCACACCTGGGCTATGAGAGTAGAGGAGGTCTGTAAACCATATGTGGAGTTGCCCTTGTATGCCATATAGGCAGATCATTTGGAAAACAAGGTGTGATGCCAAACTATACTGAATGCTCGAGATATGTCTCGAGAGACAGCCTGATCTCATGTATGAGATCCTGTATTGATGTAGACATGTATTGCCTTCCTCTGTTCGACATGTTGACTCTCTTCCTGCCTTTAAAACCTCCCTCAAAACCTATCTGTTTCACAAGTCTTTCAAAGTCTAAGTCCTGTTTTCCCTTTGGTTTGAGGTGGGACAGAGATCGAGAGTATGTCTGTGTGCATGTGCGGGGGAGGGAGGGGAGGAGGAGGGGGAGTACACATCTGTGGGTTTTGAATGGGGAGGGAGAGGAATAGGGCAAGAGTGAAGGTGTGTCTGTGTGTGTGTATGTTTGTGTGTGTGTGTGTGCGGTGTGTGTGCGTTCGCATGATAATGTAAAGCGCCATGAGCGTCGTTTACTCTGCTTGATGGGGCTATATAAGACTCCTTTATTATTATTATTATTATTATTACTAGGGCGTGCCCGTACGTGGGTGCAAAAAAACATGCGTGCAAACAACAACAACAAAAAAAAACTTTGAAACCACGTGGCAGTAACGACCACAGAACCCCCCCCCCCCCCTCTATTTACATGAAATGGTTTGGTCCATTCGCAAAGCCAAAGCGAACGGCTTGCGAGTACGGTACATCCCCCCCCCCCCCCCTCTATTTACATGAAATGGTTTGGTCCATTCGCAAAGCCAAAGCGAACGGCTTGCGAGTACGGTGACCATACCTTGGGAACCACTTGTCCGATTAATTTCAAACCTTGAAAAGGCACATCCTCGGGTCCCCAGCAATATACCTGGCAAGTTTCAAGTATATCGGACCCGTGGTTGTCGAGAAACAGCGGTCACAGACACACAGACACACACACATACACACACACATACACACAGAGATTACTGGAATTATAGATAGATGAAATTGAGGGCCTCCATCAATTGTTGGGAGAGCAGAAGCAGCATATTCAAGGTAGGGTGACATGGTCTGAATGTGATTTGATGGTCTGAGATCAGGCTATTGGAGAAAAGAAAGGATTTAATGTTGTCTGTGATGATTGATTCCATGACCTTACTGATGAATGGAAGTAAGCTGCTAGGCCTTCAGTTAAGGTAATCAATTTTTGGACCTTTTTATGTCATGCCATGAGGATGAAGCCGAGAAGGCATCCAAGAGGGGGGTTTGGGGAGCTTGGAGAAGGTGGGATGAGAGGTTGAAGCTAGGAGAGTGTAGATTAAGGGGGAAGCTAGGCAGGGGTGGGGTAAGGATGAACCTAAGAGACGGTTGGATGAGGGTGAAGCTTGGAGAGGATGGTGTAAGGGTGGATGCAGAAATGGGGACATAAGGTGGAAGGATTCTGAAGAGGGGGATACATAGAAAGGATGTAGTTAGAAGGACACAGGCTTGTCAGAGGTGTGGGGGAGGAACTAACATGGGGGGGTTTGACACTGTAAAATAATTTGAAAGGGATTTGATTGTTGTGTGCAGACAACCTCTCCAAACTAGAGTTCTCAACATATCCATATTTAACACTCTGACATAAAGATCATGGGAAGGGTGGAAGGAATTGTTGGTAAAGGCATGGATAAAGGTCTGTAGATGCTTTCTATGGATGACGGACCAAGAGCTTCAGTGAGAGACAGGTTTGCAAGATATGCCTTGTGAAAAAGAAGAAGAAGAGTAGATATTGAAGACGAAGAACACGTGGCATTATGATGCTCGAGAAATGAGGGAATTGAAGCACTTTAATACGTTTTTAAAAGATTTTAAAAGAAGGAAGAAACTTTGATCTTCAATGAAGATATTGAGAAAAAGATAGAGGTAAATTAGAGATGCACAGGAAGTGCAGGTAGAAGGCAGAACAAGCTTGTGTTTGAATAAAACCTTTTTTTGAAGCAGGAGGTAAAAGTATTGTTACGGTACGCGGTTAAGGATGTTGTTTGCCGAGCGGAGGCTCCGCGACCGAACAGTTGTTCCCCGACTAAACCCGATTCACCCAAACGTTGGCCGTATCGCGCCACAGATACTCAATGTGGAAAAGACTAAGACGACGAATGCAAAGAGGAAGAAGAAGAATACGTACAGAAGAGTAACAGGGTTTATTATTTACACACACATAAGCAAAAAGAGCAGTCACGATTATTTACAGGTGACATGAAAACGCAGGTGACACAGTGAAAATTACTAGCTTATACTGACTTAGTTTACTACCCAGGACAGCACGAACAGAACAAACTCACATACGCAAATGGATGGAAGGGTAGGAATCGTTTGGAGGGATGAGCAGGTGGGATCACAGGGCACAGCGAGCAGGTCCACTCCGGGCGGGAAGCGAGGAGCCGGCAGCTCCTTGTATTCGGCTTTACAGCGCACGCCGGCAGGGTCACTCGGCTGGTTGAAACGGGGCTGGTTGAAGCGGCTCTTTGTCAAAGGCTTTTCGTATCTCTCACGCAACTCCGGTGCAACTCTGAACTCTCTCCCGGTGGACTGCCAACCCTCTTACGCACCTGGACTCATCTGCCGTATCTCTGGTGTGTCTTGTCCCAGCGATCGTCGCACCCTTCTCTCCAAACCTTCAGCGCGGGTCTGACACGCCCTCTTCGGTTTTGGTACCGCCCTCCCCCCCGTGCTCTGTTTCGTGACCTTGTATGGTAATCCCACGGGCTTGTCTCCTTATTTGGGCATGGCGCCGACGGCACGCCCCTCGTGGCGAGCCACGGGCTTGTTTCCTTATTTGGGCATGGGGCTGAGCAGGCCCGCCCTTCGTGGCGCGCCCTGGGCTTGCCTCTCCCTGGCGACCCCGCCCCTCCTGTTCAAACAGAGCATGGAGCACATATTCACTATAGCAGCGAAATGAGAGGGCGTGCACCCCACGCTTGTGACCTGCTTTACCCACAGATGGAGAATTTGGCTGGGAAATGGAATGATTGAAGGGGAGCTATTCTTAATTGATTCGGTGCAATGGAGTGGCATTCTAATGGAAGACAAGGCCTTACTCTAAAACACATCATAAGATATAAGCTACTGAACAAGGGTTTTATCGGGTCCTGCAATGTGGTGTTTCATGGAATAACTACCGGGACGCCCTTTTTACCTTTACACTACTCTGGAGGCAGGAGGGGCCATATTCAACAATGTTCATCACCATTTCCAATATAATACAACACAATCAAAAAAATGCAATCCTCATATCCGCAACACTGCACCCTCCTCCTCTTAGGCACGACCCGGGCCTACAACTTTTATTTAGTGTGACACGTAGGTGCAGTTCCCTCTACTTTTAACCTGACCCTGAGTGCGACAGTTTTAAAACATAAATAAATATGTCCCGCTGCTCCATTGCACCCTGCCTAACAGACTCACGCCCACAGTTAACCGAATTGCGGAATGGTTTTCAAACTACACACTGACGGTGGGGAGCATTATTTACAATTGACGCTACTTTTATTTACAAAACTAACCCAGGACCTGTGATTGTTCTTTCTGGGGGGGAGACAGTCTGCTCTGCATCAATGGACCATGAAAGCACCCAAAAATGCACCAAAACACCCTCAAGCACCAATCGGTGCAGTCACCACAGTTCATCAGTGTTCATGAATAATCAAAATAAACCAGCAACCCCTAACCCTGCAGGTGATCTCTGCTCTTCGGCTCCCCCTGCTGGTTATTATTATTTTCTTCCAGATGTTGTCTTTTTCCTTTGCTGGCGGCCTATTTGTATTAAAACTTGCACCCAACGTGTCCCTTTTATTTATTTTATTTATGGCCCACAGGGCCGACTAGTGTGGTTCACATGTGGGGCATCGGTGCCCTGTGGCCAAGGTCCGCCAGCAAGATTTCGGGCCCTCATGGCCGGTTCCAGCAGAGGGGCCATGCCCCAACCCATGGGGTCCATAAGTGGTGCTCGGCCACTGACATGTGGTCCATAATGTGGTGCATCGATGCAGACAGCTGGTTCTGGGAGTTCCGGGCACACAATGGAGGACTCACGCACGCTCCCCTCGGCGCCCAATGGCGCACAGGTCATGTGGGAGACAAAAGGGGGAAGACAGATGAGCGAGGGGTAAGGTCACAAGGGTACACATCAATAAGGCGATGCAAGGTGAAATGCGTACGGAGGGTGAAGTGAGAAAGCTCGTCCCTACCGTACATCACCCCCCTGTCACCTACACTACCCTTGCCCTTACCCCATATGTACAAAATCTACACCTTTACAAATTCGTCACTACTGTCACGTCTTCCCATATTTCCCTTATACCAAATTCGTCACCACAATCCCTCGAGCCAAAATTTGCCATCACCAATTCATCATCAATCCTCATAAGGAGGAAGAGATGGAACATCAAGCACAATGTCACACCCACGTCATGATGCGTCTCACAATCCAAAACATTTGCACATAAAAAATAATCAAAACATGGCATGGTGTGGAGGTACGTCATCTCAGGTGAGTGCATGTAGATGGTGCGAGGAGCCTTCAATCCTAACTATCCTCTAAATGACTTTAACACACTTTACGCTACCCGGGGTCTCTCCCTGCCAATCCATTGGCCAACTTACACTATGGGTTCTAAAAACCAATTCCCATTGCCCAAACTGTGGTGCTTCTCAATTTGGGGTCTCACTCCCCCGATTCATCTGCCGGTGCCCTTGCACAATTTCTGGGCTGTGACGTGTAGCTCTCCCAGCAGGTCTACCCACCTGCACACCTCCACCACTGTAGTTGCCACCCGAGCTTACCTAGCTCCTCACCCTAACCTATCTAACTGGGGAAGGCCCCTCCTGGCTCTGTCACCCCACTCGGTGCCCTCTGGCACTGGGCTACCCGGGTCTGTCCTCCGGATCCTCGGGCCCCATCCACAACAACTCTACCGGCTCCCAGAGCCCACCTGCGGCCTCACCTGGCCGACATCCTCACAGTGGTGGAGTGCCCAAACCAACTACACACACTAACAGGCTACACGCCCAGCCATTTCCACAACACTAATGCACCCATCCATATTCCATTCTTTCACCCGCACCACAGATGCCAATATCCAACCACAATTTACCTGTACCCTCTACCTAACACTTACACTACCCGCCCCAGGTATTCGTGATGGGGGTCCACTCTTCCCCCATTCACACCTCCGCACCATCCACTCCACTACATAGTTTCCACCATACTCACTCCACGACCATCCATTCCAATACTCCAGATATTCCACACTACCATTTATTCCACACAACCATTCTCCATACACCTGTTGTTGCACACCTGTGCACTCTTACCTGGTGCCACCTGCACCCTCCTTCCTTCCTGGACCATTTGGTCAGCACCACACGCAATCACCACTACTCCCTCATACACTGCTCCATACACCTGTCCAGTTGCAATCACACCTGTTCAATCACACCTGTTCACCATACACTTCCAATCCTCAAACACACGGCATCATCGCATCTAACTACTCCCCTCTGAAACTTGCGCTTCCCAGTCGCCCCTTTAAACTATTGCGCTCCCACGTCATTATCATCCACACTAATCTACCTGCGTCCCCACTACAGGTATCAGTCACTACCTAACCTTAACGTTACCTAATGTCATCCCTCTAGATCCCTACACACGATATATCCTAACCCTCCCGGGCTAGTTTTCACTGCCATACACCCCATAAACTAGTGCTCCTTTGCCCCCCGATGTGAGGGATGGTGGATTGGCCATCCCATCACATGGGGCATCTCTCACTATAAATTTTGCTCGTCCAATTTCCATAAATCAAAAATTTTCCAATTACTGCCAATTCTACTCACTTTTCTAAATTTCTGATAAAAACCACTATCACTATTATCATCATCACAGTCCGCTATATCCTAGCCTCGGTGCGTCATGACATCATTAAACTCAGCTTCGTAAAGCCGAGCAATGAATTCGGGTGGTTTGGTCACCTGCAGGTTGAATCCGTCCGGCTTTCGGTTCAAGGGAGGTGGTTTGGTCGGGCCGAGATTCCACGCACCATCTCGGCGCGATACCTTGCGGTCCCGGGCCCGATGGCTCAATCTCCCCCGGTCGGAACCCCGTCCCCACGAGGGGGCATCGTCCCGCTTACTCCCACTTGCCCTTGAACCGGACCGGTCACCTCGCTCGGCAAGGCCCGGACTCGACCGTGCGGGGCGGGGCCAAGCCCGAATCGACAACGACGCTTCGAAGAGAAGTGACGCAGTATCGATTCGCGCCGGGCCTCGCATCCAACAAAGGGCTCCTCGGACCGAGTGCTCGCATCGGCTATCCGTCGCTCTAACCGCTAACCCGGTTACCGTCGATGCTTCACCTGCATGCTCACACGCATACGCTACCCCTTTCACCCTCACAAAACCCGGCGTTCCAACGCCGTCCGTCCCTTCCACCCACGCACTCCCTGTTACACACCACACCTCTCGCGCACACTCACCGTTCGCACACTCTTTTAACACACCTCGCGCACTGTCTTGCGCACTCTCCCTCGGTACGTACTCCGTACCACTCACCATGGGCGTGCACTCTTGCATCCACCCACTAACGCGCTCAGATGGGCTCTCCCACACTCGCGCTACCACCAACTCAGGTGTGCTTCCTCGCACACCCTCAACCATTCCAAGCATGCATTCTCGCACCCGCTCCACCACCAACTCACTCCCCGTGTCACACTCCGTACACCCCAACGTGCATTCTCGCTCGCACTCAGTTTCACTCCCACACTTTATAACACACCCACTCGCCGACGCACACTTTTTCCTCACACACGTGCCATTTCCACTCACACGGGACCCTTCACCAATGCCCGGATGCTTCCTCGATCCCAAGCGCGCGAAAATTCTTTTGTCGCCAAACATCCTCTTACAAAATCTCCCCGCACAATACACAGCACGACTCACCTGGGGGATTCCCTTCTCCACGCGCATCTGCAAACTTCCATTTGGGTTAAGCACAGCATCGTGATGTGAGCAGGGACTTTGCACATTTTCCATTTCTCCCTGCCGCGAGTGGTTTTCTAAGTCCCCGGTCTCTTCAATTTCAACGCCCACTTCCACTTTGTCTTTGTTCCCCTCGACGACCGTTGGCTTTAATAAAATTCCCTCTACCTCATCGGTCGCCGGCTTTTCCAAACCCCGTGTCGCGATTTCTACCCCCGTCATTGTACCCGCGCTTTCCTCCGCTTCGCTCAACCAGCGCTTCTCGACCCGCGTTACCTCGTCGTGCACCCCTGGGACCCTTTCGCCCAACCTGCGGTCTCTGTCCCTCTGCTCCCTTTCCTCCCTATCGGCCCTCATTCCGTTTATTATTCGCTCATTGTTAGCCCTCATTCTTTTTTCCATACGTTCCATACTGTCGTTTTCTTTCTGCATTTCCACCATGAATTGGGCCATGAAGGCTTGCATTTGGGCCACCGTTGGTAGTACAAAGGGTGCGGCCGCAGCCGCCCCAACCTCGTGCGCGAGAGCACCATTTTGTGCGCCTGATACCCCCTCAACCACACCTTATTTACTCTCCTCCACCATTTTCCCCACTTCTTCCCTGGGGTCCTGGGTCGATTCTACCCCGTCTATCTGTATCTCTCCCACCGGCATCCCGTCGCCTTGACCAGCCATGGTGCGATTTCAAAATTCGGGTTTTTGTAAAACAAAAGCAAATTTCGGCTACTCCAAATTTTGATCAAATTTTTTTTTTTTTTTTAATAGATGTTTTTAAAAATTTGGTTCGGGCCTCGTATCTAACTCCCAGACACCAATTGTTATGGTACGCTGTTAAGGATGTTGTTTGCCGAGCGGAGGCTCCGCGACCGAACAGTTGTTCCCCGACTAAACCCGATTCACCCAAACGTTGGCCGTATCGCGCCACAGATACTCAATGTGGAAAAAGACTAAGACGACGAATGCAAAGAGGAAGAAGAAGAAGACGTACAGAAGAGTAACGGGGTTTATTATTTACACACACATAAGCAAAAAGAGCAGTCATGATTATTTACAGGTGACATGAAAACGCAGGTGACACAGTCAAAATTACTAGCTTATACTGACTTAGTTTACTACCCAGGACAGCACGAACAGAACAAACTCACGTACGCAAATGGATGGAAGGGTAGGAATCGTTTGGAGGGATGAGCAGGTGGGATCACAGGGCACAGCGAGCAGGTCCACTCCGGGCGGGAAGCGAGGAGCCGGCAGCTCCTTGTATTCGGCTTTACAGCGCACGCCGGCAGGGTCACTCGGCTGGTTGAAACGGGGCTGGTTGAAGCGGCTCTTTGTCAAAGGCTTTTCGTATCTCTCACGCAACTCCGGTGCAACTCTGAACTCTCTCCCGGTGGACTGCCAACCCTCTTACGCACCTGGACTCATCTGCCGTATCTCTGGTGTGTCTTGTCCCAGCGATCGTCGCACCCTTCTCTCCAAACCTTCAGCGCGGGTCTGACACGCCCTCCTCGGTTTCAGTACCGCCCTCCCCCCATGCTCTGTTTCGTGACCTTGTATGGTAATCCCACGGGCTTGTCTCCTTATTTGGGCATGGCGCCGACGGCACGCCCCTCGTGGCGAGCCACGGGCTTGTTTCCTTATTTGGGCATGGGGCTGAGCAGCCCCGCCCTTCGTGGCGCGCCCTGGGCTTGCCTCTCCCTGGCGACCCCGCCCCTCCTGTTCAAACAGAGCACGGAGCACATATTCACTATAGCAGCGAAATGAGAGGGCGTGCACCCCACGCTTGTGAACTGCTTTACCCACAGATGGAGAGTTTGGCTGGGAAATGGAATGCTTGAAGGGGAGCTATTCTTAATTGATTCGGTGCAATGGAGTGTCATTCTAATGGAAGACAAGGCCTTACTCTAAAACACATAATAAGATATAAGCTACTGAACAAGGGTTTTATCGGGTCCTGCAATGTGGTGTTTCATGGAATAACTACCGGGACGCCCTTTTTACCTTTACACAACTCTGGAGGCAGGAGGGGCCATATTCAACAATGTTCATCACCATTTCCAATATAATACAACACAATCAAAAAAATGCAATCCTCATATCCACAACAGTATAATGTTAAAAGGCAAAAAGGACAAATCTTATGGAAAAAATAAAAGAAAAAGATGATGACAAAACAACCTCAAAACTGAGATACACTACTCACAATAAGTTAGGGATATTGGCAGGTTCTTCGGTGTGGTTGATTTTGTGTATTTATTATGTTGAAAAAAGTTGTTGGTCCTAATTCTATGGTTATTAAAGAGTGTGAAAAAACAGCATTCTTGATTTCAATACCATAACCCTATACCATAACCCTATACCCTATAAAAAAATTAACTCACTCCCACAATATCCCTAACTTATTTTGAGTAGTAGTGGGGCGGCTTAGCCCAAATATTCAAAAGAATTGTGCATTTTGTGATACAAGCACCAAATTTGGCACAAATGTACATTAATATGTTGCGAACATTTTCAGATATTGGGCCACTTGAAATTCCGTAATTTTTTTTTTCAAATTTTTTCAAATTTCGTAATTTCAAATTTTTCGGGTGACACCGTCACAATTTCGGTCTTCGAGGCCGGCCGATAGGCAAAGTGTGACCGGAAGGGACGAGGTTCTCCTGACCACGTGGCCCTCGATCTGGGAAGCGAGAGGCGTTCCATTAGTGGACGCGCCCCTCACGCCCGACTTTTGGGCGGCCCCGGCAGGCCGTTTGTTTTGACGTTCCGTGACAGGCCCCGCACCCCCACCTCCGGGCCGACCGGAAGCTTGTGCTGAGTACATCATACCTGAACAACTCAGTGAGGCAGAACACAGCAGTGCACACCAGGGTGACCCCTTCAGTGCATAAACCAATTAACCTGTCCACTGCAGGGCATATAGAAATGAAGTTATTTTCTGCATATAATAATAATATAAGTTCAGTTCTATATAACAATTTCTGTTATCACCACTACCACTACAACTACCACTACTACAAGCTTTGTCTGGAATTTTGTGGACTAACAGACAAACAGACATACAGACAAGCTGGGATCAAAACATTACCTCCTTCCACCATTGAGTGTAGAGGTAAACATCATGGAAATTATATCATGCCCTAGATTTAATTCATGCTTACCCGTGTATTTGCTTCACTGGTTCACAAGGTCTTTCTTTTGCATACATGTAATTCAGACTCTCGTCTTCATTGCTGACCACACAATGTTCGCAACATATTAATGTACATTTGTGCCAAATTTGGTGCTTGTATCACAAAATGCACAATTCTTTTGAATATTTGGGCTAAGCCGCCCCACTATATCGGCCGGCCTCGAAGACCGAAATTGTGACGGTGTCACCCGAAAAATTTGAAATTACGAAATTTGAAAAAATTTGAAAAAAAAAATTACGGAATTTCAAGTGGCCCAATATCTGAAAATGTTCGCAACATATTAATGTACATTTGTGCCAAATTTGGTGCTTGTATCACAAAATGCACAACAGGTTTGCTATGCTGCTACACTATAGTGTAAATAGCTCCTGGATATCTGAGTAGGCTGAGAGAACCAGGTATGATTCAACAATTTAAACAACAAGGTACGATTTATCAGGGAAAATTTCTATACAATAACAGAAAACATGATGGATCCGGTTCGGAAAATCTAAGTTGGATTCAGGTGGAAGGAGCAGCTGTGGATCTGACCTACATGTGGACAAACCCCAAACCGGAAGTTGATACTTTTATTGGATATATTATCAAAGGTTCACTTATTTAAGGTATGCTCCTGGATGCTGGTATGTTGAGGTCTTTATGTCCTGATCCTGGTGGAGTAAATCACTGTCCCTAATTTGTGGAAGTTCATTGGGAGAAGCTCTATACTGGGACTTGAACTTTGCATTGTTGCCAACTGAGGTCCAGTGTTTTTTTTCTAATTGCAGCACACTGTCTGCTTCTACTCCAGCCATTCAACGAGTTTAGAATTCCCAGTGTAAAGAAGTTCTTCAATACATAATTGTTTTCTCTCAACTTTAGTAGTTTTAAAGAGTATCCGCAGGTTATGGAAGCATTGCACTGTAGATAAGGCATGACTTTATCATATTTATGGAGTATCTTAAAGGTCTCATTCATGTATCCACATGTACACTGATAAACTAGAGTTGGAAGACTCAGTTTTCTAAATCTCTCTTCATATGTGGGGCCTTTCAGGGATGGGAAACATCTTCTAGCTTTTCTTGGTATATTCTCCAAAGCATCAATATCTTTAGTTTGCAAAGTTTCCGCACCGAGTGAGCATATTCTTAACGAGACCATACAAGGCTTTTTAGAAACTAACAAACATATCCTGATCGAGGTACATAAAGGTCCTTCTGCCCCGGCCTACCATTTTGCTTGCCTTGGATATTTTGTAATGGATAAGTGTTTCAAAGGAAAATAAAAACATACCAAGGTACATCATTCACCTTGCATGGATATACACCAATACCCCATTTTACGCCATTTCGACCTACGTCAAATCCGACTTTACACCACTCTTCTAGAGTAAATTTCAGTTCAGCGAACGTCATTATGTGCGACTTTACGTCACTCCTACATCATAATAGGAGGACGTGAAAAAAAAAATTTTTTCCTTAACAATATATTTAAAATAAATAAAATAGTACGTAAAAATTAACAATAAAAGAAGCTAAAAAACAATTTAAAATATAATAAAAAGCACATTAAAAATATTTTTTAAATGTACGTACAGTATACGTACGCATAGCTGCTGGTTCTCATTCAAAACAAAGGCGACGCCATTTGCATTTTGTCCTGTGCTGCGGTCGCGTGCTTGCTTTGCCTTTCGCTGTTATTTTTGTGATTATTCCTTTACTGTGTCTGTGTTAGCCATGGGTCCTCAGAAGGATTGTGCTAGTGTTTCCAAGCGTAATGTGGTTACGGCGGAAGAGAAGTTAAATCTGATTAAAAGGTATGAAAAAGGTGAAAAAGTGTCGGTGATAGCGCATGCCTTAGGGCTGCCACGGTCGACGGTATCGACCATCATTCATGATAGGGAACGTATTCTCGCATACGTCACTGAAAAAGCGCTATCGGCGAAGACTGTTGTCATGAATGTGAAGAGGGGTCAGATTTTCGACGAGATGGAGAGACTCCTTTCGTTGTGGATCGAATGCCAGACCCATGAATGCATACCAACGAGCCAGCTGCTGATACAGGAGAAGGCGAAGTCTTGGTTCCAGGATCTTCTGAAGAAGTACCCAGAGGATTAGGACACAACCTTCGTTGCAAGCTCTGGGTGGTTTACATGCTTTAAACGGCGCTTCAGCTTGCACAACGTCAAGATTCAGGGCGAAGCCGCAGCTGCCGACACCGTAGCCGCCGAGGAATTTCCTGCCACATTGAAGAAGATAATTGAGGACGAGGGATTCTTGCCCGAGCAGATCTTCAACGTCGATGAAACGGGCCTTTTTTGGAAGAGGATGCCCGACAGATCCTTTATCTCGAAGGAGGAGAAGACCATGCCAGGCTACAAAGTCGCGAAGGAGCGGCTAACACTAATGCTTGGGTGTAATTGCACCGGCGACTTCAAGCTGAAGCCGGATGATGATGATGATGATGATGATGATGATGATGATGATGATGATGATGATGATGATGATGATGAATGATGCCGGCCGAAGCCGCATTTTAAGGCATTTTTAAGGCATTACGCCCGGTTTACGTCAAAAACCGAGTTACGTCACGGCTTATGTAACCAATTAATGACGTAGGCCGGGCTATTGCTGTACTTTGTTTAATTCAAAAACAACAAGAAGCCTGAGTTACCAAAAGTTCATGTCGGGATAGGTTTCAACAGTCAAAATTATTGTACAGACAGAATCTTACTTATAACTTGCATTCCATTTTGTAATGTGTTGTAAATTATCTATTCCAAAGAAATATTTTCAAAGGCAAATACTCAAGCATTACCTCGAGCACCGTAGCTTTTATTGACCCAGCAGCTTGAAATGGGCTTGACATCTGTTAACAATTTAAACTGCTCCTCCTTCCTGCCATCTGGCAAAGTTATTAGTCAAATTCAAAGTGTACAGTATGCATCTCCAGCTCTGCATCTCGTCATTACCTCTTCCATAATCTCTACATTTGTTGATTACATTGTTGAACTAGAAGTTCACATTGACATATGTCACAGTCAAACATTTTTTTTTCTCTCTCTTAAAATCTCGTAACATGACAACCCCTGCCGTCTCTCACCCTCCTCTCTCCATCCAGAACCCCCAGGCCTCACCAATTGCTATAAATGACCGTAAGCCACTCTCATCAATGAGGGAGTGACACCTGTTTTCAGTAAAATAAATGATCGACTGAATTGCCTCATTCAGCTTAGAGCAAACTTAATTTAGGGCAATAAGGATTGTTACCAGCCCCAGACCATTTACCATCACACACATTTATCTGTGCTTGTTGTGGCCGATTATACAAGAAGCTGTTTGTTGCAGTATATGACCAAAGGCTAAAATAACATTTATTGTCTGCCGTAACTTTGTTTATATATATTATGGACTCCATGGGGCCAATAATGCTGTTTTTGTGGTCATAAAGCAGGTAGATAAAAAAAATTGTCCCAATTGTTATATGACCAGAATAAAAGGAAATTTAGGCAAGAAATGCATTTTTGTGTCAAAAACATGAAAAAGACTAAAGGCAGGAGGTACTAAGAGTCATAAGTTTTACCGAAGCAAAAACCAACGATAAAAGTAGGAGGCAATCAGAAAAGGACCAATTTCTTCAAATACATTACTTTACGTGAAATGTTGAGGTTACTACCTTTTTCCGAGGAAGTACACTCAATACAAGAAAGAGCCAATGAGAAAGGTTCGGGAGAGAAGATTTCAATGAGTAAATATTTTTGTTCATGTATTTTTAATTGTAGAACTTGAAAGAAATGGATATACTGTACTAATATAAAGGTATGCAAAAACCCATCCATTGAAAGAAAGCACATCACAACGAAGATTGAGTAGAAGAACCACCTTTAGAGGCCATTTTTCCCCGCAGAGCAGGGGTTGGCCTTTTTCGGGCAGGGTCCCCTTTTTGAAGCAATGTTTTATGGCCGGATGTCCTTCCTGCCACCAACCCTGTTAGCCACCTTTTGTGACACACAGGGAATTACCAGTAAACTGATACTCAATTTGCCGACCTCAGAAGGATGACAGGCTGAGTCAACCCCCCTGGTGTTAATTCAGTGATCGACCAGGATTTACCCAGGATCCGAGGATCCCAAGCTGGCACCCTAACCGCTAAGCCAAAACTAGGCTTTGTACAAAGATTTGTATGATTTATACAACGAAGATTGAGTATGCAGCACTTACTTTGTAGGCCTACATACTGGAGTCAGTCAGCTAGCTGCTCCATTCTATTTCCTCAGGTTGTAATGGCTTCCCTTTAGACTCTTATTCTGTGCACATATGAAATACTTGGCAGAAAGCAATTTATGTGAAATTCCTCCACATCACCTGTTATTACAATTCATAAAGGCCATGTTAGGCCTTTGGTTCTAGCACAAATTAATGATTCAAAATGCTTATTTTTCCACCCTATCATCTTCATTACATTAAAACATGAAAAAATCCAATAAAAATGCATTAAAATAATTGAGCTTCCAAAAAATGTTTTCGTATTTTAACTTGTACTACCACACACTAAAATATGCAGTTTGGTGTCTGTCTATCTGTCTGACCGCGATACATTCGTTTGTTACCTATCCAATTTCAACCGAACTTGACAGCAGGACGAAGGGTGACACGATGGAGGTTGTAGCGACTTTTGCGGTTTTCCATCTTGGGCGAAATCCCTGTTAAGGTATATATCCGTATTAAGATAGCTTTATCGTGGCGTTTTCCAAAGCTGCTCCTAATAACACTTATGATAATAGCATAATCTTAATGTTATTACAAAACAAAATTAGTTCTAATAATATCCCTCCTCCCGAAGGGGTTTTGCCTCCTTGGAAAATACTGTGTTAACATGTATAAATAACTTATCGTGGCATTTTGTGGGCCACCCCTACCAGAAGTTAAAAAAAAAATACAAGTACAGATACATTAAAAGTACACCACCATGCAAATAAGTCAATATCCTCCAGCGTGGCATTGCCAGGGCAATGGATATCCTCCAGCTTTGGAAAAAAATTACCACCATCATCAACTTATTTGAATTATGTTGCGGTTCGTTTGATTTAACATTTGATTTAACGGTTGTTTTGATTTAGCATCTCAATGTGTGGTTTCATTTGGTTTAATGGTTTTGGTTTGATATACGGTTTAAATTAGAATGGCACAAGTTTGTTCCAGAACGGCGTTGATTGGTGGGCTCAGTGTCACCACCCCTTTCCCCTTCATATAAAATGGGGAGGGGGGGGGGCGTAGAGTTATTTTTCTTTACTATTGGGAAAGGTCAGTGGATGCACGGTTATCCATGTTGCTGATCGAAACGTCAAGCAGTTATTCGTTTTGCTCATTAAAGGTTGGAGAACTCAAGATGGATTCATTTGATCTTAATCCCAACCGCAAGTCGTATATATATATATATATATATATATATATATATATATATATATATATATATATATATATATATATATATATATATATATACATATATATATATATATATATATATATATATATATATATATATATATATATATATATATATATTCGTATATATTCTGAGTGGTCCAGAAACCCTGGGCAAATTTTGAAGAACGATACCTGCAACAAACAACTAAGTTTATTATTGTTATTTGGTGCAAAACAAAACATGATTACTCGGTAAACAGTCTAATCAGTCTAATATACATGAAACAAATCAGTTCAAATGTTCAAACTGCACTCTGTCACACTCTGACACACAGTTCTGCATGTTTCAGTCGTTAAGGCAGCAGTCTCATTACGGATGAATTGTTTCAAGTCTCTAAGGGTCGTAGGATTCCTCGCACACACTTTTTGTTTGAGGAAACCCCAAAGGAAGAAATCACAGGGTGTTGTTAAATCACAAGACCATGGTGGCCATTCAACTGGACCATGATGGCCAATCCATTTGTCTGTAAAGTTCAAATCAAGGGCCTGGCATAAACTGGCAGCATAATGAGCAGGCGCACTATCATGCATGAACCACATTTGGCCATCATTGAGTGGAAATGCATGCTACTCCAACATTAGAAGGTAATTTTCAGCATTCACCTTTTCTTCAAAAAATATTGGTCCAACAATGCCTCCAGAAGAAATGCTTCCCAGACGGACACACCAGCTTGATATTGGACGTTGTGCTCAAAAGTAAATCGTCGGTTGTCTGTAGCCCATATGACGCTGTTATGACGATTCACAGAACCAGATAAAGTAAACCTGGATTCATCTGACCTGACCTGACCTGATCTGACCACAAGATCCTGTTCTGCAAATCATTGTCCATATTCATTAACCCAAGCAATGTCTCACTCACATGCCTCAACGCGCCTGTCAAAATCATCCTCAGATAGTTGGTGAATTAATCAGGGTATGTATGGTTTCGCATTAAGGTCTTTTAGTATTCTTCGAATCGATGATCGGCTTATGTTGGTGACATTTGATAAACGACGAGTTGATAATGGTGTGTTACTGTTAAGTTACCCTGGTGTTGGGCTAGCGGCTAGGGTGCCGGCTTAGGATCCTACGATCCTGGGTTCGAATCCCGGTCGATCGCTGAATTAACGCCAGGGGGGTTGACTCAGCCTGTCATCCTTCCGAGGTTGGCTAATTGAGTACCATTTCACTGGTAATTCCCTGTTTGTTTTTAAAGGCGGCAAAAAGGGTTGGCGTCAGGAAGGGCATCCGGCCGTAAAACATTGCTTCAAAAAGGGGACCAAAAAAAACAACAACAACCACGGTTCCCGAAAAAGGCCAACCCCCGCAAAAATGGCCTCCAAAGGTGTTTTTTTTTTTTTTTTTACTGTCAAGTTGTTTAATGACCGCTCTGCTTTCCTCAGTTCGAACAGTATGAGGCCTAACTGGGTGACTGCTTTCGAAGAATGCTGCCAGTTTCATCAAACTACTTGTTTATTCTGCAGATGGTTCTTCTGTCAAATACATCAGTGCCACATTATTTGACAAGTTGTCTGTGAACATCAGCCGAATTTCCAGATACAGAACACAAGCGTACAGCAGAAGTTTTCTGTCTCACGATATCCCCCGTCATATTCGGGCGTCTAATTAACAATGAACTGAACTAATGCAAAGATAAACGCGTGCAGCACAGTGAGCAAAGCTCAAAGCAACAACGAAGATCTATGGCCACTCTGCCATAAAGCCCAGATTGGTGGGGTGTTGCAGTGATGGTTGTCCTTCTGGAAGTTTCTCCCATCTCCACACAGGATCTCTGGAGCTCAGCCAGAGTGACCATCGGGTTCTTGGTCACCGCTCTTACCAAGGCCCTTCTCCCCCGATTGCTCAGTTTGGCCGGGCGGCCAGCTCTAGGAAGAGTCCTGGTTGTTCCAAACTTCTTCCATTTAAGAATTATGGAGGCCACTGTGCTCTTGGGAACCATCAATGCAGCAGAATTCTTTTTGTAGGCTTCCCCAGATCTGTGCCTCGACACAATCCTGTCTCTGAGCTCTGCAGGCAGTTCCTTCGACCTCATGGCTTGGTTTTTGCTCTGATATGCATTGTCAGCTGTGAGACCTTGTATAGACAGGTGTGTGCCTTTTCAAATCATGTCCAATCAATTGAATTTACCATAGGTGGACTCCAATCAAGGTGAAGAAACATTTCAAAGATGATCAAGAGAAATGGGAGGCACCTGAGCTAAATTTCAAGTGTCATAGCAATACAAAGGGTCTGAATACTTATGTAAATGTGATATTTCAGTTTTTTCTTTTTAATAAATTTGCAAAACTTTCTAAAATCCTGTGTTCTCTTTGCCATTATGGGGTATTGAGTGTAGATTGATGAGGGAAACAATGAATTTAAACAATTTCAGCATAAGGCTGCAACATAACAGAATGTGAAAAAAGTGAAATGGTCTGAATACTTTCTGAATGCACTGTATATAAAAATGGAAGGTGCCCAATTGTATCTGAATGGGGTAAACGTAGTAAGCACAGCACATATAATGCTGGAAGATACCTTATTTAAGAGTTCTTGCATCCAGACAGTGCATGGGGAGGTCCACAAATATTGATATTTACAAAATTTTGAGTTTATGTGCATTTTTGTTGTGCACACAGGTGTTGTGTCGGTTAAGAGTTGTTGGTTTGCACACATACCAGAAGCAAAAGTAATTCAACCACAAACTATTCCATCAATTCCGTCCAAAGTATAATTAACTTTTCTTCGATTTACTTTACTGAGAAACCTTAGCAGTCTTAACAGTTAGTTACTATTATGCTGTTAAAGGACATGCCCAGAAAACTCCCGAAACATTCCACACTCTATTGGGAACAAATTCCCATACAACAGTCTGGTGGAACAGGGTTATCTGCTCGTATACATGTATTAATCTGTTAATATGTTTTATTATGCCATTAAATGTGGAATCTATCTTTTGAATTCTTTTAAATTTTGTTCTACTTTGAATGTTTTTACACACATGATGTTTGAAATTATATGTAAAGTATTCTTCAATGTCTAATGTTAAACTTATGCAGATATAGTAAAGTGTATGTTTAGTTCCGGGTTTTAAGTGATGAACTAACATTGTTGTAAAGACAATGGAAATATATATATGGAAATATATATATATATATATATGTATATATATATATACATATATATATATATATATATATATATATATATATATATATATATATATATATATATATATATATATATATAGTATATATATTACAGCATTTCAGATCCAGTGTTTGTCAAAATTATTTAATCATTTTTATTTTCAATGTGAGACATGAAACCATTTATCCGCTAGCAATTAAAAAAGGGTTCATCACACAATTTTCACATTAGCATTAAGATTAGGATTAGGGTGAGATCATCAGGGAACTGTCAGTGATATTCTACCTGGGAATGAGCAATGATTACATCTTGTCATCCAATCACAAGCACTACTACATCCTTCCTCCAACCTCCACCCAAGGCAGGTGTATAGGATATCTGATGAAAGCCAGCCTGTGGCTGAAACATCAATCCTGAACATTTTTTGAGATAAAAACAGTTGCATGTGCCTTTGTGCTTCTGCTTTCAAGTACAATACAGCAGGAGTTTGGAATTATCAGCATCTAGCCTTTCTTAATTAAGCCTGTTGTTATTTCTTCAGAAACAAGAAAGACATTTCTTCATCAAACGAATGTTTTTTCAAATATATATATATATACACCACACACAATATATACAATTTTAAGGTGCTTTCGATGAATTTGGGTTACATGTTACCAGTGGAAGTCCAAAAAGACTGCCCTGACAAGAATATACTTGAAGGTTTTTCCATTTTTGCAAATAACAAAAAGACAGGGGTGAAAATGTAACCTCCATCTACCTTCGGTGGTAGAGGTAAAATGTTACTCGAAAAATGATGTTACTCTAAAAAGTACGGAAACAAATTAGGGATGATCATAAGAAAAGATCATGCAAAACCATCCCTCCATCTTTCTTTGATAATGGTTGTCACTAGAAAAGACGTTGTTATATCAACATACACGCACATGCGCACACACACACACACACACATAGTCTTTTCTAGGTGCTCATTATATAATTATATAATTGGCCTGGTGTTGGCTTAACACTTAAGGTGGCCGGCTTAAGATTTCAGGGTCCTGAGTTCAAGCCCCTGCCATACCGTTGAATTAACACCAGCTAGGTTGATTCAGCCTGTCATCCTACCGAGATTTGCAAAATGAATACCAGCTTTGTGGGATGAATGAGCCATTCGAGTATCCTGTGTCGGAGTGGCGCCCCATCCAGGATTGTGCCCAATAGCCAAGGAACTTCTTTGGCAAACATATACATCTGAAGATGCAAAAAGGAGTGAGTGATCATCATCGTTATATAATTAAACCCAAGCACGGAAACCTTGTCAAAAATTATAAATAAAAATTATTATATTTGAGGTTGTTAGGTTTTTAAATTGATGCCCGTGTTGTAAAACTCAAACAAAGTTACAATATATGGAAACAGTGAAATGGATTCACGTGGGGAAAGACAATTTTGCCTTTTAAAAAGTGAACAACAATAATACGCAACATTACATTCTCTCGAGATTACATTATAGTTAGTTACTACATCTCTTCATTTTGCAAACACACAGTTGAATATTTCAACACCAATAAATTATTTTGGATCCACAACTCATTTATGAGCTTCGATCTATCTTTTAAAAGTCTAATAGTAGGAGTGGAATGGAGGTTTTCTGGAATTAAATAATCCATATTCTGCGGAATACAAAGTAGTGACTATACATGTCTTTTTAATGATAGCATTGGCAGGCAATAAAGATTTGTTGATTTATCTAATGCCATTGGCAATGTCTTTAGCCATCTGGTAGATGGCCAGGGTAATTTGGGATTTTAACAGCCAATTTGGTGTTCTGTTCCTTTGAATAACTCCATTCCAAAGTAAAGAGACATTAGTTATCATACACTACTGTCAGACAGTTGTGAAGAATGAATGAATGAATGATCGTTTTGGGGCCATTTTCCCCGCTGAAGCAGGGGTTAGCCTTGCGGGCACCATGACAATCATGGTACCCTGTTTGAGGCAATGTTTTTACGGCCGGATGCCCTTCCTGACGCCAACCCTTGGTCACGCTCTTACGATGCACAGCGATGCGGTGTACCTATTCTAAACCAGGGTACACACCAGGATCATTCATCCCAGCAAGCTGGTACTCAATTTGCCAACCTCAGAAGGATGAACAGGCTGAGTCAACCCCCCTGGTGTTAATTCAGCGATCAACCAGGATTCGAACCCAGGATACTAGGATCCCAAGCCGGCACCCTAACCACGAAGCCAACACCAGGCTATGTGAAGCCTTCAAAATAATCCTCAAACAATAAAAATAATGAAAGTAAATAATAATAAATTAAAAAGTAATGATATTAAAAATAAATCATAATAAAATAAACAATAATAAAAAATAATAACAACAATAAAAATTAAAAAAGTAATAATAATAAATAAATAAATAATGAAGCCTTCAAAATAAAAGTTACATTTATCTTGCGTCAAACATGCTTTGAACAGAAACAATAAGATCCTTGGAATTCATAAAGAGCATCCAAAAGGTTCTCTGAATGAGATATTGCAATAACATAAGCAGAGATTATTTTTCATCTTTCACTAAATATGTATATAGAATTAGATAAAATATTTCCTTACTATTAGCAGTTTTATATTGAAAAGGTTTTAAAATGTCGGTGTGCCGTGGACTTAGACTGTGAGTTTCTCATTAATATACGTTTTTGAACACCTCATAAAAAATTGGCTCACCTCCTCCCTCCCCTGCACTTCAGGAACAGCCATAAGTCTGTCCTTGAGTGCCTGCTGTCACTTGAATCAAGTATTTGTTTGCTACATTGGCTCGGATCCATGCAGCTTGGGTAAGCTCTGCTTTTTAGAGTTTCGCAGCAGTCTGATATTTATTGCCCTATTCTGAGATGGTTTGAAAGGCATCTTGATTTAGTGTACCTTTTTGGGACAAGCATTTTATAAATCATACTTATATCCAGACAAATATATATTGAAACATTTTTCAAACAGGAGCAATGTGCTTTTCATTTTGGCAACACAAGGAAAATGATATTACACTCGTGGAAAGCTTTCACGAGGTTAAAAAAAAATCACAGAAAGAAGAATGGAGCTATAATACAATGTGAACCAAAGCGAAAAGATTAATATCAAAAAATTATAGACATGTTTGTTTGTCATTTTGGGATTATGATTATTCTGAGGTTCTTTGCAATGTCGATTAAATGTGAACAGGTTTAAAATATTTCAGGATTTGATGCATTTAAAGAAAGTAGAAAATAATTAATTCTTTTTTCTTTTTTTGTATCCAGAGTCGAGTCTCGTGAAAGAGCTAACATTTATCAAACAAACAAATCAAACAAACAAGCAAACAAAGTATATAAAAAGGGGAGTGGTCGACAAGATGGGGAGAGAAGGGGAGGAAGCACACAAACGCAACATTTGAGAGCAGGGACATCGAGAGATGTGTGGGAGGGAGAGGGCTTGGGGGGAGGCAGGATAGGTATAAAACGCAAGGACACCAAGGACTTCCAGGAAAGAAGTCAAAAGTCACCTCAAAAAAGTGGATTTGGGGTGAAATTAGCGGGGGTAGAAAAGATCAAGGTTTTGGATGGGGGAAGATAAGAGATGGTGGTGAACAGCCGTTTTAAAGACCTGGAGGGAGGAGTGGGATTGAAGAGAGTGAGGGAGTTTGTTCCAGAGGCGGGAGAAAAGAGGAATGAAGGAGTGAAGGTGAGCAGAGAGTCTTGATTTTGGCAGTTTAACCATAAGAGGGTTGCAGGCAGATCTTGTGCGACCTGTAGGAATATCTGGGGGACAGAGCCCAGAGAGAGCTGGGGGAGCAAGGCCGGAGAGGAGTCGGTAGAAGACGGAAAGACCACCAACCTGCCTGCGGTGAGAAAGTGAAAGGCCCTCGGAGTTAGCGTCATCGCGGGAGATTCCAATGATTCTGAACGCTTTGGTTTCAACAGCGTGAAGACGAGCGAGGTGTGAGGCAGGAGCACCGGCCCAGCGGGGACAGCAGTATTCCATAGAGCTACGGATGAAAGCCTTGTATGTGGTGAGGAGCTTCGGTGTGCCAAGGAAGGACTTCGCACGATGGAGGATGCCCAGTCGGCGACTGCCTTTGGCGGCCAGCTTGGAAATGTGGTTTTCCCAGGAAAGATCATGGCAGATAGTGAGACCCAAAAGCTTGAGTGACAGAACTTCTTGGAGAGGATTATTCAGAAAGTAGATGGGAGGGTTGTCCAGTCGGTCTTTTCAGAGAGACATCGTAAGAGTGTGAGATTTGTCAGGATTGAAAGACATGTTCCACTTGTTTGCCCAGTCTGTGATATTGTCCAGGTCTGCAGAGAGTGAGGAGGTTGTTGAGGATGTGAGGATGTGAGGTTGAGGATGTCTGCATAGAGTGAGGATTTTAAAATTGTTGAAATGCAGGATCGATCATAACCATACTTGTGACCTTTTAGGTCTCGATATTTAAAGACCTGAGTAACCCTGCAGAAGCCATCTGGTATTGGAGGCAGTGGCGGGATAACCAGCGTCAAAAGTTGCGCTTGGTTTTTCTTTTTTTGTGTACTTAGTCAAGGCTCGTATGAGAGCTAACACATATAACATATAATAAGGGAGTGAGAGACAAGAGAGGGAAAGAGGGGGAAGCACAACAACAGTAGGGAACAGGGACATAAGGAAATCTGTGGAATAGAGAGGGCTGGGCAGGCAGTGGTGTAGTGATGGGGGGGAGGGGGGGTGGAGGGGGCGACCGCGCCAGGCACGAAGTGAATGGGACGTCAAATTACGCCCTCAAAAGAATGTTTTCATGTTCCATTTGGTTGTATTGTATATAAATTCGAATACAACGAACTCGTGAGACCACGAGAAGCAACTTTCAGAACCATGCGATTTACAGTTTAAACTCCATGCTCTGTGTCAATGTGTCAGGTTGATGTTTACAAACTCCTTTCCATCCGGATTCACTTTTTTCCTAATTCCTGTTTCTATCACCTCGCACAGCAAATAAATCCGTGTTCCGGTGTTGCTGCGTATATCTCTTATCTTGTATAATGAGGTTTAATATGCACTCGGTAACATGGACATCGCCCATTGGCCCAAGGGATGGAGGGGTGTAACTGTTGGACATTTGTTCTGTAATTAAGTCGATCAAATCTAGATATCTCAGGTGTTATGTCCCAATCAGCGAGGCCGAGATCACATGTCAAGTGAGTTATTTAACTTCCTTGTCTTCCTCTGCTGCTCTCTCTCATCAGCTATCGTCTCTAGGCCATAGAAAAACCACACCATGCTGCATGAATGTTTGATGTCGTTTTTGTTAACAGCCTTGTAGCATACCTGCTCTACTGCTTCAGCATTAGTTTACATTTCACCAAGCCCAGGTCTGCTTGGACAAGGGCGGGGATTATACATTCGTTTTTATTATTGCCAAATGGTACGAATATTATTATTGTTGTTAATATTATTAGTATTAATAAATGCTTTGTTACAATTTTATCATTGTTTTTGTTATTTATTTTGTAATAGGAATGAGTACCATGCTATGGAAGGACCTATTAAACTGCTCTATACACCTTAACATGGTGCGTGTTTAGAAACACAGGAATTCTTCCGGATTCTTTGTAGTTGTATTGTATATAAAACTAAACAAATAAGCCTAAACATCTCAGGAGATCATAACTAAATCTATTCTCATTTTGAACAGGATTCCAGGGCTCTTATGCTGAGCCCGCTGGGGAAGCTTAGAGCTCTTCATATGGCCCCCTCAATCGGAATTTCTGACGATGTCAGTGCCTGCAGGTGGCGATATTTTTGACCTTTGCCCCGAGCGCGACAAACCATCACTGCGCCACTGGGGTGGGGTACACTGGATAAACAAGATGGACACTGCATGGTCTTTCAGGAAAGAAAAAAGGGAATATGAAGAGGATAGGTTTGGGGTGGATTAAACTGCGTAAGAACCGCATTTGCAGTTTCGCCACGAGTGCCAATGTACCTATTTAAAAAAAAAAAAAATTTTTACCTTCCCGGGAGTTCCCTGAATTTGCTGTAGTTGGATTTATTGAAATCCATTAATCCATTCTCAAGTTATAATATGACAAACAAACGAATGAAAAATCACTCATAGAGCGACACTTGGAAAAAGAGAACAAAGTGGAATGGCACTCAGTGGAGCATCCTTTTGACCCCAAAAACAATTAGTGGTTGAACTCAGTAACCGGATATGCAAATCGTCTTCAAATTTTTAGTTAATTGGATGAAAATTGACAATTTTATGAATCTGGCCTATGTTGACCATTTGGCCTATGTTGACCTCAAAAATAGTTGGTGGTTCAATTCAGTTAGCTGCTATGAAAATCCTATTCAAATTTCAAGTCAATCGGATGAAAATTGAGGATTTTAGAAATTCGAAAAAAAGTCGTTGACCTTAGGCATATGTTGACCGTTTGGCCTACGCTGATCTCAAAAATAGTTGGTGGTTGAATTCAGTTCACTGATTTGAAAATATTATTTAAATTTCAAGTCAATCGGATAAAAATTGAGTATTTTAGAAATTTGGGAAAAAAGTGGTTGACCTTTTGACCTTTTGACCTCAAAAATATATAGTATTTTGTCGGACCACGAACTCTACCATTTGGTGAAGTTTCGTGACGATCGGTTTTAAATTGTGACCTGTAGGCAAGTATAAGTGAGCAGACAGACAAACACACAAACCAACAAACACACAAATGAAAAATCACTCATTGAGCGACACTTGGCAAAACAGAACAAAGTAGAATGGCACTCAGTAGAGCATCCTTTTGACCTCGAAAATAGTTGGTGGTTGAATTCAGTTGGCTGATAGGAAAATCCTATTCAAATTTCAAGTCAATCGGATGAAAATTGAGGATTTTAGAAATTTGGAAAAAATTTGGAAAAAGTACTTGACCTTTGGCCTATGTTGACCTTGTGACTTATGTTGACCTCAAAAATAGTTGTTGGTTGAATTCAGTTACCTGATTTGTAAATCCCATTGAATTTTCAAGTCAATCTGATGAAAATCGAGGATTTTATAAATTGGAAAAAAGGTGGTTGACCTTTGGCCTATGGTGACCTTTTGGCCTATACTGATCTCAAAAATAGTTGGTGATTGAATTCAGCTAGCCGATATGTAAATACTATTCACATTTCAAGTCAATCGGATGAAAATTGAGGATTTTGGAAATTTCAAAAAAGCGGTTGACCTTTGGCCTATGTTGATCTCAAAAATAGTTGGTGGTTGAATTCAGTTAGATGATATGAAAATCCTATTCAAATGTCAAGTCAATTGGATGAAAATTGAGGATTTTAGAGAAATTTAAAAAAAAGTGGTTGACCTTTGGCCTATGTTGATCTCTTGGCCGATGCTGATCTCAAAAATAGTTGGTGGTTGAATTCAGTTCGCCAATATGTAAATCCTATTCAAATTTCAAGTCAATCAGATGAAAATTGAGGATTTTAGAAATGTGAAAAAGTGGTTGACCTTTAGCCTATGTTAACCTTTTGGCGTACGCTGATCTCAAAAATAGTTAGTGGTTGAATTCAGTTAGCAGACATGTAAATCCTATTCAAATTTCAAGTCAATTGGATTAAAATTGAGAATTTTATAAATTGGAAAAAAAGTGGTTGACCTTTGGCCTATGTTGAACTTTTGCCCTTTTGACCTCAAATATATATATGATTTCATCGGTCCACAAACTCTACCATCTGGTGACGTTTCGTGAAGATCGGTTTCAAATTGTGACCTGTTGGCAAGTATAAGTGAGCGGACAGACAAACACACAAACACACACAAACCGGAGTGATGAACATACTTGCAAAAAAAATTTTTGTTTGCCAACTAACAAACACACAAACCGGAGTGAGCCGGATCCGGGTACTATAATTTTTTTTAATGATTCTTCACCATTGGGAGATAGGGCCAAAAATTATACAAAGCAGGATATCTCAAAAAGTTGTGGATGGATTTGGACGAAAGTTGGTTGACCGGTTAGGTGTCTGACGATGTCAGTGCTTGCAGGTGGCGAATCGTTTCGATTTGAATCGAAATGAATGAATCGTTGAATGAATCGTTTCGATTTTGATGACGATCCTGTTTCGGATTCCAATTTTTTTTTAAATTCTTCAAGTGATTTTTCACCATTGAAAGATCGACACAAAAACGATATGTAGGATGATATCGCAAAATTTTGTGGATGGACTTTGACAGAACTTGGCGGATGAGTTGGGTAGGTGACAATAACAAGCCGATTCGATTTTGGTTCAGGTCTGGATGCAGATCCGGGCAATTCGTGAGCTAGAAAGCATAAACTGTTCGTCCTGTTCGAGGTGTGTGCTCAACCGATTGCCCGTTCGAGCTAACATTTGCATTTGGTTTAAATGCGAGTATATGTATTAGGGGGTAAAGGGGATTGTGAAGGGGCTGGAGGTAAATGTGGTTGTGAAATGTTACCCCAGGGGAGTGAGTGAGATTGGAAGGTGAGAGATATGAGATTTCGCAAACATTGTCATGGCAAAAAATTGCTCAAAATTGTGAAGTTTTCATGGGTTATCAAACTGCTGTGGAATCATTCTTAATTACATGATGGTTTGGTTCATGGAATTTGGTTAAAAAAAGAAGAAGAAGAAAAAAAAAGATGTTATTGTGCTTTTTAATGGGCCTCAACCAATATTATTATGGATTGTACGACGAAGAGCATTTCCTGGGTTTCCAAGGAGCTTTAAAAAGTGAAGAGAAACAAACCAAGCTGCTCCAGACACAGAAATACATACAGCACATGGAGAGATGCTGAGATATTCTTCTGGGAAGAATCACTGTTGTTGCTGTGTGTTTACTGGAGCATTTTTACGATTGTTATTTCTCCTTCGGAGTGTCTCAAACTACCATCGAGCTTGAATACGAACCTTCAATTGTGTGTCATTCCGCATTGCCTTGGGCTTGTATTAGTGAATTTCACATTGTTAAATTCTTAATGTCTGAGAAAAATATCAAGAATGAAAAACAATAATTTGTTAACAGATGCAGCAATAAAATCAGAAAATTGTGCTTGAAAAGTTCCCATAATTATTGTAATCATTCCAAAGTTATGTTGCAATTATAAAAAAAAATCCCTGCTGGAATATATATGCAGTTAAAATAAATTTTGCTTAAATGCAGTTAAATGCAGTTTGCAGTTAAATGCAGTTAAATGCAGTTAAATTGCAGTTAAATGCAGTTTGCAGTTAAATGCAGTTAAATGCAGTTAAATGCAGTTTGCAGTTAAATACAGTTAAATACAGTTAAATGCAGTTAAATGCAGTTAAATGCAGTTTGCAGTTAAATGCAGTTAAATGCAGTTAAATTGCAGTTTGCAGTTAAACTGCAGTTAAAAGTAACTGTTAAAAGTAAAAGTTAAAGTAAAAGTTAAAGTAAAAGTTAAAGTTAAAGTAAAAGTTAAAGTAAAAGTTAAAAGTAAAAGTAAAGTAACTGCATTAACTGCAGTAAGTTAAACTGCAGTAAATTGCAGTTAAAATGCAGTTAAATTGCAGTTAAATAAAGTTAAATGCAGTTAAATGCAGTTTGCAGTTAAATGCAGTTAAATGCAGTTAAATGCAGTTTGCTTAAATGCAGTTAAAATAAAAAAGTCCCTGCTGGAATATATATGCAGTTAAAATAAATTTTGCTTAAATGCAGTTAAATGCAGTTTGCAGTTAAATGCAGTTAAATGCAGTTAAATTGCAGTTAAATGCAGTTTGCAGTTAAATGCAGTTAAATGCAGTTAAATGCAGTTTGCAGTTAAATACAGTTAAATGCAGTTAAATGCAGTTAAATGCAGTTTGCAGTTAAATGCAGTTAAATGCAGTTAAATTGCAGTTTGCAGTTAAACTGCAGTTAAAAGTAACTGTTAAAAGTAAAAGTTAAAGTAAAAGTAAAAGTTAAAGTAAAAGTTAAAAGTAAAAGTAAAGTAACTGCAGTAACTGCAGTAAGTTAAACTGCAGTAAATTGCAGTTAAAATGCAGTTAAATTGCAGTTAAATAAAGTTAAATGCAGTTAAATGCAGTTTGCAGTTAAATGCAGTTAAATGCAGTTAAATGCAGTTTGCTTAAATGCAGTTAAAATAAAAAAGTCCCTGCTGGAATATATATGCAGTTAAAATAAATTTTGCTTAAATGCAGTTAAATGCAGTTTGCAGTTAAATGCAGTTAAATGCAGTTAAATTGCAGTTTGCAGTTAAACTGCAGTTAAAAGTAACTGTTAAAAGTAAAAGTTAAAGTAAAAGTTAAAGTAAAAGTTAAAGTTAAAGTAAAAGTTAAAGTTAAAGTTAAAAGCAAAAGTAAAGTAACTGCAGTAACTGCAGTAAGTTAAACTGCAGTAAATTGCAGTTAAATAAAGTTAAATTGCAGTTAAATGCAGTTAAATTGCAGTTAAATAAAGTTAAATTGCAGTTAAATGCAGTTAAATGCAGTTTGCAGTTAAATGCAGTTAAATGCAGTTTGCAGTTAAATGCAGTTAAATGCAGTTTGCAGTTAAATGCAGTTAAATGCAGTTTGCAGTTAAATGCAGTTAAATGCAGTTTGCAGTTAAATAAAGTTAAATTGCAGTTAAATGCAGTTAAATGCAGTTTGCAGTTAAATGCAGTTTGTAGTTAAATGCAGTTTGCAGTTAAATGCAGTTAAATGCAGTTTGCAGTTAAATGCAGTTAAATGCAGTTTGCAGTTAAATGCAGTTAAATGCAGTTTGCAGTTAAATGCAGTTAAATGCAGTTTGCAGTTAAATAAAGTTAAATTGCAGTTAAATGCAGTTAAATGCAGTTAAATGCAGTTTGCAGTTAAATAAAGTTAAATTGCAGTTAAATGCAGTTAAATGCAGTTTGCAGTTAAATGCAGTTAAATGCAGTTTGCAGTTAAATGCAGTTAAATGCAGTTTGCAGTTAAATGCAGTTAAATGCAGTTTGCAGTTAAATGCAGTTAAATGCAGTTTGCAGTTAAATGCAGTTAAATGCAGTTAAATGCAGTTTGCTTAAATGCAGTTAAAATAAAAAAGTCCCTGCTGGAATATATATGCAGTTAAAATAAATTTTACATTTTAAAACATAGTGACAAGCATTTTACAAGCAAAAGTGGGATTTGGAAATGTATCCTAAAGCTGTGTATTAAAACGTGTCCTCAAGTTCACAACCTCAATTCAAGTTGAGAAGGATTCCTGGAACAGCCTCCAAAAGGCATGCTGACCTTCAATGAGGACGCTCTGCGTTCCAAATCTTTGCCTGAGCTGCACATATCGCTGGCCACCCTGCCTTGGAAAGACTATTTTGATTTGAAGCTGCTTTGAGCTTCCACTGCCTGTAAAATTCCATGACTTATCCTTCACAGGCCTCCAAAGAAGATTTTATAAAAGTATGTCTCATGCCTCCTACCTAAAACGTATGTTTATACAACAAAAGTAAGAGTAAGTTTTACACGAATGTCTTGGCCTTACGTTTAGGCTTTAATTCTTGGGCAAATGTACAAATTGTATTTCACAAATAACCTTTGAAAGTAGATTAGCTCACACTAGAGTAAGCTTGCTGCTAACTTTTCTTATTACTAATTGGCTCCATCTTCCTTTACTCGTTTTTTTTTTCCTACACTTTCTGTGGCTAAGAACAGGTTTGCAAATATATCGCAGTACAACTTGTTCACACGAACAACACCAACAACAACAGCTACAGTAAAAATAGTCAGCTTCTCAAGATTTATTTGATATCAAAATAGGGCCATGTTGCAATTAACACTTAATGTTGAACACAGTATAATTGGAATTAACTTGGCCCACATTTTCATTGAAAATGTATTTTAAAAATCAGCCATGAATGTGTTCTTATTAATAAAGTTCTAATTTGGAATTAATAGGGGCCTCTGTTAGAAACGTTCATTGACTAAGAAATGTGAACACGTTGGCACAAAAGGGGTGCTCGCCGATAATAATAAAAAAACATAATCATGATTCATACGCCTTAAGAAGAGATTATATAAGCTTTATATTACCTGTGATACTAAATAACTATCAAACAACTCAAAACATGCAACATGATTGTTGTGATATTCCCACTGCATCTTTCTCATCTATCTATAATTCCAGTAATCTCTGTGTGTATGTTTGTATGTTTGTATGTTTGTATGTATGTATGTATGTATGTTTGTCTGTGACCGCTGTTTCTCGACAACTACCGGTCCGATATACTTTAAACTTGCCAGGTATATTGCTGGGGACCCGAGGATGTGCCTTTTCAAGGTTTGAAATTAATCGGACAAGTAGTTACCGAGCTATGGCGATTTAGCCGTTCGCCGTTCGCTTTGGCGTTGCGAATGGACCAAACCATTTCATGTAAATAGAGGGGGGGGGGGGGGTTCTGTGGTCGTTGCGAATGGACCAAACCATTTCATGTAAATAGAGGGGGGGGATTGTCACCGTACTCGCAAGCCGTTCGCCGTTCGCTTTGGCGTTGCGAATGGACCAAACCATTTCATGTAAATAGAGGGGGGGGATATAATTTTAGATATATATATAGTACGGGCATATATATAGTACGGGCATGCCCTAGTACATATAAATGTGAATGTCTGTTTGTTCGGTTATGCCTCGTGGACATGACTAAGCCTAAGCCTAAGCCTAAGGAAGTGACTTAGAGATGGAAGAGGGGGTCCATGGGGGGTAACTTTTCACGACAACAAACATGGGCGCATCAGATTTAGACTAGGGGCGTGCCCAGGGGCGTGGCAGCAGGGCGTGTCCAAGGCTTCCTCTGACTATAAAAAGCCCACTAAACTAAATTGCGTGACTGACTATTTATTTTCTGACTATTTTTGACTAGTAGGTAACTCTACTAGTCCATACTATGAGAGCCGTTTGTCTGTCTGTGTGTTGCAATTTTTCGCAGAGATAGCTGAACGGATCTTCATCAAACTTTCAGAGATTCATCCGGGAGTGTCGGGGAGTGTTTTAGGCAAAAAAATGGGAAAAAATGGAAAAGTTTGAAAGAAAAAAAGTTCAATTTTTTTTTTTCGATTTAAAAAAATCGCTCTGTGTTGCCCGAGCCTTTGTAGCTATGTGAAAGGTAATATTAAATGATCCCCGATTAGTGTGTGTGTGTGTGGAAGTGTTTTGGCACCCACAAAAAATAGAAAAAAACCCAAAATGATTTCTTCAAATTGCCAACACAATTAGAACATAACCGGGCAACGCCGAGTCCTCCTGTTTGTAGTTAGGCCTACATATACCTATTGAGGTAACAAAACAAATGCTGAGATTTGGCAGGAACTGAAAGTGAGAAACATCAGAGAGATGGTAGAGGAGTCAAAGCTAAGATGGAATGGGCTTGTACAGAGGATGGAGAGGGGAAACTTTCAGAAGAGCGAAGGTCGAAGGAGTGGAAGACCGATGAAAAGATGGATGGGTGAGCTGCATCTCGGGCAACGTATGTCAAGTAAGCATGAGGTTGGCAACAGACAGGTGGGCTTAGAGGAAGACAATGAGATAGCTCGACCGAATCCCCTCGATGAGGATATTGAGAGAAGACTGATAAGAATATTTACACATATCCCCCAGTTTTTTATATAGTTATATTTAGGATGACAAGATATTAACCGGTCAACCAGTAAATTAGACCAATATACCAGCACACATAACTTTTATTTAAAAAGATTCATTCATTGTCCACAAGTGAATACAGATGGGACAGCTGTGTTGACACCCCTTCGGAAGAACGACGTACTCTGAAATTCCGCACCACTGTGTGCCCATAAAAACAGTATGTTAATCACAATCCAAATTCCTGCTAAACACGCACTTTAATAGGGCCCCAATAAGCCTCCAACACAACCACTCTCTTATTGAGCAACACTGAGAGTTTAAGTGAGTTGTCTGGTAGGGCTGCAATTAAAGCGCACACAGATTTTAGTGCTGCTGTCCAATCAGATAAATAGGTCATTGTTCATCCTCTGGAATGTCTGCACATAGGCTGCACTTATAGCAAAGCTGTTAGCCACTCACGAACCCCAATGACGTGTGTCAGCGGAAGGCGAGTTTAATTGACAGGGTTTGAATGGAGCATTCTGAAGTAAAGAGGAAAATAATCTTAAAAGTTAATTGAAACAAATACACAAGAAACAATTTTATTCAAACTTTTTGCCTTTTAGACATAATCTAATTCTTATGTTGGAGAAAAATATTTCATAAAACTGTGTGTATTATGCGTATTATTCCCCTACCGGTTTCACCGTCCGCCTTCCGTGGTTTGGTCTGTTTTCCATCTGTCCGTCCGTCCGTCCCTCTGTCTGTCTCTCCATCCCACCTGCGATTTTTCCAGACTTTTCCCCACCCCCTTTAACATATTCAACTGAAACTTGGTACTTGGCTTTATTCACTCCTTATTGAAGTCTGGATGTAATCAGCCCAGAACTGTAAGAGGAGTAGCGTGACAAACACACACTCAAACACACAGGCACTTTATTCCTTCCATATTATGATAAGTTACATCACAAGTTTGTGTTTTGGGGCGTTTCATCAATTTTCACGGAGTTATGCCCTTTTTGGATTTCAAAAATATTAAATATTATACATGGGTCAGTTAATCAGATTTTTTTTCCCCCTACCCTTTCACATATTTAACCTAAACTTGATGCACAGCTTCATTATAAGTTAGAGAAACTGCAACTTATTCGGCAGCTTTGCATACCTAAAACAATTTGTCCGACTGCATATGGCTCATAGTTGCTGGGTGGGTGGTTCGTGTGCAGCCACCCGGCTGCTGGTTGCATCATTATTCTGTGGGCGCATCTGCTGCTGATGCAATGCCTCTCTCTAACCAGTTATCTATTACTCATTTTGCCGACCTCGGAAGAATGACAGGCTGAGTCAACCCCAACTGGCGCAAATTCAACGGGATTACCAACTCAGGACCTTAGGATCCCAAGCCCACCACCCTAACCATAAGGCCAACACCAGGTGATTCAAAGGAATTCTCCCTCTTGTTTTATTAATTATGCATTACAATTTTCAAACTATTTATTAGAAAATGTGTTGTCATCTAATTTTATAATCATGTATATCAAGTATAACCCCATTCACTACTTTTATGGTTCCATGAACAATGTGCCACAACAGGTATTGCTGCACGGATCATGAATTAATGACAGACAGGATGTGTCTGCCCCTCAACATTCTACCTGAATTGGGTGTATTGGTTTGTATGCTGTATGGGTGTATGCTGGTGTAACACGTTGGCTGGTAGGCGCACCAATGAAGAAGCTCATTTGCGAGTCGAAGGGCACGCCATGACCTCTGCTACCGGCAACTCCACCACCTACTAACTTTGTTCCCTCCAGTCTCCACCCGCTCAAGCGGCTTAAAAGGCAGAAGGCCAGACAATTAATCGCTGTTGAAACATATTGAAACATAGCCACATACGCAGACTTATCCACCCACCCACGTGTGGAGATAGCAGCCAACAACAGTAACTTGGATGCACACACATTCACACGCACATACAGTATATATATATATATATATATATATATATATATATATACATATATATATATATATATATATATATATATATATATATGTATATATATATGTATATATATATATGTATGTATATATATATATATATGTATATATATGTATGTATATATATGTATATATATATGTATATATATGTATGTATATATATATATGTATATATATATATATATATATATATATATATATATATATATATACACACATACCCGGCGTTTACCCCGATTTAGAATAGGTACACCGTATCCCTGCACATCATAAGAGGGCATCCGGCCATAAAAAAAAACATTGCCTCAAACAGGGAACCATGATTGTCATGGGGCCCGCAAGGCTAACCCCCGCTTTAGCGGGGAAAAATTGCCTTAAAACGATTATTCATTCATTCATTCATATATATATACGATCGCTAAATTAACACCAGGGGGGTTGACTCAGCCTGTCATCCTTCCGAGGTCGGCAAATTGAGTACCAGCTTGCTGGGATGAATGATCCCGGTGTGTACCGCAGTTTAGAATAGGTACACCGTATCCCTGCGCATCGTAAGAGCGTGACCAAGGGTTGGCGTCAGGAAGGGCATCCGGCCATAAAAACATTGCCTCAAACAGGGAACCATGATTGTCATGTGGCCCGCAAGGCTAACCCTCGTATAGCGGGGAAAATGGCCTTAAAACGATCATTCATTTATTCATTCATATATATATATATATACACAAAGTCACATACAAAGGTGGATACTTTGAGACCTGGGCGGGCTTTTTTGGTGTATTCCAATCCATAGGCTGAACCTGAACGATTCAATATTTCTATGGTCATGGGCAAGGTGTCAGTTTGGGGGAGTAGTTTCATTTTTCCCTCCTCGAGAGCATGGGGCTTAGCCATCTGAATGTCACATGGTCCACCTCGACCCCAATCACAACAAGAGTATTTACCCCTGGAGTAATAGCATCAAGACATGCTTTGACAGGAATGTCAAACAAGTCTCAAATCACCCTCAGGTCAGAAAATAAACTTTGCAGCTACCTTGTGGGCTACAGAATATAATATACAGAGAACAATAATGGAATGGAAGTTTCATGAAGGCTTTTATTAATCTGCATTGGTGGGCAAGGCAAACCATCGATTTTATTGACCGAAGGCCATGGTAAGAGTATGCTCTCAGTTGTGGGAAGTGCAGGTGTGCCTGATATTTGGAGCATCAGCCCTTCTCTACTTTGGATCCGTATCTTGCTCTGATGAACACCTACCGCCCAAAGATTGAGCCACATCTGCTTTTCACTACATTTAGCTAGCTCAATCAACTTTCAGTTGATTGAACCCAAAATCAACAATTTATTGCCAGAATTAATTTTCTCTTTCATACATTTTGCTTCTTGAGCTTTACCTCATCTGCTCTCAACCTCTTTTCCCTTTCCTCTCTGTTCTTAACTCCTCTTCTGCGCCATTTTTTGTCCTCCCTCATTCCCATCCATCTATCGTATTATTTTGTCATTCCCCTTTTTCCTTTCCTAAGCCCCTACCCCCACCATAGACAAAAGGCACAGTTAGAAGGAAACGAAAAAACACAGTAAGAGTGCAGGAGCGTGAAGTTTACCTTTGTGAATGTTTATATAATGGTTCAAATTTGGGCTCAAAGCACTTCCCAGGCCGAGTCTGGAAAAGCTTGAGTTCAGGTTAACTCTCTGTGATGGCTCAAAGCATTCCTGGTTATGCTGTTTCATCACATAATTACATTTACAGAGACTCAGTTACGCTGCTGAAGATTACCAAAAAACAGGGCTTCTTTGTACATTCTGGGAAACTATAACAGATGAAACTGGGGGGGAAAAAAGATTGATTTATCTCCAGAATATGTCAGTCTTTTGGGAATGCCACTGGTAGGTAACATGTACCCCGGTGCTACCTGCCTCATGGTCGGGTTGTCGGCGACTAAACCGACACCCTTCACTGGCTTTGACTGTGACACTTTGCCAGGACTAAAAACAACACCTGACAAAGGGGAGATGAGCTCTCTTAGGTTTGCAACGGCCATCCAGTACGGAAGTGGTGTCTCCTTAAAAACACCCAATCGGGGTAAGAAAATGTATTTTTCCGCCTGGCCTAGGTACCGCCGCCTGCACAGTGGTTCTGTGAAGAGGTTTCCTTATTTCAGAATGAGGGGAAGGTTCTGCCAGTTTTTCTTCTTTTTCTCTGTGGTCCTTTAGCTTTAGTGGCTCTCAGCCTCGTTTAGGGTGAATTTCAAATAAATTTTAAAAATTACACGTCAAAGTAGAGTAAAATCTGCATTATGTGGTCACCCTGATCGAGTTAACAGAAATCTTAACGGAACAGTGACCAGATGATCAAGGGGCAGCTGGTACATACCACACGCAGGATAAGGTAAATAGCAGATATATTGTTTTGTACTTTGACATGAATTACCTCCACCGCCGAAGGTGGCCACAGGTTAGGCTTACGTTTTCACCCCTGTCTGTTTGTCCGTCTGTCATTCTGTGAGCAGGATATCTCAAAAAGTTATGGACGGATTCGGACGAAACTTGATGGAAGAGTTGGGTGAGTAACAAGAACCAGGGGATTAGATTTTGGTTCAGGTCTATGAGTGGGCTACAAATCGTAAACTGTTCAGCCTGGCAGAGGTATATGCTCTACCAAGTACTGTTCAACACAACGTAACATAACAACATAATGGAGGATTAAACCTCATGGTTTCATCATTTTTAACTGGAGTCTAAAAGGCCGAGTATGGAGGGCCTCACATAGAACCTCCAACAAGATGAAAGCACATGAATTGAGGTGTTCTGGGATGCCCAGGGCATCCCAGAAGGAAATGTACTGATCAACTTCACACCTCGTGGCGAAAACATCAATACCAACTGTTACATTTCCATGATAAAAGTTGAAAAGTGCACTATGTGACATGATAACAAAATCAAGTGACCATTCTCCTGCAACGAGATAATACTAGGCCACACTGCACAGAGGACATTTGAGGAAATCAAATATAGGTGGGAGATACTGTCAGCACAAGGCTGTGGGGTAGCTTCATTGGCTGATGGTGTGGCTGTGCTGCTGAAGCAATGCCCTCTGCTGGTTAGGGCAGAAATTTGGCCATGGTACCGGCAATAGCTCGCCCAGTCTTTGTGAAGGACACCATGGGATCTTTAATGTCCACCAACAAATCCTGGCAGACGAGACGCCCGTTTAACGTCGTTCCGATGGACTGGACGGTGCACACACTGATGAATCACTCTGCCTGTGAAACACCAGGATGACAGTTTATAGGTAGATCTGGGTCAGGACTTACACCTGGGCTACACTACAATGCCCTGATTTATCCCCTTCAGATTTTCATTTGTTTAGGTCTCTGAAGGAATACCTACTGAAAGGAAAAAGTGATTGCAAAGTACTTAAATGGACTCTAACAGAGATGGAACCTTCAAGTTACTCTACTGGTAGCACAAGTTTATAAATTATATGGTGATTATGTTAAGAAGTGCCAATTATAGTGTATTCGATAATGCCACATAATTCCAGTGTCTGCCTGTTTTCATTCCCATTTCAATGAAGTTGATAAAGGTTTTAATATTAAACATGGTGTTTGTAACGTCTGTGTCAAAATTTCAAGTTGAATATATTTTGATGTACATATGATAGAAGCAAACTATAAACGGCACATGAAAGCACAATTCAAGCAGTTTTGTTGGTGCTGTTGTTGATTATGTTGTGTTTATGACAATTTCAGTTTTAAAAAAACATTGACGTGAATAGTGAACTAAACGTCCCGCAAGCAACAGTGCAGATAATTCTCAAAGTGAAATTGAATGAACATGCTTACAAGATTCATGAAGTTCACATGTTACAGGAAGAGGAAGGACTACCATGCAAGGTTCGATTTCTGTCAACAGGGTCAAATCAAAAAATCCACAATTCCATGGGTTTCTTGACTAATTGACATTTTCAGATGAGGCCACATTGCACATCAATAGCAAAATCAACTGCCCCAATTCCCACATTTCAGGGACAGAAAAGCCCAGGAAGTCCAACAGGATGAACGAGAACGGCACTCGGAAGGGAGCAAACCTTCCGCCAGGCAGAAGAGTTCACGTATTGTATCCCACTGATGAAGCCGCTCTGGATCCGGACATGAACCAAAATCGAATCGGCTTGTTCTTATCACCGAACCAACTCATCCATCAAGTTTGGTCATAATTCATCCACAAATATTAGAAATATCATGCTATATATCGTTTTTGGCTCCACCTCTCAATGGTGAAGAATCACGTATATTTAATTTAAAAAATTCTCGTGTCCGTATCCGGATTCGGATCCTCATAAAAATCAAAATGATTTCTCTTTGTCACACACCCAAACTGTCCACTAAGTTTCAGCTGAATCCGTCCATAACGTTTTGAGATTTCCTGCTCACAGACAGACAAGCATAGAGATAGGGGTGAAAACACAATCTCCGTCCGGTGGCAGAGGTAAAAAAATACTTACCAAAAATCAGTCTGCGGCGCTCTCAGGAAGTTACACATCATTGGTGTTTTCCTTTTGGACGAAGCAACAGTCAATGCTGAACATTACCTTGCAATGTTGCAGAATTTATTTGTTCCAGAACAAATATTTGGTATTAAATTTTATTTTTGATTAAATATTTCAGGTATCACCTTCGTCCTGCTGGGACAATGTCTCCTGCCACAATTCTTTAAATGTACAATAGTTCTTGATGATAAAAGTGGATCAGTAGACGTGGACCAATTGCTTATCCATCTCTTTCACTTGACTTGTCCCAAATGGATTACCTTTTATGGGCTATGTTAAAACTGTTGTTTACTCAACAAAACTATATTCTTCGGCTGAACCTTGCGTAAGGATCATAAATTACTTTGATGAAATCACTCAGCAGCAACTGAAGAATATTTTCCACAAGTGGAATTTTTTTTTATAGATACAGTCAAGGTTTGTGGAAGACATATAACTCAGAAAGGATCAGGATGAAATGTTAATGGTGTTAATTCAACAGCATGACAGCGGCTTCAACTCAGGAAGTTGGAATCTTAAGCCAGCCACTTTGACCGTTAAGCCAACACTAGGCTTTGTGAGGAAATAATGAGGTGAAATAAGGAAAACAAATAATTTTTTTAAGAAGTGGTAAATTCATCGAAGATTCGGTTTGGTGGATACATTATTGAGAACTGGGAGAGATAAAAATGAAGTACAGGAAGTACAGGTAAAAGACAAAATGAGCTTTTTGTTTTGTCGTGAAAAATAAAGTTTTTTCTTTGTTTTTATAGGAAGAGGAGGGAGGGATAATAGGATAACGTTGAAGAAGCAGAAAGGACAAAACTTTAGTAAAACTAGAACAATGCGACTGTGTCGCCAATATGCCTCCGCATAGTCCCAAAATGGGTAGATGCCATTACCCTGCATATGTATGGGTATAGGATCACGTTTGTGAATTTTCATGTTGATCGGATAAGGCTCGTTTTTCTATCCAAGATGGCTGCCAAACCACGTGACCTATGACATCATCATTTTCAAACTATATGCAACACTGCTGTTAGATGATATTTGTAAAATTTCGCATCGATAGGATGAGTGGTTTCAGATACAATTATTTTATATTTTCTTTCAACCCAAAATGGCTGCCAAACCATGTGACCTATGATGTCATAAATTCAATATTTCAATACAAATGGGCCATCGATCATGTGCATGCAATTTTCGATTTTTAGGATAAGGAATTCGATTAAAACATTTTTTTTTGGCTGGTATACCACTTCACCTATGAAGCCTGGTGTTGGCTTAGCGGCTAGGGTGCCAGCTTTGAATAACCTAGGATCCTGGGTTCGAATCCTGGTCAATCACTGAATTAACACCAGTGGGGTTGACTCAGCCTGTCATCCAGCTTTGAATAACCTAGGATCCTGGGTTCGAATCCTGGTCAATCACTGAATTAACACCAGTGGGGTTGACTCAGCCTGTCATCCTTCCAAGGTCAGCTAATTGAGTACCAGTTCACTGGTAATTTTCCAAGGTCAGCTAATTGAGTACCAGTTCACTGGTAATTCCCTGCTTGTCGTAAAAGGCTAAAAAAAAGGGTTGGCAGCAGGAAGGGCATCCGGCCGTAAAGACATTGCTTCAAAAAGGGGACCAAAAAACAACAACAACCACGGTCCCTGAAAAAGGCCAACCCCTGCATTGCAGGGGAAAATGGCCTCTAAAGGTGTTTTTTTGTTTTTTTGTTTTTTTTATACCACTTCACCTATGAGGTCATCATTATCATGGTTTTGTTCCCCATTGGGAGTACTTGACAATGTGCCAAGTTTAACATTTTTCCATTCAGTGGTTTCCGAGAAATAATTTTTTCATTATTTGCCTTTAATCCAAGATGGCTGCCATACCATGTGACCGATGACGTCACAATTATCATAAAAACATTCTGCATGGGTGTCACTCCGATCCTGAAAGTTTCGTCTCAATCGGACATATGGTTGCTGAGAAAAACGAGGTTTAGCCCGTACGGACGGACGGACGTAAGGATGTATGGACGTACAACCTGAAAAAATAATGCCTCCGGCGAATGAGAAACAGCCTCAAAAGTGAGACAGATTTTGCTCGCTGGATATCCAGTAGGCCCTAAATACACGAAAACAAATTTGACAATTCGGTCTGGGTGCGTAATGTTCCCACATATGTCGATTGGTTATTTACAATCCTGTTCATTTATATGGTTATTATATTGTTATTAAAGCCCTGTGGAGGTCTTTTCACCATATAGATTTTGGTGCATCATCAATAATAATCTTATTTTCTGTTTCGCATTCTGATACGCAATATTTCACAAATTAAAGATACTAGCGTGACTCGGCGTGCGCCGTGTGCCTCACCACACGTCGTTTCAGAGGGATCGGCATCTTTGACCATTTCGTTATCTTTTGGGTCTTTTGGGTCTTCAGGGCCATTTGGGTCTTCAGGGTCTTTTGGAACCTCTGGGCCTTTAAGGGTGTTTTGGGTCTTCGGGGTCTTTGGGGTATTCTGGGTCTTCGGTGTCTACTGGGGCTTTTGGGTCTTAAGGGTCTTTTGTTTCCTCTGGGTCTTTAAGGGTCTTTGGGGTATTTTGGTTCTTTGGGATATTTAAGGGTCTGTGGGGTCTTCCGGGTGTTTTGGGTCTTCGGGATATTTTGGGTCTTTTAGGTCTTTGGGGTGTTTTGGGTCTCCGGGGTCTTTTTGAGTCTTGGGGTGGTTTGGGTCTTCAGGGTGTTTTGGGTCTTTGGGGTCTTCAGGGTCTTTTGGGTCTTCAGAGGCTTTTATTTCCACTGTGTCTTTAAGGGTATTTGGGGTATTTTGGTTCTTCAGGATATTTAAGGGTATTTTGGGTATTCAGGGTGTTTGGGTCTTTGAGGTGTTTTGGGTCTTCGGGGTGTTTTGGGTGTTTTGGGTCTTCAGGGTCTTTTGGATGCTCAGGGCCTTTAAGGGTATTTTGGGTCTTTGGGGTGTTTTGGGTCTTTGGGGTTTTTTGGGTCTTCAGGGTATTTTGGGTGTTTTGGGTCTTCAGTGTCTTTAAGGGTATTTTGAGTCTTCAGGGGTCTTGGTGGTCTTAAGGGTCTTGGGGGATTTAAAGGGTCGTCAAAGGTCTGAGGGGTCTCAGCAGTCTAAACGTAATTAAGAGTTCATGGACTGTGTTTTGGGTCTCAATTTTTTTTGAAGAAGAAGACGTTTTGGTCGCATATAAACAAACAAACAAACAAACAAACATAACCATGCGCCATATACGTTTACTCTATTATAATAAAATGCCAAATAGTTTGACTAATTGACCTTAATTGTCAATGCTTTTTTCATATCAATATGAAACGTTGGAGGCAGCGTCTCATACACCACCTTGTTTAAAAATGATTTCAATGGTGCAATATTTACTCTTTCCTTGGTCTTTACATCCCAGAACAACGACATTGCTGTAATAATGAAACAACACTGAAGGTTTTCTTGATGGTTTGCTCAAGCCTATCTATACTACGTATATGAGATACGTCTGTCTGTCAGTCTGTCTGTGGCCATTTTTCTCCGACATGGCCAAACGGATCTTCGTAAAAGTCTGAAAGGTTCATCAGTGAGTGCCGGGGAAGTTTTAGGCACAAAAAAAGTTTTGAATTTTTTGAAAAAATTGTTGTTTTTATTTTTTATTTTTTAAATCGCTCTATCGTGCCTCCGCCTTTGTAGCTACGTGAAAGTTAATATTAAATGATCCCCAACCCCATTCCTTAGTCGGTGTAGGTAAGTGTTTTAGGCTCCCACAAAAATTATTTTAAAAAAATTTAAAAATTTGATTTCTGAAAAATTTGATTTTAAAATGCCAACAGGGTTAGAACATTACCAGGCAACGCCGGGTACCCCTGCTAGCAGAGAATAAAATTGCTTTGACAGTTCTGTACACCCAGTTATGCTCACTGACTAATCGAAGGAAGAATGAATTTGTAAAGAAGAAACTGTAAGCTGTTGGACTACATAGAAAAAAAATGTTGTATTCTCTGACAGAAGTCTCCAGAACAAGACAAATATATAACAATCCACAACCTCGCCAGGGTATACAGATTACAGTAGATCTGTAAATGAACGATTTTTATTCAAGTAGATTTGTGTGCAAGCGCAAGACGACACACAGACCGATTTGCAATAGTCTTCCCAGTCCATTCAAAAATGGAAAAACTAAACAATGCAATTGTCTACAGATGACGTGGTACATGATAAAGATGTCTGCCCTTGCAAATGTACTATGATAAAAAACACATGTGAACACATCAATATTATAATATTGGGGCATGCAGACTGATATGCTGGAAGCAATACGATGGTTAGGGAATACTGCTGTGCAAATAAGGTCATTGCCAATATAGGCCAAATTCCCGGCTGATCATGAAGCTTTTCTTTCACCATTGTTGCTTCACAAGACATGTGAGGACGTGCAAGAAGATTCCATCAATTTAGATTCATCGCAGAATGTGTGCAAAAATGGAGTTTGCAGAATCCCCACATGTTTAAAAAAAATTCCCCTTTGAATCAACTTGCTCAGAATTTCTCTGTTTCTTTCCACTGCTGCCAAAGGGTCTCACGACAAGGGTTTTATTGGATGGTTTGCCTTTGCCATTATGGCAGCAGTCAAAGTATGAATTTCAACATGCCCAGAGTGCCAACAATAGCTCGCCCACTTTTTGCATGCACTAACTAACGCCAGCAGATGGGACACCAGATTCGACTTACATCCGAGGGACGGAACCATTTGTGATGGTGAAGCACTCCATCTGAGAAACACAAATCTGACATTTTAGACTCAGGTCAGAAATTGAATCCAGACGAGACAGCTCACGGGTAGGGTACTACCTCTGCAGCATCCTGACGGACTTGCTAACAATACACTGTTGCAAGAAAATTTGCTCATTACCCCATGCACACGAAGCGAAAAGTGGGATTAAGCAATATTGGTTTACTTCTGTCTGTCTGTCCTTCTGTCTACAACTTCCGTTTATTATCGAGGAACAACTTGATTTCAATTGAATGTTATTTCATGAATCGGAACATGAATCCTCATAGTAGGGTTTCTACCGCCTCGCACCGTTTTGTCCGACCCAAGGTTTGAAGGTTGATTTTACATAATTTGAGGGTGCTGAATAAAATGAGCTGGGGTGAACCTCGCAAAAATGTGGGGTAACTCGTCGAGACGTCAATATTGAAGATGGCCGCTACACGACTTCCGGTAAATTAAATAATGGCACATCTTTGCTTCTCCATATCAGATTTTCGTGATCTTTTTGTCTAAATACATGTTTTGAGGTCAAGGGTTTCATTTAATGACAGTGCAAGCCGCTATATGTATTTGGTAAATCATAAAAATATATAATAACACTTTATGGAGGCAAAATCAAAGATGGCCACCAGGTAACTTACAGAAAAATCCTAAAATGGCATATTATCACTTCTCACTCTCATATACAGACTTGGCATTTAATATGGAATATTTTTTTTTCTTGACTTGGGTTTACTTTCTTAACTCAGTATATCAATCTGGTGAGTTTCTTTTACACTTTGGTGATTTATTTGTTAAAAGAACTTGTCACTGATTGTCTGTCGCAGCAAGAAGTCAACAACAGGATTATATCACAGGTGGCGTGGCAAAATGTACGGACAGGTGCATTTGATGATTGGCTTCACAGTCGGGTATACAAGGGTTGTTGCGTTCTGTATTAGTGGAAAACAACTGCTGCACATCTCCAAAAGTTATTGCCGCTTCCTCTGGAGATGGTCTGTCAACTCGACAATGCTGTTTGTCATGGAGTGGTGGCTTTACGAAATTACGGCATGAAACAGCGTGCTATTGCTCGGCAGTATGGCATCACTTAAGGTCAGGTGTCAAAGATCCTGAAACGAAATGCTCAGAGGGGTGTCCCTACTCCAATCCCGAGGCCAGGACGTCCCCGCAGAACCACAAGGAGGGATGATCGCCAGCTGCACCGGTTAGTCCTCAATGGCCGTACCAAGTCAGCTAATCGGCCTAGGGCTGAGTGGCAGCAACTGACAAATGTGCCTTTATCCAGAAGGCTCGTCAACCAACGACTGGTTCTAGCAGGCTATCATGCAAGGCGTCCGCTGAGAAAGCCATGCCTGACCAGACAACACCGCCAGCGCCGATTGCAGTGGGCCAGAGAGCACCGTCAATGGCAGCCAGGACACTGGAATCATGTGATCTTCATTGACGAATCTATATTTCTGGTCTATCGTCAAGATGGCCGCGTTCGAGTGTGCAGACAAGTGCATGAAGCCTACAACAAAGATTGTATAGTGCCAAGAGTCCAAGCTGGAGGTGGTGGGGTGACCGTTTAGGCTGCTTTTCATGCAGGGGGCAAAACTGACCTGGTTGTTCTGAATGGAAACCTGAACCAGAAACCAAACACATACAGGGCCATTCTGGAAGAAACATTGCTTCCATTTGCTCGTGCAGCCTTTCGAGGAAACTTTGTCTTCCAAGATGATAATGCACGGCCTCATCGTGCTCGCATGATCCAACACTTTCTTGCTGACCATGGTGTAGAGCATATGGAGTGGCCTGCCGTGTCCCCGGATATGAATCCGATAGAGAACTTGTGGGCAGAATTAACGCGTCAAATCGACCACTTGGACCAGCAGCCAACCTATGTGCGTGAATTGCAGCAGGCTATTGTCACTGCATGGCAAGCGATTCCTGTCCAAACCTTGGCAAATCTCGTGAACAGCATGCCTCAATGTGTACGTGCTCTCCAGAATGCTCGTGGGGGGTTACACGAAGTACTGAACTGTAGTTGTACTGTCCGTAATCCCAGTCGTAATTTAACTTTTGTTTTTGTTTAAAAATTTTTGGCTAATGTGCAAAGTAAAGAGATACTTCTGGAAAACGTACAGAAGTTTAACACAGTACTGTCCATGAATTGATTTCGATATCAGTTTACATCAATTTCAAGGATCAATTTATTTGTTTCGAAATGTCAAATGTGGTTTTTGTTTCTTTTAAAGGTCACATTAACAAAATCTAGAATAATTTCAACATAATTCCAATGAACTTTTGGTTCTAAGACATCTTGAAAAGTAAGTTCACCCCCACAAAAAAGATATTCCATATTAAATGCCAAGTCTGTATTAGGAACCTTAACCACGACCATGCCACTATCATCCCCCTTCACACCATCGCTTCTGACAACCGGAGTTTCACGTGGTTCAGTCGAGCCACGTCTGTTCACAAATTGCCGTCTTGATCTATCAGACCCGGTGTTAGCGGCACTTCACATGCATTCTTGTTTCCGTTACCATTCACAATCCCTCCCATCCTCAAGGCCAAAACCCTCCCCTGCTCCACCAGAGACCCCTACCCTCCGGGATCCGCCATGTAGCCCGCACAAGAGTCTGTACTTGTGTACCTTATTCGTCCTTCTCCTTTCAATGTCTGCCTCAAGGGAAGAAGCTCCAGAATCACGTGAGGTCCTGGCGGACGTGCAGGTGGTCCGGCCTGTCTCGCAGCGCAAATACAATCGGCAACAGACCACGTTCATCATTCTCTTGGCGTTCATCATTCTTTTCCCTCGATGTTCGCCGATTGGGTAAAGGCTTCAAAACCACTTGAGGCCCCGGTGGTCAATCCGGGAACTCGGTCCGCCTCACAATGTCACTCATAGGCCACAAGCCGAAGCCACTTTATAGGCCGCAAACCAATGTGTGCTCCGCTATTCCTCTCAAGAGCATGCTCTGCGGCGATGGCCAACACTGCCACTCACAGTATTGGTGCATCCTCTCTCATGGATTCTCTCATCTGTCGCCAAGACCAAAGTCATCAGATCTCCATTCGGCAATCACGCGTGGGCAGTGCCGGATTAACCATTAGGCAGACAAGGCATGTGCCTTAGGGCCAGCCAAAAATTCGGGCCACAAAAATGGTCAAGCAGTTTTCGTCAATTTTTATTATTTTAAACAAATTATTTCTAATTTCTGTCCCTGCCAGGGTAATATAATTTTTATGTATCTCAATTTTCGCAAATCTTTTCAAGGTGCACTACATCACTGTATAGTGTTTAATGTGGTTTGTGTTTTATAATAAAAGGACTTAAAACTTATACATCTCATGTTCTATTTGCAGATTCAATCCATCGTTATGTCAGGACGCAAAGGTGGCTGGGAGCGAGCTCAGGAGTTGAAGAAAAAGAAGCATAAGGATGATCAACTACTCAAGACGACTCATAAATTGACATCGTTTTTCCATGTGGTGGAGAAAGATGCTGGTGTTGGTGGTGATGATGATATAGATTCAACTAAGGACTCTCCTTCAACATCCCCCGCAGTTGATCCTGTCGAAGACAGGCCGGCCGACGATGGTGACACAGACACTAGGGGCGAAGGTGCTTCAGTATCGACTCCACTGATTCCCAACGATGTCGGGTTGTTTGGTAACATCACAGACAAACTGCGACATGTGTGCATCAGCTTGGGCACTGACGATTTTCGGAACTTGCATGACAGTTATCCAGAAACGAAGCGCGAATACTCTGGGGATGAATCGCTTTCTTAATGCCAGTGCCTTCAAACTGGTTTTGCCAAATGGGGAGGTAGCTGATCGTAATTGGCTTGTTTATTCTCCTGCCAAAACTTGCGTTTTCTGTTTTCCATGCACTCTGTTGTCCTCTGACAGAGGTGCACAGCTTTCTGGCTCGGGATTTACTGATTGGAAGAATACGGCTCAGTACTTGAAGGCCCATGAAATCAGCCCAAAGCACATATAATCAGTTCTAACATTTTGTCAGCGGAGTGCTGATGCCGGTCGAGTTGATAAGCAATTGCATCAAAAAATGCTGGAGCAGCGCAGCTATTGGAAAAATGTGTTGACACGTTGTGTTGCCACAATTACTTTTCTTTGCGAGAGGGGTCAGTCGTTTCGAGGTAGTAACGAAATTGTTGGCTCCAGCAGCAATGGTAATTACTTGGGCATTTTGGAGTTGATTAGCCAGTTTGATCCGTTTTTGTCCCAGCACATCCATTACCATGCCGATCGGGGTCGCGGTCACACGTCTTATTTGTCAAAAACAATCTGCGAAGAATTAATTGCTGTGATGGGCAAGCAAGTACTTGGTCACATCAAGGGTGAGATTTCGAAGTCGCGGTATTTCTCCGTTTCAGTGGACTCCACACCAGACATTGCCCATACGGACCAGCTCACTATCATCCTCCGCTACGTCAACATGACAGATCACAAGCCTGTCGAGCGTTTCCTCACGTTCATTAGTATCTCTAGTCATACAGGTCAGAATCTTGCTGATACTCTTCTCCAATACTTGAAGGACCATGACATCGACTTTGACAATTGCCGCGGTCAGACGTATGACAATGCCAGTAATATGTCGGGCAAGTACAATGGTATGCAGCAAATTTTGAATAACAAGAACAGTTTGGTTGATTCCATTCCCTGTGCAGCTCACTCTTTGAACCTAGTTGGTCAGTCCGCGGTGGATTGTTGCATTGACGGGGTTTCATTTTTTGGGTTTTTGCAGGGCCTGTATGCATTCTTTGTGGCATCCACGCACTGTTGGGGTGTCCTGCAGACCCATGTGGAACAGCAACCTGGCTGCCTTGTTCCGAAACACCAATCGGATACCCGGTGGTCTGCCCGAGCTGATGCCACTGAAGCTCTGTTCCGCGGTTACCGCCAGTTCCAGAGTGCTCTCGAAGAGATCTCTGCAGATGAAAATCAGAACAGGGAGACACGAAATGAGGCGGATTCTTTGGCAGAAAAGATGGGCACCATATAAGTTGCCCTGATGTGTGAACTTTGGAATGATATTTTGCATCGGTTCAACTGCTGCAGCAAGTTGTTGCAAAGTGCCACCATAGAATTAACACCGGCTATTGGTCTGCTGAAGAGTTTGAATGAGTTTTTACATGCGCGCAGTGAAAATTTTGATTTATATAAGCAACAAGCATGTGATCGCTGCGGCAATAGCACTTACAAATCCGAAAGTCGGCGAATTCCCAAGCGTAAGAAGCGCGTCAATGATGGAAATGCTACTGATGCCACAGAAGGGATGACGGGCCAACAAAAATTCAAAGTCAATACATTTTATGTCATCATTGACCAACTGTGAAGTGCATTGCAGAAACGCATAGAGGCGTATTCTGTAGTGCTGCAGCGGTTTGGCGTTCTGACAGAGTTTGACTCTATGACCGATGAGGATATCAACACTGCTATTACAGGGCTTGTCAGTGTGTATCACAAGGATCTAAATACTGATTTTGCGTCAGAGTTCCGTCAGTTCATTTGCTGGTATAAAGACCAACTGCCCTCAAGTTCCCCCTCAACAGGGTGTGCACAGGCACAGCATATGTTTGTGCTGCTGCACACCACTGGAGTTCATGCAGCCTTTCCAAACACTGCAGTGGCTCTCCGAATATACTTAGCACTGATGGCCACCAATTGCTCAGGAGAACGCTCATTTTCGCAGCTAAAGAGAATCAAAGATGTGAAGCGTTCTACCATGCATCAACAGCGTCTTGGTGCATTGGCCCTTTTGTGCATTGAAAGTGATTTGCTCCGAGAACTGGACTTCAGTTCCGTAATTGAAGAGTTTGCAGTTGTAAACGTGCGCAAGGTTACAATCTAAGGTCTAGTAAACTGTAAAGCAAAGTGCCAAATCTGTGCGTGTTTTGTCATGCATATATTCATACACTGCAAATTGTATAGACTAAACTAGTTTGAAAGTAGTTTCTTTTCACATTAAATATTTGTCTTTTTTTGTATTAAATATTTTGTTCATGAATCAGTGCATCTTTTGTCTGGGGTCCATTTCCATGAGCCCGAGATCTAATTTAAATTGTTCAGGCCATTCTCTAAAATTTCAAAATGTGCCTTAAGGCCAGCCGAGGCTTAATCCGGCACTGCGCGTGGGGAAACCGGCGAGAGAGCTGGTGAGGCAAGCCGCTCGCGTATCGACGCCATTGTGTGTGTGTGTGTGTGTGTGTGTGTGTGTGTGTGTGTGTGTGTGTGTGTGTGTGTGTGTGTGTGTGTGTGTGTGTGTGTGTGTGTGTGTGTGTGCACAAGTTGCTGTTGTTGGCTGCTGTCTCCACACATAGATGGATGTCAGAAGGTGGAACGCAGACCTATCAGGTCTCAAAGTATCCACCTCTGTTAGTGTGTGTATCTGTGCATGACTGTGTGTGTGTGTGAGTGGGTGTGCAATGATTCACTTCATTTCCTCTTCCCTTTCTTTCCCATCTGTTATTTCTTTTTTTCTCTCCTTGCTCCCGAACCTCCCTCTACACCAGCTGACACCTCCTTCCAATGGCATCCTTCACTCCCTCCAGGATATCTGATCTCCACTACTCACGGATTAATAAGGGTGGAGTGGTTATCTGGGAACGTGATCATGCATGACGGCTTTTCTGAAACAAATATTTCCATTTCTTCCGAAGTGGAAATGTGTTGCATGGACTGAGGCCGACACTGTGCAGTCAACTGTCATTTGTGACACAAAGTGATGATTCTCAGTGTGTGTGCGTGTGTGTGTGTATTTCCATTCTCAACACACACACACACACACACACACACACACACACACACACACACACACACACATACACACCAATCATTCAACCTCAGACATGATGGCTAGGCTATGCCATAAAGTGTTCAAGCTGTGGATATGGATTTGGAATGTCTCCCCTAACAAAAAAAAATATCGTGTTCACCGGTACATCAAAGGCATAGACATAAATGATGGGAAAAAAATGTTTGCATTCAAGCATGCATTTACAAATTCAAAACAGTCATGCACATGTCATGTGTTGACTTTTTAGGAACACATTTAACTCCACAATGTCATCTTTTATATCTAGATCTGCCTTTCTTTGACAAATGTGCTCATTGCGCTTTGTTAAGGGTTAATACAATATCTACACCACATGATGAAGGTTGGAAAGTTGGGTTGGTCTGTTTGGAAATACCATCTGACCACTTAGTTTATGATGGATCATGCTTTTCTGACGTGGAACTTAAATAAACGTTCCTCCATGAGGCTCTGTGTTTATAAATCCAGCTCAAGTCAGAAATAGTATTTTGAAAACTTTTCATCTCCTCAGCAAATTAATGAAACAACAGCATGAGCCACTCAAGCTAATTTAACAACCAGAAAGAGTTCAAATGGGTCGAAATGGTATGAAATCATCTAAAAAGGGTCTAAAGTTCCAAGGAATCTAAAGTGTCTCAAGCACATTAAAATGTCTGAAAGGTGTGAGGGCTTCAAGGTCTAAAGGTCTGAACAAGGTCTGAAGGTCTAGAGGTCTGAAAAAGGTCTGAAGGTCTGAAAAAGGTCTGAAGGTCTAAAGGTCTGAAAAGGGTCTGAAGGTCTATAGGTCTGAAAAAGGTCTGAGTGTCTAAAGGTCTGAAGGTGTCCAAGGGGATTAATGGTATTAAAAATGGTTAATGGTTAAAATTAATTGGTTAAATGGTTAATGGTTAATGGTAAAAATGGTTAATGTCTAAGGGGTATTAAAAAGTCTCATGGGTCTGAGGGCATAAATATAAAAGAGTCCAACAGGGTATCATACTATAGGAGATGGGGTTTTGCAATCCCTTCTGTGTATCTGTCCAGGCCGTAACTTTTTCTTTTACCATTTGTCATTCTTTTTGTCATCAAAATTTCAACAACGCTGTATTATGAGAATGTGCGGAAGACAAATTAATAACCTCATCAAAAGGTCAAGCGTCACATGAAGTCGTCAATTTTCATTCAATTGACTTGAAATTTTACGAATTTGGATATTGGGTCACTGAATTGGTTCACCAATCAAAAGTTAGAAGTTGATTTTTTTTTTTTTTTACAGCGTAGCTCGTAGGGCAATGTCATCGAGAACAGCTTTTGTCTGTCTATATGTCCCCACAGACGTACACCAATCAGAGGTGAGGATTTGGTCACATGACAAGTGGACAGCATTTAGTAACCATTACAGTTTCATTTTACTAAAAGGAAATATAATAACCTTCTGTGGAAAGTTTTGCGGTCCCAGCAGGTGTCGTAAGGTAGGTAGGAGCTTTCAGAAATTCCTCAATACAATAATGATTTTGAATTGCGTTTGAGATGGACGTTGCTCCCGAATACGGAAATGAACTGATGATGACGGTTCACTGCCTTGATAATATCTCAATACAATCGTGATTTACATTACATTTTGATATTTTAATACGATGGTATTCATTTGTGATCGGAATGATGAATGATGCTGTTTGGAATGAAAATATAGAGAATGTGGTGTCAATACCTGATGTTTGAATGAAGGTGGCACAGGAATGTGGAATTTATTGGTTCATCGTTTGCCATTCGTTGTTTTTTTTACCTAAGTCATTCACGAACTGGTTGTCAATACCTGATGTTTGAATGAAGGTGGCACAGGAATATGGAATTTATTGGTTCATCGTTTGCCATTCGTCATCTTTTAACCAAGTCATTCATGAACCGGTTGTCTATGCTATACATTATTTGTTGACTGTTATCCCCACCCAGGTCACACTATCTTCTTCAACTAAAGTATCAAACAAGCCTGGCTACGCCATTGTTAGACTATCGGTCTTGTTTAGATCCAAAGGTCAAAAAGGTTCCATAAAAACGTCAATTTTCATTTAATTGAGCAACGATTTTAATCATTTGCATATTGGGTCACTGAATTGGTTCACCGATCAAAATTTAGAAGCTGATTGTTTTTTTTTTAGATCAAAAGTTCAAAGGTTAAGGTTACATAAACCAACTTTTTTTTTTATTATTTAAATTTTCATCCGATTGATTTCAAATAATATATGAACAAGATTATAAATAATTAATGGACATGTGTGGGAAAATTACACACCCAGACCAGGAATCGATATTGTTACATTTGTGGGGGAAAACAATGAAATACCATAGTCGAGGTAGAATCGTGTAGATTAGAATGCTCCGTATGCCGCAAAGAACCCATCTCGATGTACAAAAGTAGGCTGTCTGTTCGGGTAAGATCGTATACGTGTCTCCATACGAGGGTTGGAGCTATGCTAATTAGGTAGGGCTTAAGGATAATTCCCCAGTGTGTAATTTGCCCCTGTGATCTTCCCCACGTCTTTATTACAAATAAAAAGCCCACCACACAACAACACAACTTTAACAACTGAATCATTCGCTCACAATGCCGCCAGGGCTAACCAACACCCAGCACATTTGTCGATCGGCAAGGAAACCCCAACGTCATCCAAACCTTCCCGAACAGAGATTGGACTCCGCCCCCAACAACTCGTGGTAAGGAGGCCATGCCCCGGCCTTCGTGATTGGTAGAGGCGTGAAGGGATGATTGAGTACAGCTCGGTGATTGGACAGAGTGTGATGTCAGCGTTAAAGTGTTTTTGTTAAAGTGGACATCTCTCTGACCATCCTCAGGGAGCCTGCTCAGCGTCGACGAGTCTGGCATTTCACTCAGGCCAACTGGCACGGTCTTCAAGCAGCCATCAATCATCTGGACTGGTCTCCCATCTCTACCACCTCTGACATCAACTCATCCTGGGAATTCTTCCAAAGTAAATTGCTCTCTCTCATGCACAGATTTATCCCATCTCGTCTTCAGTTGTCATACCCTTCCTCCCGTCCATGGTACACGGAATCTTGTGGTGAGGCTGTTGCCCAGAAACAGCTTGCCTTCGTCTCCTGGAAAGCAAATCCAACGGAAGGAAATCTCATTTCCTTTCACAAAGCCCGAAACAAGTGTGTGTCCACCCTCAGGAGAGCCAGGAAACAATATCTCTCCGTTCTCAAGACCGAACTCTCTTATCTGTCTCCCTCTTCCAAATCCTGGTGGCGTCTGGTCAAATCCGTTTCTGGTGTTTGTTCCCCCTCCATCCCCTCCCTTACCTCAAACGGCTACACAGCTGACTCCGCACGTGAAAAGCTGAATGCCTCAACTCTGTGTTTGCCTCTAAATCTTGTCTCCCAAACCCATCCCTCTCTGTACCCACCATACCCAGTCGTACCCTGCTGCTCCTGGACTCCGTGTCCTTTCCTCCTGACAAGGTGGAAAAGTTTCTGTCAACCCTCGACTCTGATTCTGCAACTGGACCCGACGGCATCAGCCCACGGGTCCTAAAATCCTGCTCTGCTGCTCTATCTCACCCTCTCTCTGTTCTCTTCACCCTCTCTTTTGCTCAAGGTCAACTGCCATCTGCTTGGAAATCAGCCAACATCACCGCTTTGCACAAAAAAGGTGCAAAAACAGATCCTAGCAACTACAGACCAATCAGCCTTCTCCCAATTATCAGCAAAGTCATGGAATCCATCATTGCTTCTGATATGAAATCTTTCCTCTTCTCCAATGGCTTGATCTCTGATCATCAATTTGGTTTCAGACCAGGTCACTCTACTCTGGACATGCTGCTTCTGCTGTCTCAACAATGGATGGAGGTCCTCAATGCCAAACAGGAAATTAGAGCTGTCTCCCTCGACATATCACGTGCCTTCGACACGGTCTGGCACCCCGCTCTGCTCACCAAACTCTCCTCCTTTGGTATCCATGGAAATCTCCACGCATGGCTGGCGGACTTCCTCTCTAGTCGTCGTCAACGTGTGGCCCTGAATGGGTTTCTCTCATCTCCTCTTCCTGTTCAGGCTGGAGTTCCCCAAGGCAGTGTTCTGGGCCCCGTGCTTTTTCTGGTCTTCATCAATGATCTCTCTGACTCTCTCGAAAATCCTCTCTATCTCTTTGCTGATGACTCCACTCTCTGCCGCTCCATTCCTCTTCCCTCAGATCGGCAGTCTGCTGCCTCCTCACTCTCTGAAGACCTGGACAAAATCACAGACTGGTCAAACAAGTGGAACATGTCTTTCAATCCTGACAAATCTCACACTCTTACTATGTCTCTCCGAAAAGATCGACTGGACAACCCTCCCATCTACTTTCTCAACAATCCTCTCCAAGAAGTTCTGTCGCTCAAGATTTTGGGTCTCACTATCTGCCATGATCTTTCTTGGGAAAACCACATTTCCAAGCTGGCCTCCAAAGCCAGTCGCCGACTGGGCATCCTCCGTCGTGCGAAGTCCTTCCTCGGCACGCCTGAGCTCCTCACCACATACAAGGCTTTCATCCGCAGCTCAATGGAATACTGTTCTCCCCTATGGGCCGGTGCTCCTGCCTCACACCTAGCTCGGCTTCACGCTGTTGAAACCAAAGCTTTCAGAATTATTGGAATCTCCCGCGATGAAGCTATCTCTGAGGGCCTTTCACTCACTCACCGCAGGCAGGTAGGTGGTCTTTCTGTCTTCTACCGACTCCTCTCCGGCCTTGCACCCCCAGCTCTCTCTGTGCTCTGTCCCCCAAATATTCCTACAGGTCGCACAAGATCTGCCAGCAACCCTCTGATGGTTAAACTGCCGAAATCTCGGCTCTCCGCTCACCTTCACTCTTTCATTCCTCTTTTCTCCCGCCTCTGGAACAAACTCCCTCACTCCCTTCAATCCCACTCCTCCCTCCAGGTCTTTAAAACAGCTGTTCACCACCATCTCTTATCTTCCCCCATCCAAAACCTTGATCTTTTCTACCCCCGCTAATTCACCCCAGATCCACCTTGTTTGAAATTCCAACTTCTTTCCTGGAAGTCCTGGCAGTGTCCATATGTTTTATACCTCTCCCACTGCCCCCTTCCCACGCCCCCCCCCCCCCCCAAAGCCCTCGCCCTCTCTCAGATCTCTCGATGTCTCCATGTCTCTCGGTCCCTGCTCTCAAATGTTGTGTTTGTGTCCTTCCCCCTCTCTCCCCATCTTGTCTACCGCTCCCTATGTTATATGTTTTATGTGTCGGTTTGTCTTTCTGTGTGATTAATGTTCGCTCTTTCACGAGCCTCGATATTGTATACAAAAAAAAAAAGAAAAAAAAGAAAAAAAAAACAAAAGGTGGAACATTCGAGAGCTAGAGGAAGAGAACAAGGTCTCGCCATCTTGTCTCTCGGTCGTCTGGTTCTGGCTTCGTGGCGGATGGTTTAATTTGTGCTTCAGGTCACTTGGCTGTGGCTGTTCTGGTTCAGTGCGCTGGTGCTGAGGAAAAGCAGTGTTCGCCTTCATGGCCGATTTGACCGTGAGAAGAAGGTGGGGGCGACAGTTCGTGGGGGCTCTTGGCGATTCAGAAAGAGTGGGGAGCGAAGGAGGAGCACTGCCCAGATTGCCTCACATAGGTGGCGCTGCGAAGAGCGACTGGCGCCATTGATGGAGCGGTTTCAGGCCACCTTGAACAGCCATTTCATTCCACGACCTTGTTGAGAGAGATAAGCAAAAGGACTATACAAAAGGCTATTATTTATTTCCTTTTATTTCCCCCCTTGTTTGTATATGAGTCTGATGGAGACATCTGAAATTAGGAACTCGTTTTTACCTCACATTCATATTATTTGGGTTACAATTACTTTTTTAATTCATTACTTGTGAAATTTACTTTTCTCATCCTGGTTTGTTTCATTGTTTGTGGGTTCGGATTACCCCTGTGTGTGTTCCCGATCAGGTAAGACTTTGAACCTTCCCACGCGTGTCACTACCGCCAAGTTTGGCATACGTCTTGGAGTTAAAGCTCATTTCGGTCATTCGTCCTCTTGGGGTCTTAACCCTGGGGACACGACAATATGTATTTATGTGTGTATATACATATACTGTATATATATTTTTTGAGGTTGATTTGAAATATCCTGAAGAACTTCATAATAAACATAAAGATCTACCTTATGCTCCTGATAAAGAAAGTCCAAGAAAAGAATGGTTAAGTGATTATCAACAATCATCTATATATGTATATATATACAGTCACGTGAAAACGTAAGCACACCCCATGTAAAGTTTTGACTGTTTCAACATATTTCAACATACAGCTATTTGATCTTCATTTCAACAATATTGATAGATAAAGGTGATATAATATAACAAATATAATGAAACATTTACATTTTGTAGTCCATGGTATAATTTAAATAAACATAAATGCAAATTTCGCATGTGGAAAAAGTAAGTACACCCCTACATTTATCACTACTTCAAATACCTAAAATTAGAATCAGGTGCACCAGCTCAGGTGCAAATGATTAGAACATCGTTGGAGAGGATCTTATTGGAACCTGTCTTATTTAAACCTCAGACATTTCGTTTGGTTTGCTCTTTGTTGTTGAAGTGTGCAGCGTCACCATGCCTAGATCAAAAGAGCTCTCTGAGGCCTTCAGAAAGAAGGTTAGAGATGCCTACGAGTCTGGGAAGGGATTTAAAAAGATCTCCAAACAATTTGAAATCAATCATTCGACTGTCCGGAAGATCATCTACAAGTGGAGAAGATTCCAAACAACTGCCAACTTGTTCAGGCCAGGCCGCCCCAGCAAGTTCAGCCCGAGAGCAGACCGCAAGATGCTGAAAGAAGTCTCTAAGAACCCCAGAATGTCATCGCGGGACCTACGGGTAGCTCTTGCCACTGTTGATGTCAAAGTGCACGAGTCTACCATTAGAAAGAGGCTGCACAAATTTGATCTACATGGGAGGTGTGCCAGGGGGAAACCTTTGCTGTCCAGAAAGAACATCAGGGCAAGACTAAAGTTTCCCAATGAACCACTAGGCAAAGACCAGCACTTCTGGAACAATGTGCTCTGGACAAATGAGTCAAAGGTAGAGCTATTTGGCCACAGTACCAGAAGACATGTTTGGCGAAAACCAAAGACAGCATTTGACCACAAGAACCTGATACCAACTGTAAAGCATGGTGGTGGAAATATTATGGTTTTGGGCATCTTTGCTGCATCAGGGCCTGGGCAGCTCACCATCATCGAATCCACTATGAATTCTTCATTGTACCAGAGGGTGCTTGAGGATAATGTGAGGTCATCTGTCAGAAAGTTGAAGCTCAACCGAAGGTGGACCTTGCAACATGACAATGACCCTAAACATACCAGTAAATCCACCAAGGAATGGCTGAAAAGAAAGAAATGGAGGATTCTGGAATGGCCAAGTCAAAGCCCGGATCTAAATCCCATCGAGATGTTGTGGTGGGATTTGAAACGAGCTGTGCATGCAATTGTGCCTGCTGTGCAACAATTTTTTGTTGAATAAATTATTGCAAAGTCAATTATTCATTGTTTTTTGTTCAATTAGATCACCTTTATTTATAGATACTGTTTAAATGAAGATCAAATGTTGATATGTCCACATATGTTAAAAAGATTTTTAAAACATTTCATTGGGTGTACTTACTTTTTCCACATGCGAAATTTGTATTTATGTTTATTTAAATTATACAATGGACTTCAAAATGTAAATGTTTCAGGATGTTTGTTATATTATATCACATTTATCTATCAATATTGTTGAAATGAAGATCAAATAGCTGTATGTTGAAATATGTTGAAAAAGTCAAAACTTTACATGGAGTGTACTTACTTTTTCACGTGACTGTATATATACCCTTATCATACACGTGACTGTATGATAAGGGTACACAATATATATATATATATATATATATATATATATATATATATATATATATATATATATATATATATGTAAGAAATGGCAGAAACTCCACAATACGAGCAGGGTGCCTCATTTGCATTAAATAAATAATCAGAAGAAATTAAATAAGTAGTGGACGTAGCTTCAAGACGGTCGATCTTTAATTTTCGACAAGCTTTCGACCAACAGGTCTTCTTCTTAGTCTACAAGACTAATGTATGTATATATTATTTATATATGTACATGTTATTTTTCAAAGGATTTCCTTCAGCTGTTTCACTGCGTTTTGATCCCACCAGTGAATAATGCAGCTGTCCTGGGCCTTAGCAACAAGCAATCATCATACCAGCCAACAATGAGAAAAGGGATAGTCACAATTTTTGCTTTTATTGTTGCATTTTCAAGATGATATCAGTAATGCCATCCTTTGTGTTTGTTACCCTAAACATTCCAATAAATACTGTGGTAGCATACTAACAAAAATGTCCTGTTGGATCACACCCTCAAAAGCAAAGCATAACTTTCGAAGAAGGCGCCTGGCCTTGAGAAAGTCCTCCGCAGAACTGGCAAATCAAAACTTGTAACTTGGCAATGTGAAAATGTTTAAATGAAACACATGGTGTACACGTTGGAGATATGAGTGCCATCCACATATTATGTATGCAAAAGTAATGAAAAGTTCACCCTTTCTCATGGTCTTCACATGCTACATTCAACTTCAGGTTCATCCTGTTACTCATATTCTTTACAGTCTTCTTTCTCTTTTCTCCCTCATTCTTCTTCTTTGCTGTCCTCTTCCTTTTGTTCCCAATCATGTTAATTTTTCATCATTTTGTTGATATAATTTCATTCACCTTTTTGGGTTTATTCTATGATGTGTAGGAAGTGAACTTTGCTCATTTGTTGCACACAAAACCTAATTTGTTCTGCATGGCCCTTCGGAGTTGGTAAACCTGACAACTATTGTCATTAACTCCTCCACGACAACAACAACAACAACATGCATTTTAAAGGCCATTTTCCCTGCTAGAGCGGGGGTTAGCCTTGCGGTCCCCATGACAATCTTCTCCATTTTGCCCTATTTTCTGCATCTCTCCTTGTTAACCCCCTTGCCCGCATTTCTTCTTCCACCATCTTTAGCCAAGTCTTTTTCGGTCTTCCCCGTCCTCTGCTTCCTTCTACATTCATTTCCATCACTCTTCTCAACCAGTCACTTTCATCCTTCCTCAACACATGACCAAACCATCTCAACCTGTTCCTCTTCACAGCATCAATCACAGGCTCTATTCCCATCATCTTTCGCAATTCATCATTTGTCTTCCTCTCTCTCAACGATACTCCATACATCCACCGAACCATTCGCATTTCCACCCTTTCCAACCTTCGTTGCTGCTCTACGTTTATTACCCATGTCTCGCTCCCATAAATCATAACACTTCTCACACATGCAGCATACACCTTTCCCTTCAGCTTCAACGACACTCCCCTCATCATCAGCACGCCACCCAGTTCCCGAAACTTCTTCCATGCACATCTCACTCGAGCAACCGTTGCCGAGTCTGATCCACCTTCTCCATTCAGCATGTCTCCGAGGTAGCAAAATGTTTTCACACCTTCCAGCTTCACGCCGTCTCCAAGATCCAACTCAACATTTCCTGCATCTGCAGCTCCCTCTGTGCACACCTTACATTTGAATGTAGCTGCCACACTGGTTAATGACCCTCTCAGACCACTACATTTTTGATGAACCCACTCAGCGCACATTGTACATTGAATGGAGTTCACTCCGACACCCTTCCTACACACAGCACAGGGCCACTTCCCAGTTCTTTCCACCTCACCACATGCTTTACCACTTGCCATCACCTTCGTCTTTCCGATATTCACCTTCAGACCTTTTGTCTCCATACATTCCTTCCACGTGTTCATCTTTTCCTTCAGTCCATCCATACTTTCCGCAATCAACACCAGATCATCTGCATACAACAACTCCCACGGTAAACCCTCCTTTACGTTCTGAGCCAGCACCTCCATCACAGCTACAAATAGTATTGGACTTAGTACCGACCCCTGATGCACTCCCACCTTCACCTCAAACTCACCACTGTTCCCGTCCTTCGTCCTTACAGCTGTGCGCGCTCTTTTGTACATTGCCATCACTACTCTGATCAACCATTCCTCCACTCCTAACTTCCTCAATGCCCATGTCAATACTTTGCGTGGTACCCTATCGAATGCTTTCTCCAGATCAACAAACCCAAGAAACAACGTCTTCCTCTTCTCCATGTACTTCTCCTGCAACTGCCTCACAATGAAAAGCGCGTCTGTCGTTCCTCTTCCTGGCATGAATCCAAACTGCATTTCGTCGATCTTCACTTTCTTCCTTATCCTCCTCTCCAACACCCTTTCCAATACCTTCATTCCATGCTCCAATAACTTTATCGCTCGGTACGAGCCACACTCCAGAGGGTCACCTTTCCCCTTGTATAGAGGGATGAGGGTACTCAGTTCCCAATCCACTGGAATGCGGCCTTCTTTCACCACCAGATTACAGATCTCTGTCATTCTCTTCACACCCCAACTTCCTGCTGCCTTCAACATATCTCCCACAACTCCCGTCGGCCCTCCCGCTTTTCTACCCTTCATTGCTTTTATCGCTTCCTCAACTTCCTTCTCAGTTATCTTCTCTGCCAGTCCTAAAACAGGGTTACTCTCTATGTTGCCATCCCATTCATTCTCTGTATTCAACAGCATTTCCATATATCTTTTCCATCTTCCTTTAATTCCATCTGGGTCGACAACGATTTGTCCCACTTCATCCTTCAAGCAACTCACCCCCATCACATCACACCTCTCTTTCGCTATCTGCTTTGCAATCCTGAATACTGCTTTCTGACCCTCTTCCGAATCCAAGCGTTCTCCGAACATTTTCCTACATGCCTCCTGCGCCTTTGCTACCTCTTTCTTTGCAGCCTTCCTGGCTGCCTTATAACTTTCATGCTCTGCTGTTTCTGCTCCCGTACCCTTCGCCTTCTGCCACTCCTTGAACTTCTTCCTCTTCTCGTCAATCCTCTTTCCAACTTCATCATCCCACCACCATGTTTCCGAGTGCCTCGGTGGTCCTTTTGTCCATCCACATACCTCACCAACGGCTCCCAACAGACAAGCTTTCATTGACATCCAACCACTTTCAAGCTCAACCACATCATCCTCGACCCTACTCAGCCTCTCTTTTAATGCCTCCCTTACTGTCAGCTCTTTCAACCTCCACACCTTCATTCTCGGTTGGTACTTCACCCGCCGAGCTCTCCTCGCACCTTTCACCCTTACGTCGCAGACAACCAAGTGGTGCTGTGAAACAGCCTCCTCCCCCGGGATCACCTTTGTGTCCCGGAGGTGCCCCCTATCTCGCCTACGCACCATCAGGTAGTCAACGGTTGTCGTCGACCCACCTGACGTGTATGTAACAAGCTTATTATCCTCTTTCTGGAACTGAGTATTACAAATCAACAAATCAGCTCCATCAGCAAACTCCAAAATCCTTTCACCTTCTCCATTTCTCACACCATATCCGTAACCCCCATGAACTCCGTCAAAACCATCCATACTCCTTCCCACATGTCCATTTAGGTCTCCTCCTACCACAACAACTTACTCATCTTTCACGTTTTCCATCAGCTTCTCTATCACACACCAGAACTTGTCCTTTTCTTCATCGCTTCGACCAACCTGCGGAGCATATCCCGAGATGACGTTTTTTTTTTTTTTTTTTTTTTTTTTTTGTATACAAGATCGAGGCTCGTGAAAGAGCGAACATTAATCACACATAAAGACAAACCGACACATAAAACATATAACATAGGGAGCGGTAGACAAGATGGGGAGAGAGGGGGAAGGACACAAACACAACATTTGAGAGCAGGGACCGAGAGACATGGAGACATCGAGAGATCTGAGAGAGGGCGAGGGCTTTGGGGGGGGGGGGGGCGTGGGAAGGGGGCGGTGGGAGAGGTATAAAACATATGGACACTGCCAGGACTTCCAGGAAAGAAGTTGGAATTTCAAACAAGGTGGATCTGGGGTGAATTAGCGGGGGTAGAAAAGATCAAGGTTTTGGATGGGGGAAGATAAGAGATGGTGGTGAACAGCTGTTTTAAAGACCTGGAGGGAGGAGTGGGATTGAAGGGAGTGAGGGAGTTTGTTCCAGAGGCGGGAGAAAAGAGGAATGAAAGAGTGAAGGTGAGCAGAGAGCCGAGATTTCGGCAGTTTAACCATCAGAGGGTTGCTGGCAGATCTTGTGCGACCTGTAGGAATATTTGGGGGACAGAGCACAGAGAGAGCTGGGGGTGCAAGGCCGGAGAGGAGTCGGTAGAAGACAGAAAGACCACCTACCTGCCTGCGGTGAGTGAGTGAAAGGCCCTCAGAGATAGCTTCATCGTGGGAGATTCCAATAATTCTGAAAGCTTTGGTTTCAACAGCGTGAAGCCGAGCTAGGTGTGAGGCAGGAGCACCGGCCCATAGGGGAGAACAGTATTCCATTGAGCTGTGGATGAAAGCCTTGTATGTGGTGAGGAGCTCAGGTGTGCCGAGGAAGGACTTCGCACGACGGAGGATGCCCAGTCGGCGACTGGCTTTGGAGGCCAGCTTGGAAATGTGGTTTTCCCAAGAAAGATCATGGCAGATAGTGAGACCCAAAATCTTGAGCGACAGAACTTCTTGGAGAGGATTGTTGAGAAAGTAGATGGGAGGGTTGTCCAGTCGATCTTTTCGGAGAGACATAGTAAGAGTGTGAGATTTGTCAGGATTGAAAGACATGTTCCACCTGTTTGACCAGTCTGTGATTTTGTCCAGGTCTTCAGAGAGTGAGGAGGCAGCAGACTGCCGATCTGAGGGAAGAGGAATGGAGCGGCAGAGAGTGGAGTCATCAGCAAAGAGATAGAGAGGATTTTCGAGAGAGTCAGAGAGATCATTGATGAAGACCAGAAAAAGCACGGGGCCCAGAACACTGCCTTGGGGAACTCCAGCCTGAACAGGAAGAGGAGATGAGAGAAACCCATTCAGGGCCACACGTTGACGACGACTAGAGAGGAAGTCCGCCAGCCATGCGTGGAGATTTCCATGGATACCAAAGGAGGAGAGTTTGGTGAGCAGAGCGGGGTGCCAGACCGTGTCGAAGGCACGTGATATGTCGAGGGAGACAGCTCTAATTTCCTGTTTGGCATTGAGGACCTCCATCCATTGTTGAGACAGCAGAAGCAGCATGTCCAAAGTAGAGTGACCTGGTCTGAAACCAAATTGATGATCAGAGATCAAGCCATTGGAGAAGAGGAAAGATTTCATATCCGAAGCAATGATGGATTCCATGATTTTGCTGATAATTGGGAGAAGGCTGATTGGTCTGTAGTTGCTAGGATCTGTTTTTGCACCTTTTTTGTGCAAAGCGGTGATGTTGGCTGATTTCCCAGCAGATGGCAGTTGACCTTGAGCAAAAGAGAGGGTGAAGAGAACAGAGAGAGGGTGAGATAGAGCAGCAGAGCAGGATTTTAGGACCCGTGGGCTGATGCCGTCGGGTCCAGTTGCAGAATCAGAGTCGAGGGTTGACAGAAACTTTTCCACCTTGTCAGGAGGAAAGGACACGGAGTCCAGGAGCAGCAGGGTACGACTGGGTATGGTGGGTACAGAGAGGGATGGGTTTGGGACACAAGATTTAGAGGCAAACACAGAGTTGAGGCATTCAGCTTTTTCACGTGCGGAGTCAGCTGTGTAGCCGTTTGAGGTAAGGGAGGGGATGGAGGGGGAACAAACACCAGAAACGGATTTGACCAGACGCCACCAGGATTTGGAAGAGGGAGACAGATAAGAGAGTTCGGTCTTGAGAATGGAGAGATATTGTTTCCTGGCTCTCCTGAGGGTGGACACACACTTGTTTCGGGCTTTGTGAAAGGAAATGAGATTTCCTTCCGTTGGATTTGCTTTCCAGGAGACGAAGGCAAGTTGTTTCTGGGCAACAGCCTCACCACAAGATTCCGTGTACCATGGACGGGAGGAAGGGTATGACAACTGAAGACGAGATGGGATAAATCTGTGCATGAGAGAGAGCAATTTACTTTGGAAGAATTCCCAGGATGAGTTGATGTCAGAGGTGGTAGAGATGGGAGACCAGTCCAGATGATTGATAGCTGCTTGAAGACCGTGCCAGTTGGCCTGAGTGAAATGCCAGACTCGTCGACGCTGAGCAGGCTCCCTGAGGATGGTCAGAGAGATGTCCACTTTAACAAGGACATGATCAGATGATCCGATCGGAGCAGAAGAAGAGCAGCAGACATTTTCAGGGAAGTTAGTCATAACCAAGTCCAGAAGAGAAGATGTTCCGTTGACTGAGATCCGGGTCGGGAAATTGACAGATTGTGTCAGTCCCAGTGAGTCGCAGAAGTCCTTTGCTGAGGAGCCATGGCTGGTGAGAGAGGTACCCACACCCAGCCAACTGGCATGATGACAGTTGAAATCACCACATATGAGGAAGAGAGAGTTGGGATGAGTAGATAGAAGTTGGTCCATATCATCAGACAGCGAGATGTAGATGGAGTCATCACTGTTTGGTGGACGGTACAACACACATATGAACAAGAGGTGGGAGCGAAGGGGAAGCCGTAGCCAGAGGTATTCCTGGGGGTGAGGTGGAGAGAGTGCAGTGCAGGGCGAGTGAGGAAGAGAGTTTTTGATAAAGATAGCAACCCCGCCTCCAGGACGAGGCTCAGGTCTATCATACCGGAGGAGGGAGTAGCCCGGGAGAGATACTATGGAATCAGAGACATCATAAAGGAGGAAAGTTTCTGTTAAGCAGATCACGTCTGGTTTGACAGAAGCAACCTGTATGGAGAGATCAGTTAAGTTTGAACGAAGGCCCCGGATGTTTGAGGTCCATACCGTTAATGAAGAGGAAGGGGGAGCATCAGATACAGAACAGGGGGGAGGAGGGGTAGGGTAAGATGTGGAAGAGGTGGAAGAGGTAGGGAGAGCTGTTGAAGGTGTGTCAGAGATTTCCGAATAGCTCGGAGAAAGGGAAGGATGGGGCGGACAAAAGGTTTGATGGTGATTGGGTGAGCCACAATGAGGTGTTATTTGAGGAGGGGGAAGAGCGAGGCAGAAGGTTGGGGGAGATGGAGGTGAGAGTTTGAAGGGGGAAGAAGCGGGGAGGACGCTTTGAGGAGGGGGAGTGAGAGGGGGGAAATTGAGAAGCAATGAGGGTGGGGAGATTTGAAGGGGAGGGGTGAGGGGGGAGTTTGGGAGGGAAGGGACAAGGGGAGGTATTTGAAAGGGATGGGATATGGGGGAGATTTGGAGGGGAGGGGTGAGGCAGGAGTCTAGGAGGGGAGGGGCGAGGGGGCGTCTTGGCGGGGAGGGGTGAGGGGGTAGTTTAGGAGGGAGGGGGCAAGGGGGGAGATTTGAAAGGGATGGGTGATGGGGAAGATTTGGAGGGGAGGGGTGATGGGGAAGATTTGGAGGGGAGGGGTTATGGGGAAGATTTGGAGGGGAGGGGTGAGATTGGATTTTTGAAAGTGTACGATTTATGGGAAACGAACATTTATTGCAAAATGAGTTTCTTGTGACCTTCGAGTTAAAAATACGTTTAAGGACGCTGGATGGAGGATGGAGTGCAGGAGAGTTTAGGGAATGTAGAAAAAAGGCACTATAGGAGATGGATATTTTTTTTGGGATGAATTGATTTGGTGAGCAAGTCGAAAGCAGCCTTTTAAAGAAGAAGAAGAAAAAGGTGTTATAAAATATGACGGAATACATAACTTGAGGGGAAAGTGTAAACATTGAAGGTTAATGAGTGAAAACTATCTGGGGAAATGGGGGAGAAACACGTGGTCGAAGAACGAACGAACGAATAAGAATGAATAAACGAATGAGAACAGAGAAGGAAATGGTTTTTTTTTTTTTTTTTTTTTTTTTTTTTGAGTTGAGATTTACACAAGGAAGTAGGCTATGGGTGAAAAGACTGGGAATACAGAGAACGAAAGTTATTGGATCACAAACGACGGACCGCTGAGAGAAAAACAAAGCCTCAAGGTTGTACAGTGCACACTGTACAAGGCCTCAAGACACGACACGGCAAACAGACGATCAATTTATGAAAGATAAACACCGAGAAACAACCAAAGTTGCACACAATAACTTCACACACCGAAAGATAAATACAGTTTCGACAAAATACAATTGTGAACAGACTTAACTTCGAAAAACGTGGAGACCGTGTGGAGCTTCGAAAATCCCTGCCGCCGTCTCCAAGATCTCGCGAGATCTCCTCTCGCGCCTACCCTTCACCACGTTCACCAAGAGCTTTCCAATCATCATTTTCACCATCATCAACCTATCACTCACTCTAGTCACACTCACCACACTGTCTACAAACTCCTCAGAAAACAGGACACCAACACCATTCACGCCCTCCGGGCAGCCTTGCCACACAAACTTGTATTTCTGTCCCTGCCTACCCTTCACCATTCTCACACCACTTCCCTTCCATCTCGTCTCTTGCACACAACATATGTCCACTCTTCTTCTGACCAATACTTCCACCACTTCTCCTGATCTCCCTGTCATTGTCCCTACATTCCATGTCCCAAACCTCAGAAACCGATCTCCACTTCGGGCTGTACCCTGCCCACATGTAGTTGTAATTGTCATGGTTCCCTTTTTGAGGCAATGTTTTTATGGCCGGATGCCCTTCCTGACGCCAACCCTCTTAGTCGTCTCTTACGACACGCAGGGATACGGTGTACCTATTCTTATCCAGGGTACACACCGGGAAACGTTTAAAACCCCTCCACGACACTTGTACATTAAATATCTATTAATAATAATAATAATGTATTACATTAAAAATAATGATAACAATACATAACGATAATGACAATAATGATAATTATAATTAAAATGGCACATAATAATAATGATAATGATACATAACGATAAATTATAATGGTACATAATGACAATGGTACATAATAATAATAACATATAATGATAATGATAATGACTATGGTACATAATAATAATGGGACATAATAATTAGAATCATAATGAAAATTATAAGTAGAATTATAATGTTACATTATGACAATGGTCCATAATAATAATGATGATGGTACATAATGATAATTAGAATTATAAGGGTACATAATGACAATGATAAGGGTACACAATGATAATAATAATAATAATAATAATAATAATAATAATGGTAATGTCAATGGTACATAATAATGACAATAATAATGGTTCATAATCATAATGATACATAATGATAATTATAAATAAAATGGTAAGGGTACATAATGACAATGATAATAATAAATACATAACGATAATGATAATAATAATGGTACATAATGTTAATACTAATTATAATTCTACATAATGATAATGAAATGTACATAATGATCAATGATAATAGTACATAATGATAATGATAATAAAAATAATAACGACAATATTCATAATAATGATAATAACAATGATAATATTTATAATGATAACAATAACGATGACAATACAATCTAGAAAGCTTCTGAAAATGCAAAGCCTATCTTTGTATTCAGACTTCTTCCTCTTCCATATGCTAAACATGACGAAAACAGCTTTAAAAAAATACAAAACAATTGGTGATTTTTGATTGATGATGCAATCAAGTTGTGGAGACGTCTCAAGGATGATCAAAGGACATTGGATGCACCTGAGCTCAATTTGGAGTCATAGCAAAGGGGTTGAATACTTATTGACTCAAGACTTTCAGTTTTTCATTTTTAATGAATTTGTAAAAGAAATTCAAAAAAATTCCACTTTCATATTGTGGGGTATTATGTGTAGATCATTGACACAAAATCTCTATTTAATCCATTTTAAATTCAGGCTGTAACACAACAAAATGTGAAAAAAGTCAATGGGTGAGAATACTTTCTGAAGGCACTGCAGGTATATATATACACACACACATATATATATATATATATATACAGTCACGTGAAAAAGTAAGTACACCCCATGTAAAGTTTTGACTTTTTCACCATATTTCAACATACAGCTATTTGATCTTCATTTCAACAATATTGATAGATAAAGGTGATATAATATAACAAATATCATGAAACATTTACATTTTGTAGTCCATTGTATAATTTAAATAAACATAAATGCAAATTTCGCATGTGGAAAAAGTAAGTAAATACATTTAAAATTAAATTTAAAGTAAAAAGTAAAAAATAAATTTTTAATAAGGAAATGATGTAAAGGTTTCCATCCGTGACATTCGCCGATTCCCCATTTGCAGTTTCGCCATTGACTGAATATAGCAACTTTCAGACTGGGTACGTTTTTCATGGAAGTCCTTCACAAACTGACTTGACCATGTCTGACGTGCGACTGAAGGTGCTACAGTAATGTGGAATTTATTGGTTTCATGCTTTAGCATTTGTCGTTTCTGCATTGTCTGTTTGCTTCTGGTCTCCCACCCTTGCGGAGCACGGGTACCTCACTAGTAGTTTTAATGGCCTTTCTGTGGTGGGAGCAACGGCTTCTCCAGGAAGTAAAAATATTATAAACCACAAACACGTATGCTTAGCTTTTTAAACAGTCGGTAATGCTCTTGATAACACTAAATGAAGAAATTTGGAGGAATCCCGACAATCTGAATCCCGGCAATGCTTAGCTTTTTTAAACAGTCGCTAATGCTCTTTATAACACTAAATGAAGAAATTTGGAGGAATCCCAACATCCGTGAAGCAAAGTTTACTTCCAGAACTGAGCGAAGATCTACTGTACTCTATATAACCCACAAATGTTGGGTTAATAACAAGGCCCTTTCTGCCACTACCATGGCATTTTTCGTAGGGAACTTTTGAAACTCGCTCCTGTTGTTTGATACGAAACTGAAAGGGAGGAACCCTGGGGTGTGCTCATTTACCAAACAGCTAGCTTGTGCTTGCCAAGCCAACCGTTCCTTATCGGTTTTGAATGGAATGGTTGCTCAAATGCTTAAACCACTTGGTGATCCCTCCACAAGAAACTTGGTAAATCAACACACCCAATGTTCTTGAGACCCGACCATAGATCGCCTGTAATCTATATACCCCAAAGAGGAATAACGCTTCCTGCCCCTCCCGGAGTCTGCGGGTGTACTAGTCATGATAAACTCACAATACTGTATGTACAACATGAAGATGACGGAACATGCCAACATTATAAACATGTCTAACCCACTTACGGACAAATGATGTGATGTTGTGAAAGTATGTACTTGCAGTACAAATACAGACAAACATTTTTGTAATTAAAGCCTTCAGGGTAAATACAGGCTGGAGACATATTTTCATACACAAGTCCAGGCGGAAACGACTGGAGAAAAGTGGTAAAATCACCAACAATATCCTTACTGCTCTTTCACTCCGGAATTTAACTCTCCTAAGGCATTAACTGTCTTTCTGCATGCGATTGTCTGAAGTCATCCATCCTGTTTATGGCCATAACATCTAATGAATAACAGAGAATCTTTTTCTTCTTTAACAGCCACCATTATCCCCCCTTTCTTATGGGGTAGAGCTTGGCCCAAGCCTTCATGAAATGACCAGCCAGGTTGGTGGTTTGGCCAGGTAGGGCAGGAATTTGTAATTTGTTCATGGTGCCGGCATTACATCGCTGACTCTTCGCCGAGGACACCATAGGATCTTTAACGTTCACGAGCGAATGCTGACAGACACATTGATGAATCACACTGCCTGTGAAACGCCAACTGACAGTTTTATAGCTGGGTTGGGAATCAAACCCAGGGTAGACAGCTTAGAGGTGAGTGCGTAGCTCTCGGCCACCCTGCTAGCCCATAATGAGTAGCAAAGAATAAGCAACTATTTTTCCTGCAAGCAAACTTTATAAATTTCCAACAAAAATACACTCCCACGCTTTGTTAGTAAATAACTAAGTATAATTACTTGCTTTAGGGAATCCAAAAATAGCCTCCACATATGTATAGAGTTCCAAGCATTTTTCAAGTTGCAAATACTCTGCTCATACAGCTTGGAGCCATTAAATCAGAATGTATTTCACGTATTAAGTCGACAAACAAACTTCAGAAATAACGGTCGACGAGACAACATGATGTGATGAAATGATCAGGTTCAAGAGAATCAATGTCCATTAAAGTGGGGAAGAGTTAATGGGTTGCTAATGATTTAAGCAGCTCCAATTGAAATTATGAGCTGATTCTAGGTTGTTGTTGTTTTTGTTTTGTTTTTGTATACAATATCGAGGCTCGTGTAAGAGCTAACATCAATCACAAAAAAAACAACGGACACAAAACATACAATAAAGGGAGCGGGAGACAAGATGGGGAGAGAGAGGGAAGCACACAAGTACAAGTTACAGGTTAAGTCATTTTCAGCCTTGCCCTGAAAATTTGAGAATGTTTTTATTTATTTATCACAAAGCATATTAATGACCTGTCTCAAAATCCATAATCCATGCTTACATGGAGCACATTCTTATTACAAAAGACTTTGGATGACCGAACAACTTGAACACATTTCCCTAGAGCCTCAAAGAGATGTCTTGGTATAAGTTGGAATTGACAAGATCCATAACAATACAACTTGCTGTGATTGTTTGTTTTGAAATAAGGGCATGGGAGTGAAAGGTAGGGAACCCTCTATCATAGACATTATTATCAGGGCAGTCGCCAGGATTTTCAAAGGGGAGGGGGTGCGAATCCAAAAGTGTAAATCGTTTAGTATTCTTGGCCCATGTGCTATAAAAAAACAAGACACTAACGGGGGTCCAGGGGAAAGCCCCCTTTCCCACCGGAAAAATTGAATTCCAGACTTCATTTCCTGCGCTTTGGAGCATTTTGGAAATGTGTTTGGGTGTAAATACTTTTTGAAAGAATTTGCATTTTTAGTTGAATTTACTTTTCTTTCTTTTTACAAAAACTTTTTTTTAGAAAAAGCGATTTTAGTTGATTTTTTTTCACTGGCGTACAGTGGGGGGCAGTGAGGTGGTGGTGCGTTAAACTTCTCCCACCCTGGTGATGGCCACGGTTATCCTCCATCAAGTACCTGAATCAAAATCAAAGAGTAAACTACCAAAGAACGGTTGCTGTTTCATATGCAGCCTGTGGCTGCCGGTTGTTGATGTTGTTGTTGTTGTGTTGCCCAAGTCATTTCTTGTTGAACAGACCAGCGTCATGAGGATAGGCAATTGATCTCCCAGTAGCAACCCAGAGATCCCTCACATCCAAGATGTGCTCTTGTCTTCGTGGAACCGGAACCACGCAGTGTTCCATGATATGTTTTACGAGCAGGAGTACCCGGCTTTGGCGGGGGGGAGGAGAGGAGGGGGGCTTTGGCAGCCCCTTCCGTTTTGGGGGAGGGGGGAAGGGAAGGAGGAAAACATTTCCCTTGCAAAGAGTGCTTTAACCTCAGCGTTGCCCAGGTAAAAGAGCATATTGTAATACCCTCTGCCACCATCACCAGGTGGCGCTACACGGAACACATTTACATAGAGAATTTACGCCCCTCCCCCAGACCCCTGAATGAGGCCGCGGCCACATAGCCTATATTACCCCCAGACAAAGTTGTATTTGTATTTGTACCCCAAGTAAAGTATATAAGTGTTTATAACTGGAGTACCCGGCATTGCTCAAGCGAAAAGGAAACATTAACATATTTGAAATGAGGGCAAATATTATGGAAAAGCAATTACATCCAAATTAGAATCCATCATAAATGTCAAATCATCATTTTTCCTTTTCGTTGAATATATGCTGGTGAATGTACCGTTCATCACGTTTCTGAGTTAAGTATGATGACGTTCCGGAAGAAGAAGAAGCATCACCCCCAACTTTGACCGCTTCCGGAATCGTTTTATTATTTGTGTTCAAATGTCTAGTGATTGTTTTGTATTTATTTATGTAAATGTGTACTTGTATATAACTGTCATTAATCAAAAAGTTTTTGGCACTATAGAGCGATTCTTTTTTAAATCCCCCCCAAAAAATTTTTTTTTGGCTTAAAACACTCCCAGGCATTCACTGATGAACCTCTGAAAGTTTGAGGAAGATCCGTTCAGCCAACTCTGAGAAAAATGGCAACACACAGACAGACAGACAGACCAACAGCTCTCTTATATAGTAAATTGTATGTGGAGAAGCCTGGCAATGGTTGCAAGTATCGTCAGTGGTGTCATCAAGTCTATTGGCTGCTAGTTGCATCACTTTCTGGAAGCCTGCTGTGCCGCTGATGCAGTGCCCCTGTTACCAGTAAGCTGGTACTCATTTTGCCAACCTCAGAGGATGACAGGCTGAGTCAGCCTAACTGGTGATATTTTCAGTGCAGCAACAAGGGCTCGAGCTCAAGACCCTGAGATCTTAAGCAAGCCACTTCAACCATTAAGCCAACGCCAGACTTAGACCTGCAGTGACTGCAGCGGTTTAAAAAGAGAAGGCCACTGCCATTATATTTGCGTAATATGGGATAAGTTTGAATGGAACAAAACAAAGTTTACCCTGGCTTATAAAATATCCTTTAAGTCAAAATAAATGTTTACACAACTGAGTGTGAAGTCAAGTCTGGCAAGCAAATCAATAATATGTTTGGTTCTGGCAGGAAAGCGTGTCAGTCACTTCAGGCATCAGAATGAAAGGGTTGACATAGTTCTTGATTTCTGGAGCACTTTTTGTGTTGGAAAATACATTTCATTGGGGTTATCACTTCTTCTTTCTATCAATGTTAGTCGTTCAATGGGAATACGTTAAAACCGTTCAGTTGTAATCCAATTGTGTGTATTATTAGCCCCGTTGGAGCGAATATAATAATAATCTATATAATAATAGCGTAAGGACTCGACTTTGTTATCCCTTTTACGCCGCACCCAGTGACCGGATGCCCACGGCACAAATGGATTTACGATCTACGAACCGCGCTCTTTGTTTATCACGTACAGCCATACTAGAAAAATCTGAATTAGCTGACGTTGGGGCCCAAAAGCATCCGATTAACTGCCGATACGACGCCATCTTATTGGCGTCTGCTGGGTGAAGGCGAAGCAAGCCGTCCGCTGATTGGACAGTCGAAGGCGACAGCAAGCCGTCCACTGAGTGGACAATCCTGAGCATGCATTTGTGCCGGTGTCGTCGATCGTGGTGTACGCTAACCTCATCAGGTGGGTTTACCATAATTTCTTCCAACCACGCTCTTTGTTTATCACGTACAGCCATACTCGAAAAATCTGAATTAGTCGACTTTGGGGCCCAAAAGCATCCGATTAACTGCCGATACGACGCCATATTATTGGCGTCTGCTGGGTGGAGGCGAAGCAAGCCGTCCGCTGATTGGACAGTCGAAGGCGACAGCAAGCCGTCCACTGAGTGGACAATCCAGAGCATGCATTTGTGCCGGTGTCGTCGATCGCGGTGTACGCTAACCTCATCAGGTGGGTTTACCATAATTTCTTCCATATACTGTGATTACAACGAAGTGAAACCGATCAGCAGCCCATCAGTATCATATAAAGCAATAAATACCAAGGATTCAGCTTCTGAAAGCTTAAAACAAAGTGTACTTCGCCGAGTGACGAAAAGTAGGCGTAGGCCTAGGCCCTACCTATCCAGTTGTTGTGTTCCCGTTGTGGCCATGATCTCAACAAATGGCGTAGGCCATGTGGCGTAAGGTAGGTCATGATCAGCCCCCCCCCCCCCCACCTCTTCGTTTCACCAACTCCTGCATCTGCCACCGTTCATGATTATCAAAGTAGGCTTTACCCTGTTCATGATAAGGTAGAAATCAGTGAGTTGTATACGAAGAGATAAAAGGATGGCATTGACCTCGAGACGGTACGTGATAGATGGCTGCGGCTGGCTGATGCCACGTTTTTTTTTTCTAAGTGCCATGAATGCTGATGGACATAATAAAGGTATCGGCTGATCTCTCATCGTAATATTACCCGATGGAAATGAACTGTTTCTTTGTTTGTCATTTCCTGTGCAATAATGTCAAATTGATAAGTCAGACATCCTTTTCTATTGACAGCGAATTCCTGGTCCAAAGACAGTCTACTACAGCACTGATTGCGCCATTTCTGATGACAATAAAGAGGCTCAGAGCTATCCAATTGAGTTTCTCAACAGCATAACACCTTCGGGGATGCCGCCCCACCGTCTAATCCTCAAACCAGGGGCTATTATAATGCTTCTCAGGAATCTCGATATTCGTCAAGGTCTTTGCAATGGCACGAGACTTCGCCTTCACCACCTTCATTCTCACGTACTTGATGCAGAAATACTAACAGGTGCCCACCAGGGACAACGAGCTCTTATACCCCGTATCAGACTCGCCCCATCTGATGCCAGTTTACCCTTCGTTCTACAGCGAACTCAGTTTCCTGTTCACCTGGCATATTCAATGACCATAAATAAAGCCCAGGGCCAAACATTCCGTGAACTGGGTATCTATTTGCCTGCTCCTGTCTTCTCCCACGGCCAGTTATATGTGGCATGTTCAAGAGCACGGTCGTTCAAAGATGTGTATATCAAGGTTGATAAGACGAGTATGCAAGGAGTCGTCAGAGGCTTGACTATTACCCCAAACATTGTTTATCCAGAAGTTTTAAAATAATTTCAACCTCTGATACTGCGTTCATTGTATTATATTCCTACTGCTCTGCCTTGACATTGACGCTTACCAATGCGCCAGTATGGGGCTAATTCCAGTCGATTTACTAATCCGTTCATTTTTTTAAAGTCTATGGTTCTACTGCTGTTCCTTTCCATTGACACATACCACTGCGCCAGTGTGGCCAGAGTGGTGCTATGCCGATTCCAATTACGAATCCATTCATTTTTCAAAAGTATGTCGTAGCGTTGTCATTTACAGACTTGGCATTTAATATGGAATATATTTTTTGTGGCGGTGAACTTACTTTTCAAGATGTCTTAGAACCAAATGTTCATTGGAATTATGTTGAAATTATACTAGCTTTTGTTAATGTGACCTTTAAAAGAAACAAAAACCACATTTGACATTTCGAAGCAAATAAATTGATCCTGGAAAGTGATGTAAACTGATATCGAACTCAATTCACGGACAGTACTGTGTTAAACTTCTGTGTGTTTTCCAGAAGTATCTCTTTATTTTGCACATTAGCCAAATTTTTTTTTTACAAAAACAAAAGTTCAATTACGACTGGGATTATGGACAGTAAAATTACAGTTCAGTACTTCGTGTAACCCCCACGAGCATTCAGGAGAGCACGTACAGGTCGAGGCATGCTGTTCACGAGATTTGCCAAGGTTTGGACAGGAATCGCTTGCCATGCAGTGACAATAGCCTGCTGCAATTCATGCACAGAGGCAGGCTGCTGGTCCAAGTGGTCGATTTGACGCATTAATTCTGCCCACAAGTTCTCTATCGGATTCATATCCGGGGACATGGCAGGCCACTCCATATGCTCTACACCACGGTCAGCAAGAAAGTGTTGGATCATGTGAGCATGATGAGGCTGTGCATTGTCATCTTGGAACACAAAGTTTCCTCGAAAGGCTGCACGAGCAAATGGAAGCAATGTCTCTTCCAGAATGACCCTGTGCTTGAACTGGTTCAGGTTTCCATTCAGAACAACCAGGTCAGTTTTGCCCCCTGCATGAAAAGCAGCCCAAACGGTCACCCCACCACCTCCAGCTTGGACTCTTGGCACTATACAATCTTTGTTGTAGGCTTCATGCACTTGTCTGCGCACTCCGACGCGACCATCTTGACGATAGACCAGAAATATAGATTCGTCAATGAAGATCACATGATTCCAGTGTCCTGGCTGCCATTGACGGTGCTCTCTGGCCCACTTGCCTGGTCAGGCGGGGCTTTCTCAGGGGACGCCTGGCACGATAGCCTGCTTGAACTAGTCGTTGGTTGACTAGCCTTCTGGATACAGGCACATTTGTCAGTTGCTGCCACTCAGCCCTAAGCTGATTCGCTGACTTGGTACGGCCATTGCGGACTAACCAGTGCAGCTGGCGATCATCCCTCCTTGTGGTTCTGCGGGGACGTGCTGGCCTCGGTATTGGAGTAGGGACACCCCTCTGAGCATTTCGTTTCAGGATCTTTGACACCTGACCTTGAGTGATGCCATACTGCCGAGCAATAGCACACTGTTTCATGCCGGAATTTCGTAAAGCCACCACTCCATGACAAACAGCATTGTCGAGTTGACGGACCATCTCCAGAGGGAGCGGCAATAACTTTTGGAGACGTGCAGCAGTTGTTTTCCACTAATACAGAACGCAACAACCCTTATATACCCGACTGTGAAGCCAGTCATCAAATGTACCTGTCCGTACATTTTGTCACGCCACCTGTGATATAATCCTGTTGTAGACTTCTTGCTGCGACAGACAATCAGTGACATGGTTCTTTTAACAAATAAATCACCAAAGTGTAAAAGAAACTCACCAGATTTATATACTGAGTTCAGAAAGTAAACCCAAGTCAAGAAAAAAAAAAAATTCCATATTAAATGCCAAGTCTGTAAGTAGATTGCAATAAATACGTTGTTCATATACGCACTCTTCATTCTCATCTTTCTTCCTAACTCTTACTCGGACAAGCACATCCCCTATGCCATCCATAATGGCACACTCTATCCATACACCACATCCTCCCTTTCGTGGATGTTCCACGGGTTTCGGCTTGTAATATAATAATAGTCTAATAATTTTAGTTGTTTAAAACCCGATATTGAACACATCCTCAACCATTTCTCCGACATGCATTTACCGATGTTGTTCAACTTGGCACACATATAATGAATGATGGCTTACATACATATGCACATCATTCTTTTTCGAGATCAGGTCCGAGATGGCCAACTGGCGGCCATTTTGTTACTTAAACGTGTACCCAATCGTGTCTTGAACATTCATGGTCCCATTTTGTTCAAACTTGGCACCAGCATAGCACATGATGACATACACCTGCACCTCACTTTATTTTGCGATCTGATCAACGATTGCCGACTGGATGACTGGCGGCCATTTTAGTTGTAAAAACCCCAATATTGACCACGTCCCCAACCATATCTCACAGATGCATTGACCGATTTTGTTCAAACTTGGCACAAGGACAATACATGAGAGTATACATATGCAGAAAATTTTGTTTTGTAATCTGACCAAAAATGGCCGACTTACAGACAGCAATATTACTAAAACCATGGCACCTTTGAGTTTGATATTTTATATCTTTTTCTTCTTGTTCTCATGAAATATCGACATGGTAGGATAGCCTAGAATCCCTAGATGTATGCCTTTGATCACATTTGAAGCTTTCTTCCTTCACCTTGAATCTGAGCCTGGTTATAAACTGTCATGTTTGGTGTTTTGAATATGGGTCAATGCATCACGTGAGGGCACTGTCCCTCCAGATGGATGTTAAATTGAGTGGCCTGTCTAATCATCATACTGTGGGAGCTGTGCTCGCACGATAAAGCCAGACAAAATGGACGACACAGAAACGAAGTTTCACCGAGCTATTTATTTAGCTCAAAACCAAAGAACTCAAAAGCACACTGAATCCGCCCCTCGAACAGGCGGGAATATATATCGCAAACTCAACACACAAAAGCCACGCCTCTCAGGCGGGGCGTGGTATGCAAAATAGGTAAGTCACGCCTCCCGACGGGGCGTGGTAAGCAAGGCAAGTGTTCGCCCGAGAAGGGCAAGTCTGGACATGCCCGGGCGAGTCCGGACACGTGACAGCTCGCCAGTTGCGTCATCGGCCGGTGCACGGTAATTGTGTCATGCTTCCGGTAACTGCTACATGCGCCCCCCCAGAATTAACCTGCACTGGGAGAGTCAGTTTGAGGGGGGTCCTGATGACCCAGCCAAAACGACCCCTGGTGATTCGTGTGGGGGTGGTAGGCGGCGTAGCGGTGGATGGTCGGGCCGGGGGCTTGGTTGACCGGTTGACTTGACTTGGTTGACTTGGCTGACCCATGCCAGTCGAACTTTGCTGCCACGAGCTCTGTGATGCTTTCAGGCCTGGGTGGGAAAGGCCCCGTCGTGGAGGAAGGCCCAACCGTGGAGGTTGGTCGTGGTCCAAATGGGCCGGCTTGAGGTGGTCCACGGAGATGCGGTCCGGCTTGCCACCGATGTCGACGATGAATGACATGTCGTCCCTCTGCAGGACCCGGAAAGGTCCATCGTACGGCGGCCGGAGCGGTCCCCGGTGTGCGTCGTGCCAGATAAAAACGTACTCCGCAGTGCGAAGTGCTGGGGGGATGTGGGGTTGGGGGCAGCTGTGGTGGGATGTGGGCACGGGGGCAAATCTCCTGGCGGCCTCCTGGAGGTCCGAGCGTTGGCGAGCCGTGGACCAGGGGCCAGTGGTGTCAGGGATGAATTTGCCCGGCATGCGTAGTGGCTGGCCGTAGACCAGCTCGGCGGTGGAAGCCCTGAGGTCCTCTTTAGGGGCCGTTCGGAGGCCAAATAGGCCCCACGGGAGCCTGTCGGCCCAACCGTGGGCCTGGAGGCTGGCTCTGAGAGCGGCCTTCATCGAGCGGTGGAACCGCTCGCACAAGCCGTTGGCTTGGGGGTGGTAGGCCGTGGTGCGGTGAAGCTTGACCCCCAAGGTCTGGTCGACCGCGCCCCAAAGCTCGGAGGTGAATTGCGGGCCTCTGTCGGAGGAGATGTCCGAGGGCATGCCGAAACGGGCAATCCAAGTGCCAACGAAAGCCTGCGCCATGTTGGTGGATGTTGTTGATGCCAGCGGGATGGCCTCCGGCCACCTGGTGGTCCTGTCCGCCATCGTGAGGAGGTGGGTGAAGCCCCGCGAAAAGGGAAGGGGTCCCACCAGGTCCACATTGACGTGGTCGAAGCACCGCACAGGCACGTCGAATGGTGCCAATGGGGCCTGGGTGTGCCGGTGGACCTTCGCGCACTGGCAGGCGACACAGGCATTGGCCCAGTCGCGGACGTCCTTACGGAGCCCATGCCAGACGAACTTTGCTGCCACGAGCTCTGTGATGCTTTCAGGCCTGGGTGGGAAAGGCCGTGGAGGGCGTCAAAAATGTGCCGCTGCCATCCGTTGGGCACGATGGGGCGAGGTTGGCCCAGGGAAACGTCGCACAGGAGAACTGTGCCTGTGTCCTCGAAGGGGACGTCGGCCAACCGCAGCCCTGTGTCCGCTGTCCGGAGGGCTTGCACCGCGGGGTCAGCGGTCTGGTCTGCCGCCATGTGGGTGAAGTCCACACCCAGGTGGACGGCGTTCGCGCCGGACCGGGAGAGGCAATCGGCCACAGCGTTGTCCTTGCCCGCGACGTGCCGGATGTCCGTCGTAAATTCGGACACGGTGGAGAGGTGGCCCTGCTGGCGGGCCGACCATGGCTCCATAACCTTGGCCATAGCGAAGACCAGGGGTTTGTGGTCCACAAACGCCGTGAACGGGCGGCCCTCCAAAAGATGGCGGAAATGGCGAACAGCCAGGTAAAGGCCGAGGAGCTCACGGTCGAAAGCGCTATACTTGCGCTCGTTAGGGCGAAGCTGCCGGCTGAAGAAGGCCAGCGGTTGCCAAGCCCCGTTCACCCACTGTTCATACACGGCGCCCACCGCGTAGTCGGAAGCGTCCGTGGTGAGGGCGATGGGTGCGTCGAGCGCCGGGTGCGCCAGCATGGTCACGTTGGCGAGGGCCAGCTTAGCGCCCGTGAACGCCGCGTCCATCTCTGTGGTCCAGGCGACGTCGTGCTTGGCCGGCTTGCCCCGGAGGGCTTCGTACAGGGGGCGCATGAGTTGGGCGGCGCGAGGCACGAACCGGTGGTGGAAATCTACCATCCTCAAAAATTCCTGTAGGGCCTTGATGGAGCGGGGGCGCTGGGAAACTTGTGACTGCCTCCACCTTGGTAGGCAGCGGGACGGCCCCGCGCTTCGTGATGCGGTGCCCCAGGAAGTCGACGGCCGTTATGCCAAACTGGCATTTCGCCGGGTTGATGATGAGGCCGTGCTGGCCGAGGTGCTCGAAAAGCGTGCGCAGGTGGATGAGGTGCTCTGCCCGGGAAGTGCTGGTGATGAGAATGTCATCCAGGTAGTCGAACAGAAAGGTGAGATCGCGCAGCACACTGTCCATCAGCCGCTGGAAGGCCTGGGCCGCGTTCTTAAGGCCGAACGGCATTCGGAAAAACTCGAAGAGGCCAAAAGGTGTAATTACAGCCATCTTCGGAACGTCGGCCGGCCGGACAGGTACCTGGTGGTAGCCCCGAATAAGGTCGACCTTGGAGAAGATCACCCGCCCCGCCAAACGGGCGGAAAAGTCCTGTATGTGTGGTATCGGGTACTGGTCGGGGGTGGTGGTGTCGTTGAGGCGGCGGTAATCGCCGCATGGTCGCCATCCGCCACCCGGTTTGGGCACGATGTGCAGGGGCGAGGCCCACATGCTATTCGAGCGCCGCACAATGCCCAATCGCTCCAGCGCGTCGAATTCCACCTTCGCCACGGTGAGTTTAGCCGGGTCGAGGCGGCGAGCCCTGGCGTAGACCGGTGGACCTGTGGTCAGGATGTGGTGTTCGACGCCGTGCTTGACGGCGATGGCCGAAAACGTCGGCTGCGTGAGGGTGTGAAACTCGGCGAGTAGGCGGGTGAAATCGTCCACGGCCGGGAGCGCGCAGGCTAGCTTGGTCGGAGCGGAGCCGCTCAATGAGCAAGCGAGCGAGCTGAAGGTCTCCGCGTTGATGAGCCGACGCCGTTTGACGTCGACCAAAAGCCCATGCGCACAAAGAAAATCTGCACCCAGCAAGGCCATGGGCACGTTCGCCGTGATGAAGTCCCACCTGAAGCGCTGGCCCCGAAGCAGAATGCGACGCTGCGCGAACCGAAGGTGTGGATGGAGGAACCGTTTGCGGCGACCAAGGCGGGGCCGCATAGGGCAGCCTGTTTGTCCTGCACCGAGGCGGGTATCACGCTCAGCTGAGCGCCGGTGTCACACAAAAACGCCGCCCGGACTCCGTGTCCGTGATAAACAGAAGGCTGCCTGAATGGCCGACGCTCATGGCAGGCAGCGAGCGCCAGCCTGGTCGTTTCCTGACTCGCCGAAAGTGCACGGTGGGTGGCACGTTCTGGCCTTCTGCCCGAACCTGGCATGGTAATAGCACATGGTCCGCTCTGGTGGAGGTTCCGGCGGTCGCGTCGGGTTCGGCCGATGGGGCGTCATGGCGGCTGCTGCCGTCAGTGGCGCGGACTCGGCCGGTGGAAGCGCCGGTCGTGGCGCGGGCGTTGCCTCGGTCGGCCCAGGGTCCCAGGCGGCCGCTCCGACATGTCGCCTGGCCGAGAAAAATTTATCCGCCTCCTTGGCCAGGGCGCGAGGGTCCGTGATGGGTGAATTAGCCAAAGCTAACCGTACCTGCCCGGGTAGCCACTGGAGGAAAGGCTCGCGGAAGAGGAAGTCCGGGCTGTGGTCACCGAGAAGAGCAAGCATGTGGTCCATGCTTTTGGATGGACGGGCCTCGCCCAGCTCCGGTAGGTGTAGTAGTTGTCGTGCGCGTTCGGTCTCCATGAGTCCAAACGCACTGAGGAGTAGGTCTTTGAGCGCGCCATATTTGTCGGCGTTCGGCGGGTTCTGTAGGAAGCTCAGGACCCGGGCCGCGGTGGACGCGTTGAGCGCGGAAACCACATGATGGTAGCGCGTCGTGTCCTCAGTAATTTTCCGCAGGGCGAAGAGAGAATCCGCTTGAGCAAACCAAACGGCCGCGTGCGACTCCCAGAAGCCCGGGAGCTTCAAAGCTACAGCTGACTCCATCGCCGTGTTCTTAGAAAGGGGTCACCAATTGTGGGAGCTGTGCTCGCACGATAAAGCCAGACAAAATGGACGACACAGGAACGAATTTGCACCGAGCTATTTATTTAGTTCAAAACCAAATAATTCAAAAGCACGCTAAATCCGTCCCTCGAACGGGCGGCAATTTATATCACAAACTCAACACACAAAAGCCACGCCTCTCAGGCGGGGTGTGGTATGCAAAATAGGTAAGTCACGCCTCCCGACGGGGCGTGGTATGCAAGGCAAGTGTTCGCCCGAGAAGGGCAAGTCTGGACACGCCCGGGCGAGTCCGGACACGTGACCGCTCGCCGGTTGCGTCATCGGCCGGTGCACGGTAATTGTGTCATGCTTCCGGTAACCGCTACAATACTATAATGGAGCTATGGCATATGCATGTATTGTCCTATTCACAGCCAGTTAACATCGAGACCCGTGAATGGATGGGCTCAAACAGGCTTTATCTCCAAGACATTCGGAATTATGGCGGTAAAAGACTAAAAGCTCGCGCGCACGGCTGAGGAGAATCATGACGACCTTAAGGCTTTTATAAAACCAAACGGGTGTATTCCCGAACAAAGAAGGGAAAATAAAATCAATGATCACTATCTACAATGAGGTAGAATAATGAGGTAAAATAATGAGGTAAAATAATGAGGTAAAATAAATCCTATTACAACTAAGGTGCTTCACTCTCAGTCATGGTCACAGACGGGGAAAAGGGACACAAAACCGGGCGACTTATCTTTGGTTTGGCAACGCCAACGGGGGAGCGGAAAGATGGGGCACGGAGCTGGTGGTGAGGAGATGGGCAGGACGATGGGCGAGATTAGGTGACAGCTGGATGACAAAGAGAAGATGAGGAGACGAACAGGATGATGATCATAGGCAGCAGGCAGACAAACACAGGGCCAAGGCAGGCAGGCAGGACGACCTCCTTTCAGCTGTCCTCGCTCCCAATTCTCTTCAGAACTATCCAAGTTTTCCCCCCACAACATACTCAACCCGCCCAATTAAGGCTCCTCCGACTTCTCCTCAGACTTTCAGAACTCTCCTAACGAGAAAGCTCTCCTCAAATATGGCGCAATCCTCCCTGAACAGTTCCCCCTCCTTATGAGCTCACCGAACCCTCCTCAATCCTCCTCAAAGAACTCTCTCTCCGGGGCTCCTCCCTCATCTCCCTCGACGCTTGCCCCTCCTCCAGGCGTTGAGCTCCACCCCTGTCCAGGGAACGATTATAGCTCCGCCCCCTCTCCTTCTGCCTGACAGAATGTCACCCGGCACACCCGGCGGAGGCTTACGAAGTTTTACACGCATTTCCTTAACTTTAATCCCTCTCTATCTTATCACAAGCTCCCTCTAATCGTGCACATTTAAACACAACCTTAAGCTGCATTTTGTCTGCTTATGTACATTACATCGAGATGCTACTACAAGTCACACAGTCAATACTATTCCGACGCAATTCCACCTTTCCTATGGTATCTCTAACCTCCCCCATAAACTTAACAGTATTTATTTATGTTTACATGTATGTATGTATATTTACGAAACTCCAGAGGTTGCATTTTTCAGAAATTAAAATGAGGACATGACTTTTTGAGGAAACTACGATATAATTCAATTGTAAAGATATACAGTCATGTACAGTCGTGGCCAAAAATATTGGCACCCTTGCACTTCATTCAAATAACTCAATTTTCTCTAAAACAATAAGTTGAAATTGACAAAAGCATTTGGTCTCCACAATTCTTTATTTCACTGTTAATATTACAGAATCTTTGTTTTTGATTCAGAGCTTAATATATCCTTTTAAATCAAAATATAAAAAGAAATGGCATTGACAAAATTATTGACACCCGAGACTTAATATTTGGTTGCACGGCCTTTGAACAAAATAACTGCAGACAAGCACTTCCCCGAGCCATGAATGAGCTTCCTACACCTCTCTACTGGCAGTTTGACCCACTCTTCTTGTGCAAACTGCTCCAGTTCTCCCAGATTTGAAGGGTGCCTTCTCCCAACTGCCGTTTTCAGAACTCCCCACAGGTATTCAATGGTATTTAGATAAGGACTCATTGCTGGCCACTTCAGAACAGTCCAGCGTTTTGTCTTGAACCATTCCTGGGTGCTTTTTGAAGTGTGTTTGGGGTCATTGTCCTGCTGCAAGACCCATGACCTTGGACGGCGACCCAGCTTTCTGACACTGGATTGAACGTTGCACTCCAAAATGCCTTGGTAATCGCCTGATTTCATGATTCCATGCACACATTCAAGGCACACAGTGCCAGAGGCAGCACAGCAACCCTAAAACATCACTGAACCTCCTCCATGTTTCACTGTCGGGAAGGTGTTCTTTTCTTTGAAGGCTTCATTTTGTTTTCTGTAAACATAGAGATGATGTGCTTTACCAAAAAACTCTAATTTGTCTCATCTGTCTGCAGGACATTCTCCCAGAAGGATTTTGGCTTGTTCAGGTGTGTCTTGGAAAACTCCAGTCAGGCTTCCTTTTGTCTCTCTCTCAGCAGTGGGGTCCTCCAGGGTCACCTACTATAGAACTCCTGTTCATTGAGTTGGCGACGGATGTTGTGAGTTGAAACTGTCGTACCTTGTGTCTGAAGGTCAGCTTGAATCTGTTTGGCCGTTGATCGATGTGCTTTCTCCACCATTCGAACAATCCTTCGCTGCAATCTTCGATCAAGATTTCTCTTGCAACATTGGTCCAGGGAGGTTGGCTACAGCGTGCCATGGGCCTTAAACTCCCTGATAACATTGCGTACGATGGACACAGGAACATCAACATCTCTGGAGATGGACGTGTAGCCTTGAGATTGTCCATGCTTGGCTACAATCTTGTGTCTGACCTCCTCAGACAATTTTCTGGTTTTCTTTCTTTTCTCCATTCAAACTGGTTGAGTAAGTGATTTTTATATTGCAGGCACCTGCAACTCACAACAGATGAGTTCAATTCCAAAGTAAAGAATCACCTACTTGAAATCTAATTATTTCTAACAACTTCTAAAAGGTGCCAATAATATTGTCTGTGCCATTTAAGGGTTTCTGTGTGGAAGAAGCTAAGATTTATTAATTTTTTCATCTTTATTTCATCTGGAATAAGCTTCACCCACATCTTTATTCTCTTTCCTAACCCTCCCTTCTTATTGCAGTTTGCAGTGCTTCCTATTTTCCTCTTACTTTTTCCTATTAATCATTCCGTTGATTATTGTGTCTAAGAGTTTCCCAATGCGCTCCGGTCAGTTAATTCCCTCCGTCACCATACTCTTCCCTGAGTCTCCACCTTGTAGAGAGAAAAGTTAAGCATTGTATTATGAAGTTGTTCTTTTCGATGCAAATTGTTTGTTGTTTGCATTGTTTGCTGATATTTTTCCTGACAGATTCGTAATATGACCTGCTAAAAATAGTGAGATGATGATTTATAAATGAAAGCAAACTGAAAAGACAGAAGGAAGAAAGAAGCATCACAGCTTTACAGTGTAATATAGCAGAAATTACTTTTATTTTCAATAAGTAGCAAATTTTAATGCTCTCGATAAATATTTGCCAAAGCATTATAATAAAATTGTTTTATATTGCATTGCTGTCAGATATAACATGCAATGTATTGTATTTATGTGCAATAGTCATGTATTTTGAGGGTGTGCTCCACATAGCGCATGGCGAGCCACAAGTAAAGGGCCATGCAACATCTGAGCTACAATTAAACTATGCAAGCAGGTAACCATTTGGGATAAGCATCAACAAAAAAAGTCTTAAAACAACAAAAAAAGATTATTTTTTAAATTAAAAAAAGTCTTTAAAAATCAACAAAAACAACAAATATATTACAGTTTTCATTTGTTCATTGGGCACTTGCATGCTCATTCACATTCAAACTCCACAGTCGTAAATATTCCAAAGTTATGACAAAAAAAAATAGCTGGCACTGGTAGAAAAACCCATCATCATAACTCTGAAAATCTTCTGCTGTGACAAATGGAAGTTTCAGGTCAGTTGCCACTCCAGTAAGGTAAATCGTCCAGACATCTAGGACCTTTGGTTTTATTTTACATCTGGCAGCAACAGACAGAGGGTGCCTCCAGTCTTAGACAGGAATTTGCTGAAGCAAAAAGAAAAATCAAACTCGATTCTGGCTTTTTCCAATCAAGTAAGTCAGCATTCATGAAAAAGATGATGTTGATGATGATAATAACGTGGAATAAGATACGCGTACATAAACACAAATGAGGAGTGTTCAGCAGTTAATTTTTACTGGCTACTCACCTGGAAAAGTTCACAATCACAATGATATCCAGTCAAACTCATAATCTGGAAATTAGATATTTGTACAAGAATGTTCCATACGACGTAATAGTCCTGTTTTGAAAGGTCAAACGACGTTGTTTGTGCACCATGTAACCACAAACTTCCCCAAACCATTTTTGCCATCATGCCCCTATGCTCGTGAATACAATATATGCTTGTGGGTAAAAGGCCAAGAGTTTGTTCTGGTTTCATGCAATGCAGTGCGGCCCCATATCTGAGAGGTTAGACAACCAAGAAAGCGTGCTGAGGGGATGATAATGTAGTGGAAAGTGAGTCAGAAAACCTGTGTGTAAATCACGCTGAAAAGGCATCACTTAACCGAAATGTACTGTGTCCAAACACAGCTCTTGGCAGGAATATCTCGGAATATATAAATGCAAGAGGTAACCTCAACAAAAAAGGAAATAATTCACCCTCTCCCTGTGCATATTTTGTTAACAAGGAGAGAGACAAGGATATATATTGTTGCGGATATGAGGATTGCATTTTTTTTTTATTGTGTTGTATTGTATTGGAAATGGTGATGAACATTATTGGTTATTCTGCGCCTCCTGCCTCCGGAGTTGTGTAAAGATAAAAAGGGCGTCTCGGTAATTAGTCCATAAAGCATCCACGTCAGCCAATCATAGAATACCCCTGTTCGATAGCTTATATCTTATTATGTGTTTTAGAGTAAGGCCTTGTCTTCCATTAGAATAATACTCCATTGCACCGAGTGAAAAAGAGATAGATTCCCTTCATTCCCATTCCCAAAAACCTCCATTCCCCCTTTCGTCGATTGTCAATTGCATCCCCTCCAATTGCCGCCATTGACCACGAGGCAGGGTCGGAGAAGAAAGGCGTGTCTCCACATCGTCATAGAGGGGAGGGGTGAGCCAGCCCCACTCGACCAACCATGAACAAGGGGTTTGGCTTGAGAGGGCGGAGAGAGAACGTTTGAGGGAGGTTCGCAAAGGTTGAGGGGCGGGGCCTATATAACCCACGGCGGGGCGTTCCCCAATGAGATGAGCTTTGAAAGAGTTGAGACAAAGAGGGAGGAGACAAGAGCTGGGTCGTCAGAGCTGAGCTGAGTGCTTGAGCCACCGAAACTGCATCTACAGCAGCTTGAGCCACCGAAACTGCATCTACAGCAGCTGGAGCCACCGAAACTGCATCTACAGCAGCTCGAGCCACCGAAACTGCAGCCACAGCAGCGTGGGGCCTGGACGGCAGTTTGGAGCAGGGCCGCGAAGGAACGGCGGCTGCCCAACGAGCCGATCGTGCTGCAGGACCAGTTGGACCTCCCTATCCCACCAGCCATCCACCTGCCATCCCTATCATCATTCCCCGTGTAAGTGTGTTCGTAGTCTGTCTTTTGTCTTGTCCCTGGGTAGTAAGTAAGCCTGTTAGATAAGCTAAAGATTTCACTGTGTCACCTGCGTCTCATGTCCCTGTAAATAAACGTGACTGCTTTCTTTTTGCTTATATGTGTGAATAATAATAAACCCAGTTACTCCTCCGTACTTCTTCTTCTTCTTCATTCTCGTTCGGTCGCTTTAGAGGTTTCCATATTGAGTAGCTACGGCGCAATACGGCCAAAGTTTGGGGTGAATCGGGTTTTATTCAGGGAAGCACTGTTCGGTCGCGGTAATACCACCGCTCGCTAAAATAACATCCTAATCCGCGGTCCGTAACAAATTGGTGTCGGGGAGTGAGATACGAGGCCCGAAGCGCGCTTAACGCGCTCAAAATTACGAGCTGCTGGAAAATTGTGTTTTAAAGCAAAACCCGAATTTTGAAATCGTGCCATGGCTGGTCAAGGCGATCGGATGCCGGTGGGTGAGCTAGCGGAGGGGTTAGGAGTAACCCAGGATCAGAGGGACGAAGTAGAGGAGAACATTGGCAATGTGGTTGAGGGGGTATCAGACGCACAAAATGGCGCTCTCGCGCACGTGGTTACAGCGGCACCAAATTTTGCCGCGCCCGTGACCGTAGCAGCGGGCTTTGATGTGGGGGACTTCATGGCGCAATTCACCGAGATGCTGAGAATAAACGGGGAGAAATTGAGTAATCAAATTGAAGAAATAACGAACGGAATGAGGGCCAATATGGAGAGAATGGAGCAGAGGGACAGAGACCGCATGGTGGGCGAAAGGGTCCCAGGGGTGCATGAGGAGGTAACGCGGGTCGAGAAGCGCTGGTTGAACGAAGTTGAGAAAAGCACGGGTACAATGACGGGGGTAGAAATCGCGACACGGGGTTTGGAAAAGCCGGTGGCCGCTGAGGTAGAGGAGGGTGTTTTATTAAAGCCAGCGGTCGTCGAGTTGAATAAAGAAAAAGCAGTGCTGGGAATTAAAATTGAAGAGATGACGGAGGTAGCCCGGGAATTGCAGGGAGAAATGGAATATGTACAAAGTCCCTGCTCAAATCATAATGGTGTGCTCACTAACCAAATAAAGAGTTTGCAGGTTTTTGGTGCAGGGAGGAAGAAGAACCCCGAAGGTGAGACGTGCTGTGTATTGTGCGGGGAGATTTTTTAGAGGATGTTTGGCGACAAAAGAATTTTCGCGCGCTTGGGATCGAGGAAGCATCCGGGCGTGGGTGAAGGGTCCCGTGCGAGTGGAAATGGCACGCGTGGGAGGAAAAAGTGTGCGTCGGCGAGTGGGTGTGTTATAAAGTGTGGGAGTGAAACCGAGTGCGAGCGAGAATGCACGTCGGTGTGTACGGAGTGTGACACAGGGAGTGAGAGCAATACGGAGTGTACGTGCGAGGGTGAGTGTGACACGGAGAGTAAGGTGGTGGTGGAGCGTGTGCGAGAAAGCACACCTGAATTGGTAGTAGCGCGAGTGTGGGAGAGCCCATGTGAGCGCGTTAGTGGGTGGATGCCAGAGTGCACGCCCATGGTGAGTGTTACGGAGGACGTAACGGAGGAGAGGTGTGGACCGAGGTGTGCGCAAGAGTGTGCGCGAGAGGTGTGGTGTGTAACAGGGAGTACGTTGGTGGAATGTACGGACGGCGTTGGAACGCCGGGTTTGGTTAGGGTGAAAGGGGTAGCGTATGCGTGTGAGCATGCCGGTGAAGCATCGACGGTAACCGGGTTAGCGGTTAGAGCGACGGATAGCCGATGCGAGCACTCGGGGCGCGGTGTGCTTTGTTGGATGCGAGGCCCGGCGCGGATCGAAGCTGCGTCGTTTCTTTTCGAAGCGTCGTTGCCGATTCGGGCTTGGCCCCGCCCCGCACGGTCGAGTCCGGGCCTTGGCGGGCGAGGCGACCGGTACGGTTCAAGGGCGAGTGGGAGGAAGCGGTACGGTGCCCCCTCGTGGGGACGGGGTTCCGACCGAGGGAGATTGAGCCATCGGGCCCGGGACCGCAAGGTGCCACGCCGAGATGGTGCGTGGCATCTCGGCCCGACCAAACCACCTCCCTTGAACCGAAAGCCGGACGGATTCAACCTGCAGGCAACCAAACCACCCGAATTCATTGCTCGGCTTTACGAAGCCGAGTTTAATGATGTCACGACGCACCGAGGCTAGGATATAGTGGACTGTGATGATGGTGATAGTGATTTGATCCGAAATTTAGAAAAGTGAATAGGGGGGGGAGGGCTGCATACCACGTGCTTCAGGTGAATAAAAGAATTGGCAGTAAATAGAAAATTTTTGATTAGTTGAATTTGGGTGTGCAAAATTGATAGTGGGACCTCCCCGATGTGGTGGGATGGCAGCTCTGTCCTCCCTCACAGACGGGGGGCAAAGGAGCACTAGCTTATGGGGTTTATGGCAGTGTAAGCTCGCCGAGGGAGGCTTTGGATAATGTGTAGGGACCTAGAAGATGACCTTAGGTGACGTTAAGGTTAGGTAGTGACAATGATACCTGTAGTGGGGACGCAGGTAGATTAGTGTGAATGATAATGACGTGGGAGCGCAATAGTTTAAAGGGGCGACTGGGAAGCGCAAGTTTCAGAGGGGAGCAGTTAGATGAGATGATGCCGTGTGAGTGTTGGAGGTGTATTTAGAAGTGTATTGTGAAAAGTGTATGGTGAACAGGTGTGATTGCACAGGTGTGCAACTGAACAGGTGTATGGAGCAGTGTTTGAGTGATAGTGATAGTGATGTGCATTGTGTTGACCAAATGGTCCAGGGAGAAGGAGGGTGCAGGTGGCACCAGGTGTGATTGCACAGGTGTGCAACAACAGGTGTATGGAGAATGGTTGTGTGAAATACATGGAGTGTGGAGTATATGGAGTATTGGAATGGATGGTCGTGGAGTGAGTATGGTGGAAACTGTGGAGTGGTGTGCATGGTGCGAAGGTGTGAATGGGGGAAGAGTGGACCCCCATCACGGATACCCGGGGCGGGTAGTGTAAGTGTTAGGTAGAGGGTATAGGTAAATTGTGGTTGGATATTGGCATCTGTGGTGCGGGTGGAAGAATTATGTTTGGATGGGTGCATTAGTGTTGTGGAAATGGCTGGGCGTGTAGCCTGTTAGTGTGTGTAGTTGGTTTGGGCACTCCACCACTGTGAGGATGTCGGCCAGGTGAGGCCGCAGGTGGGCTCTGGGAGCCGGTAGAGTTGTTGTGGATGGGGCCCGAGGATCTGGAGGACGGACCCGGGTAGCCCAGTGCCAGAGGGCACCAAGGGGTGACAGAGCCAGGAGGGGCCTTCCCCAGTAGATAGGTTAGGTTAAGGAGCAGGTAAGCTCGGGTGGCAACTACAGTGGTGGAGATGTGCAGGTGGGTAGACCTGCTGGGAGAGCTACACGTCACAGCCCAGAAATTGTGCAAGGGCACCGGGAGATGAATCGGGGGAGTGAGACCCCAAATTGAGAAGCACCACAGTTTGGTCAATGGGAATTGGTTATTAGAACCCATAGTGTAAGTGGCCAATGGATTGGCAGGGAAAGACCCCGGGTAGTGTAACGTGTGTTAAAGTCATTTAGAGGATAGTTAGGATGAAGGATCTCCTCGCACCATCTGCATCCACTCACCTGAGGTGACAGGTACTCCGCACCATGCCATGTTTAATTATTTTTATGTACAAATGTTTTGGATTGTGAGACGCATCATGACGTGGGTGTGACATTGTGCTTGATGTTCCATCTCTTCCTCCTTATGAGGATTGATGATGAATTGGGTGATGGCAAATTTTGAAGTAGAGGGATTGTGGAGACAAATTTGGTATAAGGGAAATATGGGGAAGACGTGACGTTAGCGACGAATTTGTAAATGTGTAGAATTTGTACATATGGGGTAAGGGCAAGGGTAGTGTAGGTGACAGGGGGGTGACATACGGTAGGGACGAGCTTTCTCATTTCGCTCTCCGTACGCATTTCGCCTTGCATTGCCTTATTGATGTGTACCCTTGTGACCTTACCCCTCGCTCATTTGTCTCCCCCCTTTTGTCTCCCACATGACCTGTGCGCCATTGGGCGCCGAGGGGAGCGTGCGTGAGTCGGCCATTGTGCACCCGGAACTCTCAGAACCAGCTGTCTGCATCGATGCACCACATTATGGACCACATGTCAGTGGCCGAGCACCACTTATGGACCCCATGGGTTGGGGCATGGCCCCTCTGCTGGAACCGGCCATGAAGGCCCGAAATCTTGCTGGCGGACCTTGGCCACAGGGCACCGATGCCCCACAGGTGAATCACACGTAGTCGGCCTGGTGGGCCATTAATAAATAAAATGGACACGTTTGGGCAAGCTTTATTGCAAATAGCCCGCCAGTAAGAGAATGAAGGAAATGACAACAACTGGAAGAAAATAATAATAGCCAGCAGAGGGAGCCGAAGAGCAAGAGACCACCTGCAGGGTTAGGGGTTGTTGATTTTATTTTTATTGAACACTGATGAACAATGGTGACTGCACCGATTGGTGCTTGGGGGTGTATTGGTGCGTTTTGGGTGCTTTCATGGTGCGTCGATGCAGAGCAGACTGTCTCCCCCCAGAAAGAACAATTACAGGTCCTGGGTTAGTCTTGTAAATAAAAGTAGCGTCAAGTGTAAATAATGCTCCCCACCATCAATGTATAGTTGAAGACCATTCCGCAATTCGGTTAACTGTGGGTGTAAGTCTGTTAGGCAGGGTGCAATGGAGCAGCGGGACACATTTATCTATGTTTTAAAACTGTCACACTCAGGGTCAGGTTAAAAGTAGAGGGAACTACACCTACGTGTCACACTAAATAAAAGTTGTAGGCCCGGGCCGTGCCTAAGAGGAGGAGGGTGCAGTGTTGCGGATATGAGGATTGCATTTTTTTTTGATTGTGTTGTATTGTATTGGAAATGGTGATGAACATTATTGGTTATTCTGCGCCTCCTGCCTCCGGAGTTGTGTAAAGATAAAAAGGGCGTCTCGGTAATTAGTCCATAAAGCATCCACGTCAGCCAATCATAGAATACCCCTGTTCGATAGCTTATATCTTATTATGTGTTTTAGAGTAAGGCCTTGTCTTCCATTAGAATAATACTCCATTGCACCGAGTGAAAAAGAGATAGATTCCCTTCATTCCCATTCCCAAAAACCTCCATTCCCCCTTTCGTCGATTGGCAATTGCATCCCCTCCAATTGCCGCCATTGACCACGAGGCAGGGTTGGAGAAGAAAGGCGTGTCTCCACATCATCATAGAGGGGAGGAGTGAGCCAGCCCCACTCGACCAACCATGAACAAGGGGTTTGGCTTGAGAGGGCGGAGAGAGAACGTTTGGGGGAGGTTCGCAAAGGTTGAGGGGCGGGGCCTATATAACCCACGGCGGGGCGTTCCCCAATGAGATGAGCTTTGAAAGAGTTGAGACAAGGAGGGAGGAGACAAGAGCTGGGTCGTCAGAGCTGAGCTGAGTGCTTGAGCCACCGAAACTGCATCTACAGCAGCTTGAGCCACCGAAACTGCATCTACAGCAGCTGGAGCCACCGAAACTGCATCTACAGCAGCTCGAGCCACCGAAACTGCAGCCACAGCAGCGTGGGGCCTGGACGGCAGTTTGGAGCAGCGCTGCGAAGGAACGGCGGCTGCCCAACGAGCCGATCGTGCTGCAGGACCAGTTGGACCTCCCTATCCCACCAGCCATCCACCTGCCATCCCTATCATCATTCCCCGTGTAAGTGTGTTCGTAGTCTGTCTTTTGTCTTGTCCCTGGGTAGTAAGTAAGCCTGTTAGATAAGCTAAAGATTTCACTGTGTCACCTGCGTCTCATGTCCCTGTAAATAAACGTGACTGCTTTCTTTTTGCTTATATGTGTGAATAATAATAAACCCAGTTACTCCTCCATACTTCTTCTTCTTCTTCATTCTCGTTCGGTCGCTTTAGAGGTTTCCATATTGAGTAGCTACGGCGCGATACGGCCAAAGTTTGGGGTGAATCGGGTTTTAGTCAGTGAAGCACTGTTCGGTCGCGGTAATACCACCGCCCGGTAAAATACCATCCTAATCCGCGGTCCGTAACAATATATATATATATATATATATATTGTTGCAGATCTCCGGTTCTGTCGACGTACTAAGGGGGGTGGGGGGGGGGGTGAAGTCCCCGTTTCCCCTCAGACACTGGGTCCACAGGCCACCGACCGCGAATAAACTCGCGGTTGACGGGTTGTGAAGCAACTTCAATTGCCAATCTCCCTGTCACGGGTTGAGGGGTTTGCAGTCACGACCCGAATACCTTGTGAGACCACACGGCCGGGAAGGCCGGGGATTGAACCTTTGCGTTCCCACACCTTATACCAATCAAGTGCGCTGAGTGGGTCGCACGGTGTGGGTCGCGGCATTAACCTGCGTGTTATACGGACCTGATTGAGCAACCGGATTTGGTTTTGAATGATGCTGGGTCAATGGGTTAAAGGACGTACACAAACCGGATGAAAGGAAACAAAATGTACACGTTTTGTTTACAAAAAGCACAGATAAAGGATTAGAGGCAGGCTTATTAATTCTTACATATCTAAATCCCAACAGGTACCTTGCACACACACATTGGGAATGAATCGCACAGGTTAAACTCGTATCGAGCAACATGCAGCTGCGGACTTGGGTTTGCCAGCTTCCACGCGCAGCTCATGGTCCGTTCAGGACACACAGCTTAAAGAAGGTCCGCAGGACGAACCGCCGCTCCAAAGTCAGCATGAACGACGATCCAGGACGGATGAATTCAGAGCAGGAAGGACGAACTAGCACGGAGGACACCCAGCTCAAAGGACCACGATCAGAGGGCAGCAAGAGAGAGCTGAGAGCACTCAAAGTGCGATGGACATGGGTTTACATCGGGTCGAAAACCTCCCTAGAATGTTCCACAGGCTCCCATTGGCCGAGGGAATACTGGTAGATTGCCGGCGAAGTTTGCCAGAGAAGTGTCCAGACCTGATTGGTTGTTTTACGTGTCCACGACCTCTCATTGGTTGTTTGCGTATTCACGAACTCTCATTGGTTGTTTGCGTGTCCACGGTCTCTCATTGGTTGATTGCGCATCCTCGACCTCTCATTGGCTGCTTGTTGGTGACGTGTCCACCTCCTCTCATTGGTTACCTGCTGGTGGTGTGGGTGGTTATTTTAGCCACGCCTACCACAGTCGCAGTTGATCAAGTGGACTGTGCCTGTAGCCACGCCTCCTTGCACATGAACCAGCGTCTTCCTTCAACTATACGAAGGTTTGAAATCCAGCCTAAACTCAACGCATATTTGCTTGAATTACTATACAATGGGAAGGGAGCTAATCTTTACATTTAACAAGAAATAACACTACTGCAGGCTACATGTTGTTGTGTAATTAACTAGAGGGGGTGTTCTTTATTGCAAAACCACAACAATATATATATATATATATATATATATATATATGTATATATATATACAGGGTGTTTCAAAAAGATGGACCCAATTTCAAAGCAGTATATTTCACGATGGCAACATGTTACAATTACACAAAAAGTTACAAACGGTTTAATGAGTTATCAAGTTTTACTAACCATTTTATAAATGCTCGATGTCCCCTCCACCTGCTGAAAGGACAACATCGAGACGATAGTTGAATTCGTCCCAAACGTCTCTCAGAGTGTCTTCTTTCACTGGATTCACCGCTGCCATGATTGTGTTTTTGAGGTCATCCAGATTAGTCGCTAATGGTGGCACAAAAACACGGTCTTTGACGTATCCCCACAAGAAAAAGTCGCAGGGTGTAATGTCCGGGGATCTTGGGGGCCAAGAGTGTAGCGCCAAGTCTTGGGGTCCCGTGCGACCTATCCAACGTTGAGGCAGTGTGTCATTTAGAAAATGTCAAACCTGCAGGTGCCAATGTGGCGGTGCTCCGTCTTGCTGAAAAATGAAGTCATCGGAATCTTCATTAAGTTGTGGAAAGAGCCAGTTCTACAGCATTTCGAGATAGGTTTGCCCCGTAACTGTTTTTCGAAGAAGAAGAAGAAGAAGAAGAAAGGGCCATAAACCTTTATTTGAGAAACGGCACAAAACACGTTCACTTTCGGGGAATCACGCTCATGCTCTACAGTTTCGTGTGGATTCTCTAGTCCCCATACGCGCACATTGTGATGGTTAACTTTATCGCTTAGATGAAACGTTGCTTCATCACTAAAAATCAAACGCAGTAAGAAGCTGTCGTCTTCCATGTTCTGTAACATCGCATCACTAAATTCTACACGCTTTCCTTTGTCACCTGTATGAAGAGCCTGTACCAGTTGCAACCGGTATGGCCTCAGGATTAAACGTCGCCTTAACACATGCCAGACAGTCGAATGAGGGATCGCAAGTTCTCGGCTGGCACGACGAGTGGACTTACGCGGGCTATGCAGAAAACTCTCTTGAATTCTTCTCACGTTTTCCTCTGAAGTGCGTGGTCGCCCTGGGCTCTTCCCCTTACATAAACAGCCTGTTTCCTCAAATTGTCGGTACCAAAGACGAATGCTCTTTGGCATTGGCGGATCAATGCCAAAACGCCCTTGAAACGCACGCTGCACCGCAATTACGGATTCAGTCTTGCTGAAATGCAGAACGCAAAACGCCTTGTGTTGCGGGGTCGCCATCTGGCGAACGACTGAGGCTAGAGGCTGTTGGTGCGCTGGGAGAGCCATCTAGCGGTGGTCATTTGAAACTCTATACCCCACCCTTTCAAGTGGTAAGAGGTTCATTTATGGGCGGTTCGTGGTTGCAGAGATATAGCGATTTCAAATCGGGTTCATCTTTTTGAAACACCCTGTATATATATTGTTACGGAATCGGACGACGGCACTCCCCTTACCGAGGGGGGTTTAATCCCCTCGTCTTGTTAAGCTGGCCGTCTCCATTCCTGGTACCTGTAACGCTCCTCTGTGGGGGGGGGGGGCGGATCAGGGTTATTGGTCCAGGGTTTATCCTGAATACCTTTATCAGTCCCTCCGCAGAACAGGGAGACAAGTACCGCTCAAACTCCGGACAAGATGGTATTTGTCGAGCGGTTTTAGCAACCCGAAGTTCAAACCATTAGCAAAGACTAACCCGATCCTGAGCGTTGACCAAATCGTGCCACGTATATCAATTGGTAAAAGACAAAGACGATCGGACGAGAATGAAGAAGTCAAAGGTAGGAAGAACAGGTATTTATTAATTACTATTTACACAACCAAAGAAAAGAAGGAAACGAAGGTAATTTACAGTGAAAGATAGGAGACACAGGGCAGCTTATACTTACACAGGCTTAACTTATACCCCAAGGACAAGACAAACAAGACAAACTCACGTACACGAATGGATAGTATGGCAGGGATGGTATGGGAAGGGAGAGAAGAGTCCGTTCAGGATGGCAAGCTGGAGGCGAACGGCCGCCGACTCCTCCGCAATCTGGTTCATGCGCAGGTTCGCTCGCAGCAGCGCGTCAGAGCTTCATGCGCAGGGGCTATTCCAAGCAGCATCTCCCTCAGGCCTCGTATGTCCTCCGCCTCATGCGTTCTCTGCCTCATGCGTTCTCCCTCCATGGAACTGCCAGCTCACCTCTCCACAGGACTCCTCAGAACTCTCTCAACTTATACCACCAACCTCACCACCACCGCAGGCAGGTTGGTGGTCTTTCCGTCTTCTACCGACTCCTCTCTGGCCTTGCTGGCTCTCTTGCCAGCTCTCTCTGGGCTCTGTCCCGCAAATATTCCTACAGGTCGCACAAGATCTGCCTGCAACCCTCTTTTGGTTAAACTGCCAAAATCAAGACTCTCTGCTCACCTTCACTCCTTCATTCCTCTTTTCTCCCGCCTCTGGAACAAACACCCTCACTCTCTTCAATCCCACTCCACCCTCCAAGTCTTTAAAACAGCTGTTCACCACCATCTCTTATCTTCCCCCATCCAAAGCCTTGATCTTTGATACCCCCGCTAATTTCACCCCAATTCCACTTTTTGAAATACCAACTTTTGTCCTGGAAGTCCTTGGTGTCCTTGTGCTTTATACTTCTCCCTCCCCCCCCCCCCCTTCCCACGCCTCCTCCCCCCGGGCCCTCTCCCTTCCACACATCTCCCTGCTATCGGATGTTGTGTGTGTGTGCTTCCCCTTTTCTCCCCATCTTGTCTTCCGCTCCCTCTTTTTGTGTATTTTGTTTGTCTGGTCGATTTGTTTGTGAAGTTAATGTTAGCTCTTTCACGAGCCTCGATTCAGTATACAAAAAAAAAAAAAAAAAAAAATACTTTGGTTCAGCGCACCTCCCTCAGAACTGAGGTGGGGGCTCCGCGCAATGGGTTATATAGCGCCACACCCTGGAACGTTCGCGAAACTGCTCGATCGTTCTCCGTCTTCTCAAGCCAAACCCACTCATTATTGGTTGGTCGTAAGGGCTCCACCCTTTGATGACGATGGGCTGGCCACGCCCTTCTTCTCCGAGCTGGAGCACATGGTGAATTGCGGCGAATGCAGTTGGAAATGGAGGCTTTGGGCAATTGAAAAGGGGGGATCTATCTTATTTCATTTGGTGCAGCACAAGGACAACTAGTGGAGACAAAGCCTTAAACTGCAACACAAAATAATGATATATATATAGAGAGGTTCTATGATTGGCTACATGTGTGCGATGGACTAACTAAAGGACGACCTTTGACCTTTACACAAATGGAGGTATTTACAAAGAATCATTACATTATTTACAAGGGGGTAAGGTATATTTACAAACAATTACACAAAGTACACGGTTTCCCAAATCCGTTACACTGCCCCCTTCCTCCTCCAGGCACGTCCCGGGCCGATAAAGCTTTAACTTAATGTGGCACGCAGGTGTAATACCCTCTATAATTAACCTGACCCTGAGTGCGACAGTTTTAAAACACAAATAAATATGTCCCCCTGTTGCGTTGCACCATACCTAACAGATTCACACCCACAGAATAACCGAATTGCGGAATTAATTTTCAAACTAAACATTGATGGTGGGGAGCATTATTTACAAGTTACACTATTTGTATTTACACTACTGCAACCCAGGACCTGTCATTTCTTTTGGGAGACACAAAAAGAAAATTCTGTGGGAGGGAGGAGACAGCATGCACTGCATCGACGCACCAGCACCAATAAACACCAAAGCACCAATCAAAGAGCAATCAGCACCATCCAGTGCACAGTCATCACAGTTCAATAAATAAAAAAAACTGGTGGTCTGGATCTTCTGGTCCGCTCCCTCTGCTGGCCGATGTCGTTCTTCCAGTTGTTGTCTCTCTTCCTTACTTGCGGCCTATTTGGTGGTATAAACAAAAAAACACAACACCACAAAAAGGGCACCAAAGTGTCCGCTTTTTAATTATGGCCAGCAGGGGCCGACTAGGGTGGTCCACCTGCGTGGCATAGGCGCCACATCACCGAGGTCCGCCAGCAAGACTTCCCCAGCAGTGGGGCCAGGCCCCAACCCTTGGGGTCCATGAGTGGTACTCGGCCACAGACATGTGGTCCATATGGTGGTGCTCGACCACAACAACGTGGTCCATCAAGTGGTGTATCGATGCAGGCAGCTGGTTGCGGGGATTCGGGCACACATTGGCAGACTCCCGCACACTCCCCCTCAGTGCCCAGAGAGCACGGTCCATGGGTGGGGAAGGAAGACAATGTGGCAGCGTTAGCGAGGGGTAAGGTCACAAGGGTACACATCAATCAAGGTAATGCAGGGTGAGGTGCGCACGGAGAGCGAAGTGAGAAAGCTCGTTCCTAACGTATGCCACCCCCCCTGTCACCTACTCTACCCTTGCCCTTACCCCATATTTACAAAATCTACACATTTACAAATTCGTCACTACCGTCACGTCTTCCCCATATCTCCCCAAATACCAAATTTGTCACCACAATCCCTCTAACCAAATTTGCCATCACCAATTCATCATCAATCCTCATAAGGAGGAAGAGATGGAACATCAGCACAATGTCTCACCCACGTCATGATGCGTCTCACAATCCAAAACATTTGCACAAAAAAACAATAACAACCCATGGGATGGCATGGGGTTCTGTCACCTCAGGTGAGTGGATGCAGATGGTGCGAGGAGATTTCCATCCTAACTACTTCCTAAATGACATTAACACACTTTACACTACCCAGGGTCTTTCCCTGCCAAACCATTGGCCATCTTACACTCTATGCAGTTTTAAGACCCAAACTCCCATTGACCAAACTGTGGTGCTCATCAATATGGGGTCTCACTCCCCCGATTCAACTCCCTGTGCCTTCGCACAATTTCTGGGCTGAGTCGTGTAGCTCCCCTAACAGGTCTACTTACCTGTGCGCCTCCGCCACGGAAGTTGCCTCCCGAGCTTACCTGCTCCTCGCTAACCTACCTGGCGAAGGCCCTCCCTGGCGCTTACTCCCTCGGTGCCCTCTCTGGCACTTGGCTACCCGGGTCCTTCCTCTGGATCCTCGGGCCCCATTGAACTCTAACTGGCTCCCAGAGCCTACCTGCGGCCTCACCTGGCCGACAGACTACCAGTGGCAGAGCGCTCAACCAACCATCCCTCTAACAGGCCACACGCCCAGCCTTTTCCACGTCACTAATGCACCCATCCAAACACCATTCTTCCACACGCACCACAGATGCCAATATCCAACCACAATTTACCTATACCCTCTACCTAAATTTTAAACTACCCTCCCCGGGTGCTCGTGATCGGGGTCCATCCTCCCCATACACTCCCTTCGCACCAACCACTCCACATTTTCCACCATACTCAATCCACACCATCCATTCCATACTCCATTTCATACTAGTTATGTCATTCAATCATTTTCCATACAACACACAACCATTCTCCATACACCTGTTCACTTGCACACCTGTGCAATCACACCTGGTGCCACCTGCACCCTCCTTCCTCCGGGACCATTTGCTCAATACAACGCCCAATCCCCATTACTCACTCATACACTGCTCCATACACCTTCTGCACACACACGGCACCATTCACGAGCATTGCCTCTCAACACAAAGATTCTCACACGCAATGCCTCATTCGATAAAAACCACAAACACACTGCATCATCTGAACTACCTGGTTTCCTTATAACTTGGTGCTCCCCGTCTTCCCTTTAAACTAAGCACATACCACGTCATTAACAACCATTCTAACCTCTCTACGTCCCCGACTACCTGTACAATGTCGCTACTTACCTCTACCGTTACGTATTGTCATTTTTCTAGATCCCTATACATTATCCAAACCCTCCCTGGCTTGGTTTTCACCGCCATAACCCAATAACTAGTGCTCATGTGCCCGGGAGGATGGGAGGGATGGCAGAGTTGCCATCCCTCCACATCGGGCATCTTCCACTATCACCCCCAGTCCTCTGACACTACGAGCCCCCTTCGCAAGAGGTACTGGGTCCTGCCTCGGCATCTAAAGCCGAGGCAATCCACGATGGCGCCTGCTCGCCGGTGTAAGGTCTTATCCGGTCGGCATGGACGATCCGAGGGAGGGCTCGTGGCCCCATTTTGATCTTCACGACCACGTCACAGACTTGCGACAGGACAACCCCCGGGCCTTGCCAAGGGGAGGTGAGTTTTGGGGACCTACCCTTCCGCCTCCGGGGATTAAAGAACCAAATCTTCATCCCCGGAGCGTACTGGCTCCCCTGGCTCCGGTGGTCGTACCTGCGCTTCATCTTGGCCCCCGCCAGATGGAGTTGGCGGCGGACGAAGGCATGGACCCTCTCCATGCCTTCCTCCAGGTGACGTGCATAACCCTCCCTCGGTGGGATATCAGCGGTGTCTGGCACGGGACCGCATAGCAAGTCGGCGGGAGCCCGCAACTCCTGCCCATACATAAGCAACGCTGCACTGCATGTGGTGGCCCCGTGCTGGCTAGTTCGGTAGGCCATTAACAAGTACGGGAGATGTTCGTCCCAGTCATCCTGACGGGTGGTGGTGAACAATGCCAGTTGTTGTATCAATGTTCGATTGAATCTTTCCACCATCCCGTCAGATTGTGGCCGCAAGGGCGTGGTACGTGTTTTCCTAATTGACAGGAGTCTGCACACATCTTTTAGCAATTGACTTTCAAAATTTCCTCCCTGATCAGTGTGCAGCTCCTGCGGAATCCCATGCCGACATACAAATCCTTCCACGAAGGCCTGTGCCACCACCCCGGCTTCTTGGTTGGGGAGGGCGTAGGCCTCCGGCCACTTGGTGAAATAGTCCATTACAACGAGGATGTATTTGTTACCTTGGCGGGTGCGGGTTAGTTGTCCTAGAATATCCATAGCCACCCGCTCAAGGGGGGCCCTCACCTGGTGTAATTGAAGGGGGGCCCTCATCCTCCATGCTGGTCCCTTTTTAGCAGTACACGCGTCGCATCTCCGACACCAGTCCTGGATATCGCGCCCCATATTAACCCAATAGAACCTCTGGCGGACCCGAGATGTTGTCTTTGTCCTGCTCAAATGGCCGCCGGAGCGGGTACCATGCACCTGTTGTAATATGATGTTCTTAAATTTGTCAGGGACTATCACCAGCCAGGAAGTTCTCTCAGAGGGAACCTCCACACACTTGCGTTATAAGATGTTACTTTTCAATTCCAGGGTCTGCCACTGAGCCCAATAAGCCTTCGTTTGCGCCCCGAGGGGGGTGACCTCTTCCCCCTTAGGTCTTTGCCCCAATTTGACCCATTTGTACACCGGTCCCAGGACGGGATCCTCCTGCTGGGCCGTGCTCCACGCCAAAGTTCCAAATTCTTCATCCGCGGTTAGTGGCAAAATTGGCCCTCTCACCCGGGTTGCCCGGACGACGAGGATCGGGGCAGAATTGGCCAATTGCTCCCTCTCCTCGTGTCTCGGACAAAATTTACAGTTTTCCCCCAGACAAGGACGCCGAGAGAGTGCGTCAGCATTACCATGGGCCTTCCCGGCCCTATGGGTCACATTAAAATCGTACTGCTGCAACTTTTCCAACCACCTTGCAATTTGGCCCTCCGGTTCCTTGAACCGAAGGAGCCATTGCAAGGAGGAATGGTCAGTTCGAACCAAAAATTTCCGCCCATACAAGTACGGGTGGAAATGGTTCATGGCAGCCAGCATAGCCAATAACTCTTTGCGGGTTACGCAATAATTTCGCTCGGGCCGACTTAAGGCCCGACTATAATAAGCGATCACTCTCTCCACACCCTCCTGTGTCTGAGACAAAACTGCGCCCAATCCTTCCTGGCTTGCATCTGTGTCCAGGGTAAATGTCCGGTCACTAGTAGGGTAGGCCAGAATGGGTGTGGATGTCAAACACCCCTTCAATTTTAGGAAGGCCTCTTGGCACTCCCTTGTCCAATTAAATCGCGTCCCCTTCTCCGTAAGCCGGTGGAGGGGACAGGCCAACTCCGCAAATTTCGCCACAAAGCGCCGGTAGTAGGAGCAGAGTCCCAAAAATCCCTGCACCTCCTTGATGGTACGTGGTGCGGCCACTCCTCTACCGCTGTAATTTTGCCTGGGTCTGTTTTTACCCCCTCACGACCGATAACGTGACCTAGATAGGCCACCTCTCTTGCAAACAAGGTGCACTTACTCGGACTCAGCTTCAACCCTGCCTGTCTGAGGCACCCAAACACCTGGTCCAAATTAGCTATAGCCTGGGGGAATGTTTTGGCATGTACTAGGACGTCATCCAGGTATACCAGGCATGATTGCCATGGCATGCCACCTAGTACATGTTCCATTAATCGCTCAAAGGTGGCGGGGGCGTTACACAAACCAAACGGCATCACAGTAAACTGATACAGCCCCTTACCTGTGGAAAATGCCGTTTTCTCCTTCCCTGCCCTATCCATCTCCACCTGCCAATACCCACTCTTGAGGTCTAAAGTTAAAAACCAATTTGAGCCCGCAACGGCATCGAGGGTGTCATCAATTCTTGGCAGGGGATATGAGTCCTTGAGTGTCACGTTGTTTAGCTGGCGATAGTCCACGCAGAAACGCGTGGTCCCATCCTTCTTTTTGACCAGCACAACAGGTGACATCCAGGGACTTCCCGAGGGCTCGATGACGCCTGCATCGAGCATCTTTTCTACCTGCTCGTCAGCTTCCGCCCTCTTGCTCCAAGGGAGCCATCGGGCGGGCTGACGAATAGGCCGGGCCTCACCGGTGTGGATCTGATGTTTCACCAGGCCCGTACGTCCAATATCCTCGGGGGACAAGGAGAAGAGATCCAAATGGGATCCAATCAGTTTGTGTAAGGCCTCCCTCTGGGTACCTCCCAACTCTACACTACTACGATTTACCATCTCGCAAATGGGATCGGGCCAGTTCCTAGTATTTATTGAAGGCTCCCCCTGGGGCCGGCTCGGCTGGACGTTCTCGCCCCTCACTAACGCGACTTCTCTAACTGGGGTGCAGCCAGCTGCCTTCATGCCCCTCACTATAGTGCCTGGTTCTGTGCTGATATTAATTACTCCGACGGCCACCACCGGCCCGTCCGTTTTTACAAGGGTGCGGCCCACGATTAAACCAGGAATGGATCGCGCTGCCACCGGTTCGACCAGGCCGCAGGACTCCTGCCATGTTGGGCGAGCTGACCATCGGGCCGGCACTATGGCCTCGGCCCCCGGAGGGATGGTCACGGCCTCAGGAGACTCCAGCTCCACCCTTTCGGCCGTGCTCACCCCCTCCAATGGTAGTTCCTCTACTCCGACTTGCAGGATCCCAAGGCACAAGTCGATTTTACAACCGCTGGCAGTCAACAAATCCAACCCTATTAAGCATGGGTCGCACACCTCCGCCACCCAAACCTCTATCTCTTTCTTTACCGATCCCAACTTGAGTGTCACAAAACCACGCCCTATGATCGGAGCCGTTGCCCCAGTAGCCAGCTGCAAACTATGATTTTCCAGAAGCTGGATTTTACCCCAGCCGTCTGCACTCGAATTAAGGATCACGGGGCTGATGATCGTGGCTCTGGCTGCCGTGTCCAAAACGGCATCTACCCCCACGCCGGCAATTTTGCATCGAATTGTGAGGCGACCTGTTCCAATTTGGCCACAATGAATGACCTGTCACGTCAATGAGGGCTCTTCTCCATCCCCTACTGCCGAACACCACCCTGCATGCTCGGCAGGTTCTAGTTTCCCGGGCTCCTGGCGGGGGGGGGGGGGGGTGTCTGAGGTCGGCTTGGCCGATCGATACGGGGCAGAGTTGAGGGCATCGGCTGGCGAGGACCGTCCCGGCGTGGAGCTCAACACTCCCACGCACGGTGACCCAGCCGAGCACAATTATAGCACCTCACCTAGTAAGGTGCTTGCCTCCGGAATTCCAAATTCCCCCCCCCCTGAATGTCCGAGTTGGTGTACTCTGCCGTGGCCCGCCGGGTGCCACCGCCGGGGCCGCCTGCCATGGTTCAGATCCCACCAGGTGCCGGTCCACCAGCCTCCGTACCATGCTCTCCAGGTCAGGGCCCCCTTCGGGGGCGGGGCCCCTAGGGGGGCCGACACCCATCATGGGCCCTACCTGACGCACCGCCACTGCATGGCACTCGCCTCCCCAGGCCAGGGGCCTCGCTGCTTCCCAACGGGCTGCAGCATCGGCCGCCTGGCTCATGGTTTGCAGGCGCCACATGGCGAGCTGTTGTCGGAGCTCCAGATCCGGAAGAGCCTGGATAAAGTGATCCAGCGTCAGGCTTTCCTGGGAACTCGCTGCCATGTCCGTGTGTGCGATTCCCACTGCGCGGCGAATGTCATAGGCAAGTTCCCCGATGGTCTCCTGGGGCTTGCGTTTTCGCTGAGCAAGCTGAGCTTTAACAAGCTCGCTCTGCTGTTCAATACCGAATCTATTAATTAAGGCTGCGCGGAGAGCTGGCAGGGTGAGAGCACCCGGTGGTAAAGCTGTCAGCACCTCCGCCGCCACGCCGCGCAGTGCCCCCACAAGGTGTACTCCACCTTCGTCTGGATTCCAACCGTTGCCTCTACACACGTATTCGAACTGCGCCAGGTACGCCCTCAGATCACTCTTTCCATCATACGGCGCGAGTGGGACCTTGTGGGCGCCCGAAGGCCGGACCCCGTGCGTCACTCCTTGCGGGGTCAGCGCGGGGCCGAACCGTTCGGGCCCCCACAGTACACTACTCCCGGGGGGCTCCCGTGCATCCCCCGTCCCTCTAATCTAAACAATACCCCTGTCGGTGTCGATGCCTGGGTCGCCCCTCCGCAACCCGCTACCCACTCCATACCCGCACACCCCTGCTCACCAATACCCCTCGCACTCCCCATAGTCGGACCTCCTTGCACACCTCCTCTTTCCACACACTCTGCACCTGTCGCACACCTCACCAGTGGCCTCTCACAAACGCCCGGGTCTAAACAAACACCCAAGCTCACTGAATCTCCCCTCACACTATATACATTCCCGAGCATATCACCACTCACCTCGGCACCTCGTCTTCGCTCCTCCTCCGCCACCTGCAAACTTTTTATTTGGTCAGTAAGCACATCATCACGATTTGAGCACAGACGTTGTACATAATCCATCACTTCCTCCTTTATCTCCCTCTTAGTTTCCCTCCATCTCTTCTTAATTTCACTCACCCCCTCTTCCACTTCCTCTAATTTTTGCTTCACCTCTTTCATTTCCCGGTGCGCCCCCTCAATTTCTTCCTCTAAGGCCACCTTGATCGTTTCTATGTGCGTCCTCACCTCCCGTTCTTTTGTCTCCATTGCCTCTGTCACCTCGTCCAACCTCTTTGTCAAATCCTCGTGTACCATCTGACATTCCCTCTTTGTCGCTATAAGTTCTTTTTTTATTTCCTTCTGTGTCGCCTTCAACCCTCCTATTACCACCGTATTCTTTTCCACCTGCTCCCCCAATTCCTTTTGTCCCACCGTCAGCTGCTCTACTCCCCTCGTCAGGTCTTCTATTCCCCCCTGTAACCTAGCCGTACTATTCCTCACCTCTTTCTCCATGCGCCCCTCACCCTGCTTTACCTCCTCGCGTACCCCCGCGACCTCTTCGCCCACTCCATGCCTTATCTCCTCCCCCATCTCTCCCATCTCTTTGGTAGATGCCGCCCTCATCTGTTACAAATCATTCCTCTGGGCATCCAATTTGGTTTCCAACCCGATTTTTACCTCCTCTATCTGGTTCCCCATCTGTTTAATTTCCCGGGTGGATTGCTCCCCTATTTCCCTCAATTTGCCTTCCATGGTGTTTTCTAACCCCCCTAACCCATTCTTCACCCCTTCCATTTGGTTCTCCTGGGTGGCCATTCTATTTTCCAACTCCGTTAACCCATCCTTCATTTCCCCAATTTGATTACCCACGCCTCCAGTTGTCCCCCTAATTTACCTTCTAGCCCTTGCAACTTGTTGTCTAACCCCTCAAATTTATTGTCTAACCCCTCAAATTTATTGTCTAAACCCTCAAATTTGGCTTCTAGCCCCCCGATTTGCTTTCCCAAGTCATTTCTCAACTCCCCGATTTGGCTACTGGTACCCCTCGCTTCGTCCCTCATTGCTCCCATTTGGCCTCCCAATTGCTCAATTTGGCTTCCCAGCCCCCTGTTCTTTTCCATGAAGGCCTGCATTTGCAGCCTGAATAGGCCCCAGTCCATTGGCGGCGCGGGCACGGCAGCAGCAGCCACGCGTGAGGCGCCATTTTGTGCGCCTGAAACCTCGTGCGCGAGGCCGCCATCCTGTGCGCCTGAAACCTCCGCTACCCAATGCGTATTGCGCTCCTCCTCCATTATTCTCAATTCCTCCCCGGGGTCCTGGATCGACTCTACCCCCTCTTCTATCTCCCCTACCGTCATCCGGTCGCCTTGATCAGCCATGGCACGATTTAATTGAGATGTTATAATAAAATTTCGGGATTAAATACGAGCTGTGCATGCAAGAAACTCCTCAAATATTGCACAGCTGAAATAATTTTGCATGGAGGAGTGAGCAAAAATGTCTCCCATTAGATGACAGAGACTGCTAGACAGTTATAAGAAACGCCTACTTGAGGTTGTTTCTGCCAAAGGGGGCAATACCACCGATTAGAGCCAAGGGTGTACTATACTTACTTTTTCCACATGTGAAATTTGCATTGATGTTTATTTACATTATACAATGGACTACAAAATGTAAATGTTTCATGATATTTGTTATATTATATCACCTTTATCTATCAATATTGTTGAAATGAAAATCAAATAGCTGTATGTTGAAATATGTTGAAAAAGTCAAAACTTTACATGGGGTGTACTTACTTTTTCCACATGCGAAATTTGCATTTATGTTTATTTGAATTATACAATGGACTACAAAATGTAAATGTTTCATGATATTTGTTATATTATATCACCTTTATTTTTCAATATTGTTGAAATGAAGATCAAATAGCTGTATGTTGAAATATGTTGAAAAAGTCAAAACTTTACATGGGGTGTACTTACTTTTTCACGTGACTGTATATATATATATATATATATATATATATGTTTTATTCAGTTGAGTAAGAAATCAATAGGGGGAAAACATTGTAGGGTATTCCATTGTTTGAGTGAAACAAAAAGCTGAAAATCCCATTTGTAATATGCTGATATTATGGATCCCGGTGAATTATTAAGAAGAGTAGTGTCTTTGGGGTGGTTGCATTACAGAGAAATAATTTAAAAGAGGAAAAGAAAAGCACGATAAATAAATGTGCTCTATATTTTAATATTATTTATTGTGTGTGTGTGTGTGTGTGTGTGTGTGTGTGTGTGTGTGTGTGTGTGTGTGTGTGTGTGTGTGTGTGTGTGTGTGTGTGTGTGTGTGTATGTGTGTGTGTGTTTCGTCCCTCAATAATATTATATATACATATACACACACGAAATAGAGTATATGTCCAGTTATACATAAGATATACTGGTATATTATAATCGTGTTATGATTGTGTGTGAGTATTAAACAAGCAGTATTAACAAGATAGATTTTCCTTGTCTTTATATTAAAGTAAAACAAAATATTCCGGATCTTGTGACTGTGTAAGGTGGTGATAGAAACTTAAGGATCAATCAAATGGTTTAATGCCTCGAGGCAATTCGATTCTATCTTAAGAACAAACAAACAAAGACATGTGCTGAGCACTTTGTGAGCAAAGTGAAGAACTGATTCTGGGTACACATAGTGTCCTGTCAAGGATTTGTCGGTGGTGGGCAACACAGATATGTGCCATTATGTAGACAGCCTTTGATGTAGGAAAGCACTCAGAAACTTTGCCTTTTAACCACAAGCATGGATAATGTAACCATTTATGGAGTATAGCCACAGGCAGCATTCATTGCTTGTTTTCTTAAATGTAAAAAGTTTCAAGCATTGATATCTCATTCTTCATCGGTTTAACTTCGTGAAAAAATAGCAAAATAACTTGCAAATTATTTTGTACTTTCTATTTAATAAAATTTAAAAATATAATCGCTCCCTTGTCAGTGAATAATTCCCTAAATGTGAAATGAAAGGCATTTCAGTGAATAAATTAAAGCTGCTAATATTTACCTCCCCGACCAGTGGACGGAGGTTGATTTCACCCCTGTTTGTCTGTCTGTCTGTGAGCCGAATATCTGAAAAAAATTGTGGATGGATTCAGACGAAACTTGATGGACAAGTTGCGTGTTTGACAACGACAAAATGATTCGATTTTGGTGAATATCCAAATCCAGATCGGAATCCAGATCCGAGAATTTTTCAAGTGTTTCTTCGCCATTGAGAGATATGGCCAAAAATGATACATAGCACCATATCTCAAAAAGTTATGGTTGGGTCTTGACAAAATTTGATGGATGAGTTGGGTACGTGAAAAGAACAAGCCGGTTAGATTTTGGATACGATCAGATCCGGCCTATCCCAAAAAATGTTAACTGTTCAGCTTGGTGGAGGCAGAGTGGTGTTCCGGTTCTTAACGTTTTCTTAACAAAATTATACTGAAGATATAAATTTGAGAACTACAGCAATAAAGCAAAGTAAAAACAATGTTTTGCATTGTTTTGAGTATTGAGGGAAATGCAGGAAATCTAGGGTAGAAATTTATGGAATGAAAATTATGGAATTAATTTATCAGTGAATTTTTTTGTGCTTAGATGTGTGTCATAATGTGTCATAATTAATGTCATAATTTATTAATTGTCACAATGTCACTTAATTGTCATTTAATTGATTATCACTTAATGTGTCATAATTAATCATTCTTTGGTAGACTGTGATTTGACAGATGAGAGAAAGAGGAAGATGACAGTGCAAGATGTCGAAACACATTGGACTCCGGCAAGCAGACAAGTCGTGTGTTTTTTTGATGAATGCAAATATTCCTGTGATGATTTTAAAAATAAATATTTAATGAAATTCACCCTAAACAAGGCTGGGAGCGACTAAATGTGGAGGGCTACAATGAAAAAGAAGAAGAGGAAAAACTGTCAAAACCTTAACCTAGTCCTGAAACAAGGAAACCTTCACAGGACCACTGTGCAGGAGGGGGTAACTAGGCCAGGTGGAGAAATAAGTTTTAAAAATAAATAATATTTCCTACCTACATTGGGTATTTTTTAGGAGACACTATCTCCATACTGGATGGCTTTTCGGTAGGTAGCTCATCCACCCTTTGTCAGGTGTTGTATTTAGTCCTGGAAGGGCGTCACAGTTCCCCTATCCCCACCAGAAAAGCCAGTGATGGGTGGCCGTGTTGTCGCCCGACCATGCGGCATGTAGCACTGGGTTACCTGTGGCAGTCCCAAAAGACTGATCTGACTAAAAATGCTGGAGATGGGCAGATGATACAAAGAGCAAGAGACATAAAGCCCAACAAAATAATGGAAATACGAAGAGGTTCAGATCCCAAAACTTTTTCTTCCTGGAATTGGTCATTCTGCAAATGTAGAACTGCCTCAACTTTTTCACAATGACAAAATCTCACACAGATGTTTCAGAAACAGCATTGGTTTCATCAGGGGAAGACAAAAGCCAACAGCAAATGTGTTTCAATAAATCCTCATGTTGGGAGAATGCAGAGAAGGAGGGTGGGTGCCAGCGATTGCAAAATGGTGTGAAAATGCATGTCCATATGCTCCACTGTTTTGTGAAAGACTTCAAGCAGAAATCTTATTGAACTTAGGAAACGTTTTTTCATAACCCAAACTTCCATACCAATACAAAGCCGACTTATACATCCCAACTATTATAACCATCGTTCATCCCAACATTTTTCTTCGGTCTTAAAATTTATTTCAGAAAGTATGTCCCAATGTCTTATATGTATACGTAAGGAGTGAGTGGGCATGTAAAAAAGAAAAATTGGAAAAGACATTAATTGTGAAGATGTGTAGTGTGGAGCTGTAAATTTACATCATCTAATGGGTATAGCACATTTAAATGCTCAAAAGATCCACAATGAGTAGCTATTGGGACAAGGAAAGTGCAAGCGAGCTATACTGGTATCTATGGACCTTGTGCCATCCTTGATGTACCACTACACATATACCTCTTGTTTCCATTCAACAATCAACCTGGGCTGAAAACCACGTTGTCCCAACCTGGTTCTGTCATTGCACCCGTATGATTGTCTATCCAAGCTCAGGGAAAAAGCTCGCACTTCCATTCAATCAAACCTGACAATCGAACCATATTCAATCAATGGAGAAGTGAGCACGTCATACACTCCGCAATTGGACACCTCTCCAAGGTTCATATAGGCCTAAACCCCTCAATGTCATGATTCGGTGTATGTTTTTTTGTAGGATGTTGGTAGTTCCTTTTCAGAAAACCTTCAGCCAAACAGACAGTGTGGAAAACCCCTCTAGAGTCGAGTCTGTGGCTTGATGTGCACTCATAGGCCTTGGAGAATTGCTACATCTATGAGCGATTGCAGACCTTGAATGTGTGTTGTTTCTTAGCAATAATCTCGCATCTCATCTTCGTACTATTTTTCATCATCTCTCTTCTCCTCTGGATACTCAGTGCTTTTAAGAGGTGCCAAATAATAAGATTCTCATCGGCCAAAAAATACATCTTTTCTTTTGGCTTGATTCCAGAAGTATTAGCCGACTTGTCAACTGATTAGCCAGCCTTCATCCCATTGCATGTCCACACTTAGAGAAAGGGGCAGGATAAAATATGGGTGAGATAGCTTTGAAAGTCCAAACTGGACTCGCTAAATCATACTAAAATACGCCATTTGGTGTCTGTCTAATGAATTTTTGACTGTGATACATTCCATCATTACTTATCCAATCTCAACGAAACTTGACAGGATGACGAAGGGTTACACAACGAAGGTTGTAGCGCATTCATTTGCCCCCCTCCCCAAGGGAGTTTTCTCCCCCAAGCAAGTTTTCCCAACCATTGCCATCATTGGGGTTGTGTGTTGAGGTGTATATCCCATGTTAAGTTAGCTTTATCGTGGCGTTTTTCCAAGGCCACTTCGAATAACAAAACTAACGATAATAGCATAATGTTAATGTTATTACAAAACATAATTAATACCATTAATATCCCACCTCCCCAAGGGGTCTTACCTCCTTGAACAAACGTCGCCTCAACGTTTATAAATAGCTTATCATGGCGTTTCCGTGAGAGCAACGGCCCAACGGTAAAAATACTAGTACCGACTGCAAAGCCGCAATGAGCCGGCGAAGCCAAAGCCTCTTGCCACTATTTTACCCATAACTATGGCATCAGTAGGTTAGGTAGTTGGTAGTAGGTAGGTGTAGTAGGTACCGTACCTGGTAAGACTTGGTAAAAGAGAAGAGCAGACAGTCCTCAAAAAAACATGACCCATCACCAGGGACATCTACTGCAGCATATTCCCAAAAAGAAGACAATGGTGTCACATCCGATGGCTTTACTTGGTGCAACGTAAAAACCTCTCTCAAGTTACCACGGACTGTTGTCGAATCATGTTTCAGTGATGATAGCACTGGTGGAGGTTGTACCATTTTTCCTTTCATTTCGGTTCTTTTTCTTTCTCCGTAACAGACAACAGTGCCCAAAGCAATGACGATTTAGCTTAGAAAATGTGAGCATATGATGAGAACTATTTCGAGCAGTATATGCTTACGCGTGATTCGGTTGTTTTGCACCAACCTCGTTCCCAGCGTCGCAGACGTGTCGAGGGCGCTGGTAAGATGTCCTGTGTCGAGGGCGCTGATTGGCTGATTCGGTTCTCCGACGGCCACGAGATTTCTAAAAAATAATTATTCGTCAATGTTAGAATATTTGACGACGTTTTCACCGTCCGAAACGCGTAATAAGCTTGTAAAAAAATATTTTTTCAAATGCTCGAATCTCATTGATTCTGGTGTTTGATGACGATTTTCGTTGAAGATAACGAGGTTGGTCTTAACGTATTTTAATTACTAATGAGAGGTTTCATTAGATTATGAATCAAAGAACGAAGGGTGAAACAAACTCCAATTGAACTTTTTCGCAATTGTTTTATGCAAACTTCCGCATCTGGTCGATGGTGCCCACCATTGAGCGCTTTCATTTTAGAAATATTTTTGCAAATGCTCGACTCTCATTGGGTCCGGTGTTTGGTGACGCGTTTTGTTGAAGATAACCAGGCCCGTGCGGGCCGATGTTGGTCTTAAATTATTTTATTAATACATCGGAGGTGCATAAGATTGTGAATCAAACGACGACGGGTGAAAGAAACTCCTAATGAACGTTTTAAATTTGTTATGCATACTTCCGCCTCCGCAAGATGGCTGCGCCCACTGCGCTTCGGATTCACGAGCCAAGGCATAATCAGGTTTTCAACATAATACGTACTCGTTTATTGACAACACCAGCTTCGCCGGCTATGATAAACCACAAACACATTTGATTAGCTTTTTTAACAGTCGCTAATGCTATTTATAACACTAAATGAAGAAATTTGGAGGAATCCCGACATCCGTGAGGTATGTTTTACTTACAGAAATGAGCGAAGATCTACTGTGCTCTTTATACCCCACAAGGGTTGGGTTAATAACATCACCCTTCCTGCCACTAACATGGAGTTTTTTGTGGCGGCCTTTTGAAACTCGCTCCTGCTGTTTAACACGAAACTGAAAGGGTGGAAGCCCGGGTTGTGCTCATTTGCCAAGTTGCTAGCTAGCGCTTGCCAAGCCAGCTGTTCCTTAATGGTTTTGAATGGAATGCTTGCTCGAATGCTTAAACCACTTGGCGATGTCTCCACAAGAAACTTGGTAAATGAACACACACGCAATGTCCTTGAGACCCCACCATAGATCGACTGTAATCTATATACTCCAAAGAAGAATGACCCTTCCTGCCGCTCCCATAGTGTGTGGGTGTACTAGTCATACTAAAATACACAATTTGGTGTCTGTTTAATGATATTTGACTGTGATACATTTGGTCGTTATTTATCCAATCTCAACCAAACTTGCCAGGAGGACTAAAGATCACACAATGAAGGTTGTAGCGAATGCATTTGCCCCCTTCTCCAAGGGGGTCCACCAATAGGGATGCGTGTTGTGGTGTATATCGGTGTTAAGATAGCTTTATTGCGGCGCTTCTCCAAGGCCGCTTCTAATAACAAAATTAATGATAATAGCATAATATTAATGTTATTAATAATATATACTAATATCTAAAACTAATAATATCCCACCTCCTCAAGGGGTGCTTCCTCCTTTAACAAACACCGTGTTGAATGAATGAATGAATGAATGATCGTTTTAAGGCCATTTTTCCCTGCTAGAGCGGGGGTTAGCCTTGCGGGCCCCATGACAATCATGGTTCCCTGTTTGAGGCAATGTTTTTATGGCCGGATGCCCTTCCCGACGCCAACCCTTGGTCGCCTCTTACGATGCGCAGGGATACAGTGTGCCTATTCTGAAACGGGGTACACACCGTGATCATTCATCCCAGCAAGCTGGTACTCAATTTGCCGACTTCGGAAGGATGACAGGCTGAGTCAACCCCCCTGGCGTTAATTCAGCGATCGACTGGGATTCGAACCCAGGATCCTAGGATCCCAAGCCGGTACCCTAACCGCTAAGCCAACGCCAGGCTCAAACCGTGTTAACGTGTTTAACAAGCACCGTGTTAACGTGTATAATTTGCTTATCGTGTTAATGCTTATCGTATCGTGTTTTCGTGGGAGCCTCAACCCGAACCTCGGCTCAACCTCAACCGAGCCTCAACTCAACCGGCCTCAACCCGAAGTAAAAATATGATAAACTACAAACACATTTGATTACCTTTTGAAACAGTCACTACTGCTGTTTAACACGAACCTGAAATGGAGGAAACTTGGAATGTTTTCAGTTTCCAAGCAGCTAGCTTCGTGTGAAGGCAAAGCTTGGAGAAGGTGGGAGAGTAGGAAGCTCGGAGTGCGTGTGGTGAAGGTGGACGGGGAAAGAGGGGCTTGAAGTCGAGGGATGCTGAAGAGGGTGTCAAATAGAAGGGGTGGGGTTGGAATGATGTGGGCTTGTAGAAGATGTGGGGGAAGATACTGCCAAGGAGGGGCTTGACTGTAAAATAATTTGAAGGGGATTTGGATTGTCTGTACACACATCTACAAACTGAATTTCTCAAGATTCACAAATTTAACATTCTAAGATAAAGATCAAAGGATGTGTGTGAGAAATTTTTGGCGAAGGCACAGAGAAAGGTCATGCTGTATGAACGGGAGGAGGGTTCATGGACCAACAGCTAAGGCGAGAGACATGTTTGCAAAATATGCCTTCTGAAGAAGAAGAGGATTACATAATGATCATGAACACATGGGGTACTCATGACAGAGAAATAAGGAAAGTGAACCATTTTAAAATGTTATAAAAAGTTTTTACAGGAAGAAGGAAGAATCATTTCTTTCAATCAAGATTCAGTTCGGAGATATTGAGAAAAGGGAGAGATAGAGAAAGAGAAATTGAAGTACAGGCAGAAGGCATATCATGTTTTGGAGTGAAAAAGAACATGCTTTGTTTGTTTTTATATCTTTTTAAGTGAGGAGGGGGAATAAGATAACGTTGCAGATGAGTCAGAAAGACACAACATTTTGGAAAAAAGAAAGAAACGGAACAAGAAACAACCTCCAAACCGAAACAATTTTGACCCCGGCTATCCGAGGAATATGCCTGTGCCACAGGAAAATGATTTTGACATTTAAAGTTACGTTTTAACATGAAAAAACTTGATGAAAACACAAACAGTAACACCTGGGGACGTAAATATAACAAACACATGATAGATCTGGTTCGGAAAATTTAGCTTTCATTGGGATGGAAGGAGCAGGAGGTCCAGATTCAACCAACACATAGAGCAGGCTTGAACCGGACCCAGACCGGAGTTTATGAACGTCTTAAATATAATGGATATGGATGACAATTGTGTACAATATGCATGCACCACACCAAAACAAATAGACAGCCTAGCTGTAACCATCATGAATATGACAAATATCTTGTGAAGGTCGTGAAGAATGACATAATCTAACAGTTCGTCTGAGCATCCAATTCATGCTGTGAAGGAAATGGCCGGAACCTCACCTTTTACATTTACTCAGTTTATGAGGACGAAAGCTTGGCCTTTGGACATAATACTCTGTTTGATTGAATACACAAGCTTCTTACTACAGCAGCTGTGCCCTGGCAAAGTGCAAGTTGGATCAATTCATTTGAGGGCATGATCAGTGGCTTCTTTTGAAGTATGATCAGGCTGGATTGTTTTTCCTGTATATGTCAGATTTTTCCAGTGAGTTTGCGTTTCCATACTCCCACTTGCCAATTCTTAGTGGACTTTTATGATACGTACAGTATGTGGGCTGCACAATACACTCACTGTGCACTTTGGTTTCATGAACTTAAGAATGCCAAAGATATAATGCGCTCATCACCTATGTTTACTCATTTACCAAAATTAATTCTGGATAGCTGGACTCAACTAGTTATTCTTTTGTTACATCACATTTTCAGACTTTAAATGGAGGTATTGCAATATTAACCCGACCCGGTGGCCTAATGGTTGGAACGTCCGCTCTGAGTCTGGAATGGTACGTACTGCTTCATTGCTTGATGCTCAGTATTTGGATGGGTAGAGCACAGACAAAACGCTGGGAAGGCAATGCATACCACCCAGTAAAACCATTATTGGGTAAAATGCCAGGGCCATCGAAAAGGCCCTTTATATAAGGGTGTGTGCCATGTGGAAAACTAGAGAAAAGAAGGGACAATCCATATTAGTTTCTAGAAAATGTTGAACAATAGAAAAGAAGGGACATTCAAAAAAATGTCGTGTGCATGCAGTACTACCCTTGTGTTCTTAGGAGGAACCAAGTAATGCTCTAGAAGAGTTCAAATAAAGGGGCGCCAATTTGATTCATACACCTGCATGAAGAAGTAAATGTATTTTATTTGCCAAATGTAGGGCGCCCCTTTGTATGAACTTTTCTAGAGCATTACTTGGTTCCTCCTGAGAACATAAGGGTAGTACAGTATGCACACAAGATTTTTTGAATGTCCCTTCTTTTCTAAACTTTACCACATGGCATATACGCTTATATAAAGGGGCCTTTTCTATGCCCCTGGCATTTTACCCAAGAATGTCCCTTCTTTTCTATCGTTTGCCTCATGGTACATCCCATATAAAGGGGCATTTTATATGGCCCTGGCATTTTTCACAAGACACATTTTACATACAAACAAAATGCATTATTTTCATCGTACAAGACTTTATTCAAGATGATATAAAACACTTGAAAAAGAAAGGGGAAAAAATATTCAAACTCAGACGGAATTCAAACCATCAACCCCCAGCTTGGGAGTCTGATGCTTTATCCAATAGGTCATTGAGCCAGCACGTTAGAATTGCTTTTTTAAAAGGGGTATAAGTGTGTTTATATGCATATTTATTTGTATATGATATGCCAGTCGAAGCCAAAAAACTAATTTTCAGTCCCCATCTTAAAGCTGCATACAGAGAAACGATCCCATATAAAGGGAGCGGTACTTTGCGCCTCCCTTTGATTGTCCATAACCTACTTTGGCAGCACCAATGCTCTGTTAAAAGTATGGTACATCAAAAAGAATGGCAGTATTTTGCATGAGATGGGCAGCTGTTTCTTTTAATGCAACAGTACGTATTGACATCATGACTACATCATTTTATTGTTTGTTTCTTTCGTCTATCTCTATCTCTGTCTCTCTCTCTCTCTCTCTTTCTCTCTCTCTCTCTCTCTCTCTCTCTCTCTCTCTCTCTCTCTCTCTCTCTCGCCCCCTGCTGGTCGTTTGCATGCTGGTTGTACTGTCATGGCGTCTGCTTGTGGAGGCCTGTGAGTGCTCTGTGTTGTTGCTCCATTCCCCCCCCCCCCGTTTTCCCCCCTCTGTGTCCTTGTACCTGTTCGTGGAGTCTTCCTGGTGATTCCCATATACGTTGAGACGGGAGAGAGAGCCGGAGAGCACAGGGTGATCGCTGGTAAGGGTTCGCCGTTTTTGGGCGTCGCCCGATCGGTGTTTGCTCCTTCATCTTAAACCTTTATTTCCTTTTTTTCCTTTCGTTTATCCTTCCTTCAGTTTGTTTTGTTGCCTCCCTTTTCCGAAGTTAGGGAAATCGGAGAGGTCTGATTGCTTCCCATTCCCGGAGTTCGGGTAGGGAAGATTGTATTATATATTCACCCTCCCCGAGTTGGGGAGGGGTTGTAAGTGCAGCTGTTCCAGCATGGCAGCTGCACTATCTCGATTTACGGCCTTTCAGAGCCTGACCCGTAAGCACGGGTTCTTTTGTGTACCTCCGGAACGTGAGGTTAGTGTCGAGGACGTTGTCCTCGCAACCGGTCGTGTTGTCGGGATCGACAAGGTTGTTGCCACTTCGCGGATGAACAAGCGGATCGTTATTTTTTTGTCCGACGTGGATTGTGTCCCACAAATTGTCGAACAGGGTTTGACAATCGATCCAGATTTATTTGTAATGATTTCCCCACTAGATAGCCCAGCGATAAAAGTCGTGATATCAAATTGCCCCCCATTTGTATCCGACGATGTACTAACTAAAGAGTTGTCCCGATACGGTACCATCGTGACTCGTATCTCCATGATTCCCTTCGGGTCACGAAACAACGATTTAAGGCACGTGGTTTCATTCCGACGGCAAGTGTTTATGATTTTTAAAAATTCCCAGAAGGATTTAAACCTTATAATAAAATTAAAACATCAACAGAACGAATATACAGTGTACGTGTCCACCAACGTTCTAAAATGTTTTGGCTGCGGACAATTTGGGCATGTTAAGCATGACTGCCCCCGAAAAGAGAATTCTCCACAAGTGCAACCTCCCCTCCGAACCGGGAATAAGCAACCCCCCCACCTTCCCACCACCGGTCCAAACCCTCCCACCACTGACCCAAGCCCTCCCACCACCGACCCAAGCCTTCCCACCACCGAACCAAACCTTCCCACCACCGAACCAAGCCCTCCCGCCGCCGAACCAAGCCCTCCCACCACCGACCCGAACCTTCCCACCATCGACCCAAGCCTTACCACCACTGATCCCAATCTGTCCACCACCGACCCAAGCCCTCTTACCACCAATCCAAACCCCCCCGCCGTACCCCCCTCCCCTCCCCTTGAAACAGGGGCCCCTCCCTCTACTGAAGGATCTAATTGCAGCCATCTCCTGTTAACTATAGATCTCACCCCCCAGGCGACATCGTCCAATCACAGCTTGTTGCCTGCTATAACTGATCCTACCTCTCCCGCCGTGGTAGCCGATGGGATCCCCCTCCCGATGATCACGTCCTCCCTCCCCCCCCTCCCCCCAAACCCTTGCAATCTCTTCCCACTAACCAGGACGAGTTTCAATTAGTCTGCCCAAAAGGAAAAAGACATCTGCAAACAACAGATGAAAACGGTCACCTCTTTAAAAAACCTACAACTGAAAACCGACAGGCCCTCCTCTCTGGCCTAGATTTGTCCCTCGTCACAGAAAATCGTTTCTCGGTATTGGAGGACATAGATGTGGATGAATCCTCGCCCTTGTCTACTGACCTAGAAACTGATATGGTTGAACCACAAAAATTAGTACCCCCCCCTCCCCCCCCCCTGAAGATGGCTCATTTCTCTCCCTCCCCGTCCCCCCCCCCTCTATGGACTATGCCCCATCCGATAACGTGGAGGGATGTGATGACGGTGAGGAGATAAATGATGAAAACCAGTGTGACACACCATCTGAGCCATCTGATATAGATGACTCTGTTAGTGAATGTGGTAGCCTTAAGGAAGAAGAAATCCCTCCAATCCCTCCCTCCGAGATAAAAAGGTTTCTTAAGGACACATTCCGAAAAAGGAATGTTGTAATAGAAACCTTTTTTCCGGAGCTACCTGATTTTATACATTCCGCTAAACTGATGGTAAAACGGCCCCACGTTTTTAATTTCAATTCCTCCCAACGTCACCGTTGAAAGAAGTGGTTGCAAAAAGCTAAGAATGAACTGCTATCAAAAAATTGAGTGGTGGTCACTCCTCCTTATAGCTGTAATGAGTTTTTCCATTTGTAGCCTGAATATTAACGGAGGATGTAGCTCTGTCCGTAAAGTTCAAGTAAGGGATTTTTTATTGCAGAAGAAAGTTGACATTGCCCTCTTACAAGAGACCCATGCCAACGACTGCTGTGTCGCAGAGTGGTGTAGGCTCTTCCCCGGCCTGTCCTTCTTTAGTAACGGTGACTCCCGCAAAGGCGGTGTCGCAATAATTCTTAGCCCCTCCTTTTCGCCTTCATCGCTTAAATTCGACGAAATACACAAGGGATCCCTAGCATCCCTAGAATTCCACTACTGTGGAAAATTCTATACTATTTTAAATATCTATGCCCCAAGTACGCCTGTAGCTCGGCGAGGGTTTTTTAATGACCTTGGGACACACCGAACGTCCCTCGACAGTCAAAACGCCCTAAAAAACCAAGACAATCATGTTTGTATTGGTGGAGATTTTAACTGCACCCTTCAACCCCAACTAGACAGGAACAGTGCAGAGCCCCATCCTGCCTCCACAATCCCTCTCACCAAATTTTTAAAACCAATGAATTTGACAGATATATGGCGGGTACAGCACCCATCAATCAGGCAATACACATGGTGTCGATGCATTCAGGGTAATATTGTACTTGCTCGCTTGGACAAGTTTTATATTAATCCTCCACTTGAACGCCTCGTTCTGTCATCCAAAATTTGCCCATCAGGATTCTCGGACCACAGCGCAACATTTCTCAAAATTTCTGCCCCCTGCCCGAAACACAAGAGTGCTTTTTGGAAATTTAATAACAACTTACTTGATAATAGTACCTTTAAGGACATTTTTCCGGAAATTTGGAATATTCTGGTTGCCTCCCAAGGGAATTTCTCAAACCTCAGACAATGGTGGGATAATGCCAAAACGCACATCAGACTGTTCTGCCAACAATATCGTGCGTATGGTGTTCAAGAGGAAAGAAAAACCACAACCTTACTTGAAGATGAAATCCTGGAATTACAGGAACAGCTTCAGGGAACCGCAAGTGTGAGCTACCAGGGAATGAGGCAACAAATCCATGGAAAAACGGCCTTACTGAATTCCATATCCGAAAGGCGAGCACAAAATGCTTTATTGCGCCTGAAGATGAGGTACATACACGACCTTGATGCTCCAACCAAATTCTTCTTCAGCCTTAAAAGGGGGGCCTCTTCGTCAATGATTACACGCTTGCTCCATGATGGGGAACTCCTTTATGAAGATGGCAGAATCAGGGAATGTGCCCGGAAACATTTTAAACAACGGTTTATGCGGCATGACATTAACCAGGATGCAATATCGGAACTTGTTTCTAACCTTCCAACATTGGCGGAGGATCAGAAGCAGCAGTTGGAGGATCCTCTTAGGTTACCTGAGCTCACCGCTGCCTTGAAGGCCTTGGAACCTGATAAAGCCCCTGGACTGGATGGGCTGACAAGTGAATTTTTCCAGTTTTTTTGGGACACCATTGGACCTCACCTACTGCGGGTATTGAATGAATGTTTAGAGGATGGACAACTGCCGTGGAGTTGCCGGAGAGCAGTCACCACCTTAATTCCTAAGAAAGCGGACACTCAACTTATAGAGAACTGGCGTCCTATTTCTGTTTTATGTACGGATTATAAAATTTTAGCCAAAGCCTTGTCTAATCGAATGAAACCTTTTATGAATGTACTAATAGGAGAACATCAATCCTTTTGTATTCCTGGACGTACTATTTTTAATAATATCTTTCTTATCCGTGATACCATTCGGTTTTGTAACAATTTTAATATGAATGTTGGTCTGTTTTTTATTGACCAAGGAAAAGCCTTTGACTGTATTGACCACATGTACCTTTTTAGAGTTTTAGAGAATTTTGGGTTTGGACCTATTTTTATCTCGTACGTTAAACTTTTGTATTGTAATATATCCAGTGTTCTTAAAATTAATCAAGTATTGTGTAGCCCCATTGCTGTACAACAGGGAGTACGGCAAGGTTGACCGCTATCTGGACTTTTATACTCTCTTGCCATCGAACCTCTTCTGCTCCAATTACGTACGCACATTTCTGGCTTCACTGGATCAATTCTTACCACACCGCTAAAAGTCTCTGCCTATGCAGATGATGTCTGTATTTATATAAAAAATAGTACTGACGTCACTGCGGTGGCTCAGGCACTAAAAACATATTGTCAGGCTTGTTCAGGCCAGGTAAACTGGAAGAAGAGTGAAGCCCTTTGGATAGGACCTGGAGATTGCCCGCCAATTGTCCTACCAGGAGGAGTGAACTGGCAGAAAAGTGGCATTAAATACCTCGGTATTTTCCTCGGAGACAACACCTTTGAGCAGCAGAACTGGGTGGGATTACCAGACAAGGTAATGGCAAAACTGGCCCGCTGGAAAGGACTTCTTTTCCAACTTTCGTACCGCGGAAGAACTCTCGTCATTAACAATCTTGTCGCCTCTATGCTATGGCATAAGATGATATGCCTACAACCGCCTGGGAGCCTTCTTATTACACTGCAAAAGAGCATTGTCGACTTTTTCTGGAGCGGGAAACACTGGCTCCAACCCCCCGTGGCATACTTGCCACTCGCTGAAGGTGGCCAAGGTCTTATTGATATCCGCAGCCGGATTATGGTCTTCCGGCTTCATATCGTGCGCCAACTTGTATATGGAGATGAAGCCCTACTCTGGAGGCCTCTGGCTAACTGCATATTACAGCTCACATGCAAGCTGGGTTACGACCGAGAACTTTTCTTGATGAACCCTCATCAAATCGATTCATCCTTGCTGCCCACCTTTTACCAAGGGGTGATGAACGCCTGGCAAGCCCTGTCCTTTTCCCGTGAAATGGCAACATACAACATGGAAATGTTGTTGAACGAGCCCCTATGCTACAACCCCTTCCTGGAAAACAGCTTGAATAATAGGGGACTCGTTCAACGTTTTGTTGATGCCAAGCTGCTGCGAGTGAAAGACCTCATGACAGAGTCTGGGAGCTGCCGGCTGAGTGCTGCCGCTGTGGCACAAAAAACCGGAATAAAATCTGTCAGGATCATCTCTCGGTTCCTTCAAGGGATATCCACAACGTATCGTAATACCTGCGAGGAACTTGGCCCTTCCCCCGAGGAAACAGCGGGTGACTTCCCCAAACTCCTAGTCTTCAGCCCGCCACTTAATCTGTCCCCTGGCCTGAACAGCCCTGATGATACTGCATTATCCCTTCCCGCCTTTCCAAAGAAAACTCTGTACAACGCGTACGTTAAAATTTTATACGCAAAAACATTTTCTGAGCACCCGAGGCTTCGATGGCGGGATGTTTTACCCCCAATACCACCCAATTGCCCCAATTGGCGAAGTTTTTATCTCTTGCCTACTCCAAAGTATGTTGGAGATATTCAATGGAAACTTGTACACTGGATTTTACCTTATAATGTTTTACTGAACCGGTTTTCTACTGCTAACTCTAATCTATGCCCTTTCTGTGCATCCATTGAAACCCTACCGCATATATACCTGGAGTGTGAACGATTGCAACCTCTTTTTACATTCCTTCAGGAACGCTTTGTGAAGCTTGGTTCCCTCTTCAATCACAATGTTTTTATTTATGGTGTTTTAGGACCGTCTTCCCTTAGGAATGTGGTTTTAATGAATTTTTTAATTGGCCAGGCCAAGTTTGCAATTTATAAATCCAGGAAGAAAAAAATGGGAAACGCTTCTGACTCGTCATGTGATGTACTGCTCACCCTTAAGGCTCTTGTAAATGCAAGACTAAAGCTAGAGTACCGGTTTTTTTAAATGAACAAGAATTTAACATGTTTTAAAGAAAAGTGGGTTTTTAATGATGTCATATGCACACTTGATGATGATGACTTGAAAATAACCTTTCCTTGAGACCATTTTATTGTGTTTTGTTTCTTTGTGACTGAACATAACTGATTTTTTGTACTCTTGTAATAAAAGGAAGAAACAGTCAGTCTCTCTCTCTCTCTCTCTCTCTCTCTCTCTCTCTCGCGCCCCCTGCTGGTCGTTTGCATGCTGGTTGTACTGTCATGGCGTCTGCTTGTGGAGGCCTGTGAGTGCTCTGTGTTGTTGCTCCATTCCCCCCCCCCCCCCCCCGTTTTCCCCCCTCTGTGTCCTTGTACCTGTTCGTGGAGTCTTCCTGGTGATTCCCATATACGTTGAGACGGGAGAGAGAGCCGGAGAGCACAGGGTGATCGCTGGTAAGGGTTCGCCGTTTTTGGGCGTCGCCCGATCGGTGTTTGCTCCTTCATCTTAAACCTCTATTTCCTTTTTTTCCTTTCGTTTATCCTTCCTTCAGTTTGTTTTGTTGCCTCCCTTTTCCGAAGTTAGGGAAATCGGAGAGGTCTGATTGCTTCCCATTCCCGGAGTTCGGGTAGGGAAGATTGTATTATATATTCACCCTCCCCGAGTTGGGGAGGGGTTGTAAGTGCAGCTGTTCCAGCATGGCAGCTGCACTATCTCGATTTACGGCCTTTCAGAGCCTGACCCGTAAGCACGGGTTCTTTTGTGTACCTCCGGAACGTGAGGTTAGTGTCGAGGACGTTGTCCTCGCAACCGGTCGTGTTGTCGGGATCGACAAGGTTGTTGCCGCTTCGCGGATGAACAAGCGGATCGTTATTTTTTTGTCCGACGTGGATTGTGTCCCACAAATTGTCGAACAGGGTTTGACAATCGATCCAGATTTATTTGTAATGATTTCCCCACTAGATAGCCCAGCGATAAAAGTCGTGATATCAAATTGCCCCCCATTTGTATCCGACGATGTACTAATTAAAGAGTTGTCCCGATACGGTACCATCGTGTCTCGTATCTCCATGATTCCCTTCGGGTCACGAAACAACGATTTAAGGCACGTGGTTTCATTCCGACGGCAAGTGTTTATGATTTTAAAAAATTCCCAGAAGGATTTAAACCTTATAATAAAATTAAAACATCAACAGAACGAATATACAGTGTACGTGTCCACCAACGTTCTAAAATGTTTTGGCTGCGGACAATTTGGGCATGTTAAGCATGACTGCCCCCGAAAATAGAATTCTCCACAAGTGCAACCTCCCCTCCGAACCGGGAATAAGCAACCCCCCCACCTTCCCACCACCGGTCCAAACCCTTCCACCACTGACCCAAGCCTTCCCACCACCGAACCAAGCCCTCCCGCCGCCGAACCAAGCCCTCCCACCACCGACCCGAACCTTCCCACCATCGACCCAAGCCTTACCACCACTGATCCCAATCTGTCCACCACCGACCCAAGCCCTCTTACCACCAATCCAAACCCCCCCGCCGTACCCCCTTCCCCTCCCCTTGAAACAGGGGCCCCTCCCTCTACTGAAGGATCTAATTGCAGCCATCTCCTGTTAACTATAGATCTCCCCCCCCAGGCGACATCGTCCAATCACAGCTTGTTGCCTGCTATAACTGATCCTACCTCTCCCGCCGTGGTAGCCGATGGGAATCCCCTCCCGATGATCACGTCCTCCCTCCCCCCCCTCCCCCCAAACCCTTGCAATCTCTTCCCACTAACCAGGACGAGTTTCAATTAGTCTGCCCAAAAGGAAAAAGACATCTGCAAACAACAGATGAAAACGGTCATCTCTTAAAAAAACCTACAACTGAAAACCGACAGCCCCCCCTCTCTGGCCTAGATTTGTCCCTCGTCACAGAAAATCGTTTCTCGGTATTGGAGGACATAGATGTGGATGAATCCTCGCCCTTGTCTACTGACCTAGAAACTGACATGGTTGAACCGCAAAAATTAGTACCCCCCCCCTGCTCCCCTGAAGATGCCCTCCCCGTCCCCCCCCCCTCTATGGACTATGCCCCATCCGATAACGTGGAGGGATGTGATGACGGTGAGGAGATAAATGATGAAAACCAGTGTGACACACCATCTGAGCCATCTGATATAGATGACTCTGTTAGTGAATGTGGTAGCCTCAAGGAAGAAGAAATCCCTCCAATCCCTCCCTCCGAGATAAAAAGGTTTCTTAAGGACACATTCCGAAAAAGGAATGTTGTAATAGAAACCTTTTTTCCGGAGCTACCTGATTTTATACATTCCGCTAGACTGATGGTAAAACGGCCCCACGTTTTTAATTTCAATTCCTCCCAACGTCACCGTTTAAAGAAGTGGTCGCAAAAAGCTAAGAATGAACTGCTATCAAAAAATTGAGTGGTGGTCACTCCTCCTTATAGCTGTAATGAGTTTTTCCATTTGTAGCTTGAATATTAACGGAGGATGTAGCTCTGTCCGCAAAGTTCAAGTAAGGGATTTTTTATTACAGAAGAAAGTTGACATTGCCCTCTTACAAGAGACCCATGCCAACGACTACTGTGTCGCAGAGTGGTGTAGGCTCTTCCCCGGCCTGTCCTTCTTTAGTAACGGTGACTCCCGCAAAGGCGGTGTCGCAATAATTCTTAGCCCCTCCTTTTCGCCTTCATCGCTTAAATTCGACGAAATACACAAGGGATCCCTAGCATCCCTAGAATTCCACTACTGTGGAAAATTCTATACTATTTTTAATATCTATGCCCCAAGTACGCCTGTAGCTCGGCGAGTTTTTTTAAATGACCTTGGGACACACCTAACGTCCCTCGACAGCCAAAACGCCCTAAAAAACCGAGACAATCATGTTTGTATTGGTGGAGACTTTAACTGCACCCTTCAACCCCAACTAGACAGGAACAGTGCAGAGCCCCATCCTGCCTCCACAATCCCTCTCACCAAATTTTTAAAACCAATGAATTTGACAGATATATGGCGGGTACAGCACCCATCAATCAGGCAATACACATGGTGTCGATGCATTCAGGGTAATATTGTACTTGCTCGCTTGGACAAGTTTTATATTAATCCTCCACTTGAACGCCTCGTTCTGTCATCCAAAATTTGCCCATCAGGATTCTCGGACCACAGCGCAACATTTCTCAAAATTTCTGCCCCCTGCCCGAAACACAAGAGTGCTTTTTGGAAATTTAATAACAACTTACTTGATAATAGTACCTTTAAGGACATTTTTCCAGAAATTTGGAATATTCTGGTTGCCTCCCAAGGGAATTTCTCAAACCTCAGACAATGGTGGGATAATGCCAAAACGCACATCAGACTATTCTGCCAACAATATCGTGCGTATGGTGTTCAAGAGGAAAGAAAAACCACAACCTTACTTGAAGATGAAATCCTGGAATTACAGGAACAGCTTCAGGGAACCGCAAGTGTGAGCTACCAGGGAATGAGGCAACAAATCCATGGAAAAACGGCCTTACTGAATTCCATATCCGAAAGGCGAGCACAAAATGCTTTATTGTGCCTGAAGATGAGGTACATACACGACCTTGATGCTCCAACCAAATTCTTCTTCAGCCTTAAAAGGGGGGCCTCTTCGTCAATGATTACACGCTTGCTCCATGATGGGGAACTCCTTTATGAAGATGGCAGAATCAGGGAATGTGCCCGGAAACATTTTAAACAACGGTTTATGCGGCATGACATTAACCAGGATGCAATATCGGAACTTGTTTCTAACCTTCCAACATTGGCGGAGGATCAGAAGCAGCAGTTGGAGGATCCTCTTAGGTTACCTGAGCTCACCGCTGCCTTGAAGGCCTTAGAACCTGATAAAGCCCCTGGACTGGATGGGCTGACAAGTGAATTTTTCCAGTTTTTTTGGGACACCATTGGACCTCACCTACTGCGGGTATTGAATGAATGTTTAGAGGATGGACAACTGCCGTGGAGTTGCCGGAGAGCAGTCACCACCTTAATTCCTAAGAAAGCGGACACTCAACTTATAGAGAACTGGCGTCCTATTTCTGTTTTATGTACGGATTATAAAATTTTAGCCAAAGCCTTGTCTAATCGAATGAAACCTTTTATGAATGTACTAATAGGAGAACATCAATCCTTTTGTATTCCTGGACGTACTATTTTAAATAATATGTTTCTTATCCGTGATACCATTCGGTTTTGTAACAATTTTAATATGAATGTTGGTCTGTTTTTTATTGACCAAGGAAAAGCCTTTGACTGTATTGACCACATGTACCTTTTTAGAGTTTTAGAGAATTTTGGGTTTGGACCTATTTTTATCTCGTACGTTAAACTTTTGTATTGTAATATATCCAGTGTTCTTAAAATTAATCAAGTATTGTGTAGCCCCATTGCTGTACAACGGGGAGTACGGCAAGGTTGCCCGCTATCTGGACTTTTATACTCTCTTGCCATCGAACCTCTTCTGCTCCAATTACGTACGCACATTTCTGGCTTCACTGGATCAATTCTTACCACACCGCTAAAAGTCTCTGCCTATGCAGATGATGTCTGTATTTATATAAAAAATAGTGCTGACGTCACTGCGGTGGCTCAAGCACTAAAAACATATTGTCAGGCTTGTTCAGGCCAGGTAAACTGGAAGAAGAGTGAAGCCCTTTGGATAGGACCTGGAGATTGCCCGCCAATTGTCCTACCAGGAGGAGTGAACTGGCAGAAAAGTGGCATTAAATACCTCGGTATTTTCCTCGGAGACAACACCTTTGAGCAACAGAACTGGGTGGGATTACCAGACAAGGTAATGGCAAAACTGGCCCGCTGGAAAGGACTTCTTTTTCAACTTTCGTACCGTGGAAGAACTCTCGTCATTAACAATCTTGTCGCCTCTATGCTATGGCATAAGATGATATGCCTACAACCGCCCGGGAGCCTTCTTATTACACTGCAAAAGAGCATTGTCGACTTTTTCTGGAGCGGGAAACACTGGCTCCAACCCCCCGTGGCATACTTACCACTCACTGAAGGTGGCCAAGGTCTTATTGATATCCGCAGCCGGATTATGGTCTTCCGGCTTCATATCGTGCGCCAACTTGTATATGGAGATGAAGCCCTACTCTGGAGGCCTCTGGCTAACTGCATATTACAGCTTACATGCAAGCTGGGTTACGACCGAGAACTTTTCTTGATGAACCCTCATCAAATCGATTCATCCTTGCTGCCCACCTTTTACCAAGGGGTGATGAACGCCTGGCAAGCCCTGTCCTTTTCCCGTGAAATGGCAACATACAACATGGAAATGTTGATGAATGAGCCCCTATGCTACAACCCCTTCCTGGAAAACAGCTTGAATAATAGGGGACTCGTTCAACGCTTTGTTGATGCCAAGCTGCTGCGAGTGAAAGACCTCATGACAGAGTCTGGGAGCTACCGGCTGAGTGCTGCCGCTGTGGCACAAAAAACCGGAATAAAATCTGTCAGGATCATCTCTCGGTTCCTTCAAGGGATATCCACAACGTATCGTAATACCTGCGAGGAACTTGGCCCTTCCCCCGAGGAAACAGCGGGTGACTTCCCCAAACTCCTAGTCTTCAGCCCGCCACTTAATCTGTCCCCTGGCCTGAACAGCCCTGATGATACTGCATTATCCCTTCCCGCCTTTCCAAAGAAAACTTTGTACAATGCGTACGTTAAAATTTTATACGCAAAAACATTTTCTGGGCACCCGAGGCTTCGATGGCGGGATGTTTTACCCCCAATACCCCCCAATTGCCCCAATTGGCGAAGTTTTTATCTTTTGCCTACTCCAAAGTATGTTGGAGATATTCAATGGAAACTTGTACACTGGATTTTACCTTTTAATGTTTTACTGAACCGGTTTTCTACTGCTAACTCTAATCTATGCCCTTTCTGTGCATCCATTGAAACCCTACCGCATATATACCTTGAGTGTGAACGATTGCAACCTCTTTTTACATTCCTTCAGGAACGCTTTGTGAAGCTTGGTTCCCTCTTCAATCACAATGTTTTTATTTATGGTGTTTTAGGACCGTCTTCCCTTAGAAATGTGGTTTTAATGAATTTTTTAATTTGTCCAGGCCAAGTTTGCAATTTATAAATCCAGAAAGAAAAAAATGGGAAACGCTTCTGACTCGTCATATGATGTACTGCTCACCTTTAAGGCTCTTGTAAATGCAAGACTAAAGCTAGAGTACCGGTTTTTTAAAATGAACAAGAATTTAACATGTTTTAAAGAAAAGTGGGTTTTTAATGATGTCATATGCACACTTGATGATGATGATTTGATAATAATTTTTCCTTGAGACCATTTTTATTGTGCTTTGTTTCTTTATGACTGAACATTACTGATTTTTTGTACTCTTGTAATAAAAGGAAGAAACAGTCAGTCTCTCTCTCTCTCTCTCTCTCTCTCTCTCTCTCTCTCTCTCTCTCTCTCTCTCTCTCTCTCTCTCTCATCCCTCAGTTTTCCCCTGCTTCATCTCCCTTCAGCAAACATTTAATTCATCTCAACAAAACTCTGGATAGACTGCAAAGCCTATCTAGAAATTGTTCCATGGATGACTTGCAGTGCCAACCAGTCGCTTCCCTGATGGGTTTAATAAAAAAACGTCAAAAACATGTTGCATTTCAAAGCACGTTGACGTCAAAGCAAAAAAGAAAAAAAGAAAAAGTCGTCAAAGCAAAAACAAAGCACGTTGCATTTTACAAACATATTGGATGTCTATCTGTGAGTTTCATTGAGGATGTAAAATGAAGTGAATCATTCAAAAAAGGGATATTTTATAACACTTAGTTGTTGTTGCTGTCATCATGGCTGTGTTTGTTGTTGTTTGTGTGCGACTTCCATGTACTATTGTATATTTTTTATATTGCATTGAGTTGTATTACTATATATAATTTTGTGTGCTTTTTCCATGTCCTTAACTCTTTATTCTAAAGGGTACTTGCTGTAATACCATTGAAACCGCTACAATAAAGCTCCATGTCCCACTTCTTCCTCTTCCCCATCAGAAATACAGATTTTTAAAACAGGCACTTTTAGAATTAAACGGACATTAATTTTTGTTCCAAGTAAATTGATTTATCAGCTTTCCAACTAAGGAAATAGATTCATTGTTTTCCAACTATTCGATTTTTATTATTCTATGACAGCAGGAATCGTTTTGAACAAAGCGTGAAACACACACGGCATGGGACACACACACACACACACACACACACACACACACACACACACACACACACACACACACACACACACACACACATACACCCACACTCACACACACACACACACACACACACACACACACACACACACACATCCTGAAAAGAGCCTTTCCCTTAGAACAATACTCTGACAAGGTTCAACAGCTTGGTCAGGAACCTTGATCCCTTCCCGAAACTGAGGTGAATACTTTGGGTTGTGGGAGGACTCCGTTCCACTTCCTGAAACCCACAAGTGGAGATAACAACCAACGACATACACACGCACAAACTTTTTCTTTTTTTTTGGGGGTATACAGAATCGAGGCTCGTGTAAGAGCTAACACATTCAACATGAAAACATGCACAGACTCAAAAAACATGCAATGAAGGGAGCGGGAGACAAGATGGGGAGAGATGGAAGCACACAAGAGGCACGTGCGATTTGGTCTCTTCCGAAGACAGAAGCCTCTTCCGGAAGATTGCTTTGCACCGAACAGGCAGAAGAGAAGCAAGATGGCGGCCAAACATGTATTACTCGTGCTCATGATGGAAGAATTAGACAAAGATGACACTACATCACAAGTTGATGCAAATGTCCAGATTGTGTTTTCACTTGCAAGTTTTGCTGCGTAAGTATAACCAGCAGCGTTTCTCCGTGACTGAAATTAGGCGAGGCCATTTTGTTTTCGAAGAGCCCGCGCCTCTTCTGCTGGATTTTTGGAAGAGGCAGAATAGCTTCCGAGAAGAGAAGAGTCCAAATCGAACGACCGGAAGAGTCTTCCGGAAGTCTCTTCCTCTTCCAGAAGTGCAAATCGCACGCGCGTAAGCACAACAGAACAGAACAGGGACGAAGATAAGAGATGGTGGTGAACAGCTGTTTTATAGACCTGGAGGGAGCAGAGGGATTGAAGAGAGTGAGGGAGATTGTTCCAGAGGCAGAAGAAAAGGGGAATGAAGGAGTGAAGGTGAGCAGAGAGTCTTGATTTTGGCAGTTTCACCAGAAGAGGGTTGCTGGCAGATCTTGTAATAACACATGTGCACACTTGTCCTTTTAGTAATAAATTATAGTCACTTATTTCTGACTTTGTGCTGGAATAATTTACAAGGCACTCGATACATTAGTATCGTTGTTATGTAACTGCAAGACCAATTCAAATGAAGTAATAATGGGCCATTTTAGAATTGAGTCATTTGTTATTTTTTCATCCCTTGAGGGCAGGATGACTATGGCAACCATCAATTATTATGGCCAGTCTGCTCGTGGCTGGTGCAGCCATTTTTTTTTTTTTTTTTTTTGCTTTGAACTGTATTGCGAACTGGACAGGAGGGTTCATTGTGGCTTCCTGAGCAAGATATATCTGATGTGATGCTGTTTTGAAACCTCCACCTCTTGTGCCTTGCCTTAAAGTCTATAATCCACTTCGGTTCATAGTCGGCAGCAACAATATAGATGAGACTACACCAAGTGAAGTGATCTTTCTGGGGATCGAAGATATAGTGTCAATGCGGAAGTGTTTAAAGAATGACTTGAGGGTATATTTCAAGAACCCTTTTTTCTGATCTCCTTGAGAATGCTTTCCACACTTTAACTCTTCATACAAGTTCTTCTTTGGAAGTAATTAATCAGACATCCTGGTGACATGACCTCCCAACTTCAGCTGTGCTATCATCAGGCAAGTGTGAATGCTTGGCATGTTTGCTAATTTCAGAAGCTAGATGTCAGGGTTCTTGCTCCTCATTATCCTCAAAGGTTTCTCCAGCAGCCCTTATCAAAGAAATTCAGCTTCTTGGTGTGGCATCGATAAACTGTCCATGTTTCACATGCATACATCAGGGTCAATGCCCCACAGCTCTATAGGCCATCAATGTTGTAGCCATATACCTCTTCATTTCCTCACATTTGTATGATTTCTGCAGAAAGACATATAGTGGGTGGGGGTAATATGGACCCTGGGGATATATGGACACCACTGAATTTCCCATGATGCACTGCATCAAGCCTCGTCTCCATATCATGGGATAAACAAGTATGGCCGACCAGCAAGTGACCAACTGCAGTTGATTCAAACTCTTTAATGGCGGTAAGTGCAAACTTCCAAAAGTTTTCATCTCAAATTTTACAATTCATAAGCATGCAGTACTGTGTATGTACATGTAGTCACTAGCTTGTTTGATGAGTGGTGTCCCTGGCTGAGTACACGTGAGAGCTGTCTACAGCACCACTGTGTGTAGAAAACTCCATCCCAGCCCATATGTACTGGGCATGCTGACATGATCGAGAGGCATGGTGTGGGGAATATGGACCCTTTGGTAGTGTCTAATATGGACCCATGTCCATATTCCCCACGGTCGATGTCCATATTCCCCACACAGGAAGCTAATAGAATAAGTCCACAAAACAGCATGTTCACTGTCAAAATTTGAATCAAATAAATTTTTCTGCACCGAAATATGTGACTAAGCAAAACTAGGCATGGTCCAAGTAGCCGTCAAGTATCGGCTCTTTGTTAAAAGCCGATAACATGTACACTTGATTCTGTATAAAAATCCGACAGTGACTATGAACTGTCGGAGATTTAACTCGCCCCGAAAAAGCGTAATCATCACATCCTCTCCTTCTAAAAGACGTTTAATCGTGGAACATCAAGAACAAGAGAGAAGGGCATTGAAGAAAGGGCCAACACGCGAGAAGCAGAATCCTATATCCCCAACTAATTTGAAAGTGAAAAAAGGCAACAGACCACGAACAAAGCGCGGTCCTCCAGTTCGAAAGCAGGTTACCAAGTCTGCCAAGCAACACAGAAAAGGACCTGAAAACTGCATGAGTAATGTCTCCTGCATATATTGCAATGAGTTATTTGTTGATCCACCTGAATTTTCTTGGATCCAATGCAGTGAATGCAAGCAATGGGCCCACAAAAACGAAACTGACTATGAGGGTATAGGTGCTTTCGTCTGTGACGAGTGTCACACTGAAAAATCGGAAAGTAACATTTGTCCCAGGGAACATTTGTTGAAAATAAACTAGACTTACCACATTGAGGTAATATGGACCCGAGGTCCATATTACCCCATGGGGGGGGGGGGGGGTCCATATTCCCCACGTTGTTTGGAATATGGACACTGATGGCATATTTTTATTTGTCCCCTCAATCATAATTATGTCTTTGATTTTATTCAACCCAAACTGCAAGGGGATGTAGTCTGTCTGGTTGTCTAAATAAACCATTATTTGGAAATATTTCTTATCTATTTGTATAGTCTCTATCGGGACTTTGGCTTAGGGGGTCCATATTACCCCCACCTACCCTACTTGTGTTTTTACGAATTCTGGTGTTGGTTTCGTCATGAATGTGAAATGCATGGGACAATGCACTGCCAAGTTGAGTGAACTTGTTTAGTACTTTGGAGGGGATGGCCTTGTTGCACTGTGATGGATAACTCGATGTAGGTTTTGCCAAGTGCAGGTGGGTGCTTCAGTGCAGTTTTCTTGACAGCGATTGTTAAACCAAAGTTGTCACAAGCTGAGGAAGATTGCTCCATAATCTGCTGCATATGAACTGGGACTGAGCATTTAGAGCACATTCAACAGTAAACAAGTGTTAGGCCGAGGTCCCCCGTCGGTGAAGTGATGTGAGTTGACAAAGTGGAAGATGCAAGGCGGCCATCTTGGATTTTGACGTGGCGACCCAATTTTCAATAGCGTTCTCCCTTATGCGTAGATACACCCACACACCAGATTAGAAGTTAGTAGTTCGTTTATTTTTCAAGATATTTTGCTCAGAAGGTTCAGACATATATATGGTGGCGGCCATCTTGGATTTTAACGTGGCGACCCAATTTTCAATAGCATTCTTCCTTATGCCTAGGTACACCCACACACCAGATTAGAAGTTAGTAGTTCGTTTATTTTTCAAGATATTCCGCTCACAAGGTTCAGACATACATGGCGGCGGCCATCTTGGATTTTAACGTGGCGACCCAATTTTCAATAGCGTTCTCCCTTATGCGTAGATACACCCACACACCAGATTAGAAGTTAGTAGTTCGTTTATTTTTCAAGATATTTTGCTCAGAAGGTTCAGACATATATATGGTGGCGGCCATCTTGGATTTTAACGTGGCGACCCAATTTTCAATAGCATTCTTCCTTATGCCTAGGTACACCCACACACCAGATTAGAAGTTGGTACTTCGCTTATTTTTCAAGATATTCCGCTCACGGTTCAGACATACATGGCGTCAGACATACATGGCGGCGGCCATCTTGGATTTTGACGTGGCGACCTAATTTTCAATAGGGTTCTTCCATATGCCTAGTTGCACCCACACACCAAATTAGAATTTGGTCCTTCGCTTCCGCACGCACGCACGGACGCATGCACGCACGGACGCACACACGCACGCACGCACGACGCACACACGCACGGACGGACGGAGGGGAAAACCATAGTCCCCTTTTCGCTCCGCGGTGCGACGGGGGACAATAGGAGACCATGGAAAGTCTCTTAGAAGTAGTATTGGGTTTTTCTGAAGTGTTTTCAAATTTAAGAATATGTCATCACTCTGTTTCTGCTGTTGACCTCATAAAGTCATGAAGAGTATTGTGGGGAACATCATACTAAAATGAGCTGATGCAAACATGCATCCTTGCTCGACTCCAATGGTGACTGGAAAAGTTTCAGAAGATTCACAATCACCTTTGACTTGGGCAAGCATGACTTTGTGGAAATGGTGAACCATTTTGATGAATTATTTTTCTCGGTAACCAAACTTTTTAAAGATTGTCAGGTTCCTTCACAATTTATTATTTCAAAGCTTTTGTCAGATCACCAAGAGTCATACAGTACCTTTAGAAAGTATTCCCACTCCTTGACTTTTTCACATTTTTTTGTGTTACAGACTGAATATAAAATGGATTAAATGGAGATTTTTTATGACTGATTTCCACAGAATACCCCATTAGGTCAAAATGTTTTTTTTTATTGTGCTCTGCATGACGTCTTTCTTGTTTGTCCTGGTGATACAGTGCATTCAGAAAGTATTCAGACCCCTTCACTTTTTTCACATTTTGTTATGTTGCAGCCTGATGCTGAAATCGTTTAAATTCATTTTTTTCCCTCATCAATCTACACTCAATACCCCATAATGACAAAGAGAAAACAGGATTTTAGAAAGTTTTGCAAATTTATTGAAAAGAAAAAACTGAAATATCACATTGACATAAGTATTCAGACCCTTTGCTATGACACTATAAATTTAGCTCAGGTGCCTCCCATTTCTCTTGATCGTCTTTGAGATGTTTCTACACCTTGATTGGAGTCCACCTGTGGTAAATTCAATTGATTGGACATGATTTGGAAAGGCACACACATGTCTATATATGGTCTCACAGCTGACAATGCATATCAGAGCAAAAACCAAGCCATGAGGTCGAAGGAACTGCCTGCAGAGCTCAGAGACAGGATTGTGTCGAGGCAAAGATCTGAGGAAGCCTACAAAAAAATTTCTGCTGCATTGAAGGTTCCCAAGAGCACAGTGGCCTCCATAATTCTTAAATGGAAGAAGTTTGGAACAACCAGGACTCTTCCTAGAGCTGGCCGCCCGGCTAAACTGAGCAATCGGGGGAGAAGGGCCTTGGTAAGGGAGGTGACCAATAACCCGATGGTCACTCTGGCTGAGCTCCAGAGATCCTGTGTGGAGATGGGAGAAACTTCCAAAAGGACAACCATCACTGCAACACTCCACCGATCTGGGCTTTATGGCAGAGTGGCCGGACGGAAGCCTCTCCTCAGTGAAAGACACATGAAAGCCCGCTTGGAGTTTGCAAAAAAGCACGTAAAGGACTCTCAGACTGTGAAAAACAAGGTTCTGTGGTCGGATCCAAGATTGAACTGTTTGGCCTCAATTCTAAGCGTCATGTCTGGAGGAAATCAGACACAGCTCATCACCTGCCCAATACCATTCCAACGTTGAAGCGTGGTGGTAGCAGCATCATGCTGTGGGGGTGTTTTTCAGCAGCAGGGACTGGGTGACTGGTCAGGGTTGAGGGAACAATGAATGGAGCAAATTACAGAGATATCCTCAATGAAAACCTGAAACAGAGTGCTCAGGACCACAGACTAGGCCAAAGGTTCACCTTCCAAAAGGACAATGACCCTAAGCACACAGCCAAGACAACGCATGAGTGGCTTAGGGACAACTCTGTGAAGGTCCTTGAGTGGCCCAGCCAGAGCCCTGACTTGAACCCAATCCAACATCTCTGGAGAGACCTGAAAATGGCTGTCCATTCCGACGGCCGACGGTCAACATCCAACCTGACAGAGCTTGAGAGGATCTGCAGAGAAGAATGGTAAAAAATCCCCAAATCCAGGTGTGCAAAGCTTGTCACCTCATACCCAAGAAGACTCGAGGCTGTAATCGCTGCCAAAGGTGCTTCAACTAAATACTGAGTTAAGGGTCTGAATACTTATGTCAATGTGATATTTCAGTTTTTTCTTTTCAATAAATTTGCAAAACTTTCTAAAATCCTGTTTTCTCTTTGTCATTATGGGGTATTGAGTGTAGATTGGATTGATGAGGGAAAAAATGAATTTAAACGATTTCAGCATAAGGCTGCAACATAACAAAATGTGGAAAAAGTGAAGGGGTCTGAATACTTTCTGAATGCACTGTATATCAGCCATCCTTTGAGCTAGGAAGCCAAAATTTGGGCACAATAGTGAGCACGTGCTTTAGCAAAAATTGTACTCTTAATTTTTTGATTAATCAATTAATGGATTAATTATTTAATTATTATTGATTTATTAAGTACTTATTTATTTTCTTTCTCATCTAGGCAATGCTGAGAGTGGAAGCTGATACACTACATGGCCAAAAGTATGTTAACACCCGAACATCACACCCGTATGTGCTCATTCAACATCTCATTCCAAAATCATGGGAATTAATATGGAGATGGTCACCCCTTTGCTGCTATAACAGCATCCACTCTTCTGGGAAGGCTTTAAACTAGACTAGATGTTGGAACATTTCTGTGGGGATTTGCTTCCATTCAGCCACAAGAGCATTAGTAAGGTTGGGCACTGATGTTGGGTGATTAGGCCTGGCTCGCAGTCGGCGTTACAATTCATCCCAAAGGTGTTCGATGGGGTTGAAGTTAGGGCTCTGTGCAGGCCAGTCAAGTTCTTCCACACCGATCTCGCCAAACCATTTCTGCATGGACTTCGCTTTGCGCACAGGGGCATTGTCATGCTGAAACAGGAAAGGGCCTTCCCCAAACCGTTGCTACAAAATTGAAAACACACAATCGTCTAGAATGTCATTGTATGCTGTGCCGTTAAGATATCCCTTCACTGGAACTAAGGGGCCTAGCCCAAACCATGAAAAACAGCCCCAGACCATTATTCCTCCTCCACCAAACTTTACAGTTGGCGCTATGCATTCGGGCAGGTTGCGTTCTCCTGGCATCTGCCAAACCCAGATTCATCCATCAGACTGCCAGATGGTGAAGCGTGATTCATCACTCCAGGGAATGCATTTCCACTGCTCCAGAGTCCAATGGCGGCGAGCTTTACACCACTCCAGCTAACGCTTGGCATTGCGCATGGTGATCTTAGGCCTGTGTGCGGCTGCTCGGCCATGGAATCCCATTTCATGAAGCTCCCGATGAACAGTTAGGCTAGTGGCCAAATTTAAAAAGGGGCCTAAAATGTGAGAAACCCCTACCCATGGTAGAACAAGTCACAACCTATTTTTTCTTGAAGAGGGATGTTTGGGGAGTTAGAAAATCATGGTTGTAAACCTGAGATCATTGCACAACATTTTGAAAATCACGTTTACATATGTACCACTGCAGACTGCAAAAATGGATTTAATCGCCACAGATTTTGGCTCATATTGGCTCATATATTTGTTAATACTGGTGCTACAAACACAAATTTGGTACCAAAATGTGCGGAATGATGACATATATATCTGTAAAAACCATTTGTGATGTAACAAAGGCTTTTGTGTGACCTACAGGCAAAAATAGTGGAATTTTGCGCAATAAATCAGCTTCGGGTTTACCAATAAATATCAACTAAACAATTAATTTCTTCATAAGTATTTGAGTTGTATTACTACATATTACATCAAAATAACCCTCTATCATTCTCCTTTTTAGAAATATAACTCATAAAGATAAATCAGTTGAATTAATAGAGTTATTACCGAAACCATATGTCACCCCCCCTAAAAGTAACCGACATTGATTAATTTATAATACATGTATATGCATTAACCAAACAAGAATGATTTTAAATCCAGTTGCAGAAAATCAATTTTGAGCTTGATTGCCTTTTTCTAAAACTACTGATATATACTTATCTTTAATTATTTCATTTCAGATGCTTGTGCTGACAATTGATCTGCAATTATGGATGCGTTCCTGTCGGAAAGAAACCTACCAGTTGCAACCACGTGTTACTTACCTTTTATCCGTGCTCCTCCAACAGACCTTTCCACCATATACACCATCCTCCTGAGGTTGGTCCAGATCGCTGCTAAACTCGGACAACCACATATCCTAGTAACAGCTGACTGTGCGATCTACAGCAAGGCTCAGCAGATCATGTGGAATAAGCCTGCAGCTCTAGATGGAAAGCTTACAATGCGACTGGGTGGCATGCATTTAACAATGTCATTTGTAGCAAGTATTGGAAAACTGTATGGCGATGGTGGTCTCCTTTCAATGCTGGTGGACTCAGACGTCTATGCACCTGCAACTGCAAAGCTGGTGCTCCAAGGAAAGTAAGTATCCAGAGGAAACAGAGCAATGAAGCTGGTGTTGGAGGCTTTATACCGCCTCTATCAGGAAGCATTTTGGACATGGTTGCAACAACAGGAACACACCATGTTGCCCAAAGACGACATGTACAGGCTTGTGAGAGAGATCCAGAATGCTTTCAATGCAGGAGACAGGGAATCCGCAATAACACTGACGAAACAACTTGAATCAGAGCACATAGCACCTTTGCAAGCACAACAACAAGAGTTCACAAATGCAGGTAGGACAGTCTGCAACATTTGCCTACTGGGATACATTTATGCAGGGAGTAAACATCTTGCTGCGACTTCTGAGAGCAGAGCGCGAGGGACTGTTCGAACTCCATCTCATCGCCGTCTGTGAGACTATACCCTGGTGCCGAGCTGCAGACAGAGGAAATTATGCCAAATATTTGCCAGGATATTTGAATGATATGCTATCACTTCGGGAATTGCACCCAAAATCCTATCAATATCTGCAGGAAGGTGGATTTGTGGTCCGTAGGTCTTTGCGCTGGTTCAATGCTGTTGCTAGTGACCAAGCACTTGAACAAACAATTAACCGTGAGGGGAAGAGCCAGGGAGGTGTCATCGGGTTTACCTTGAGGAAAGGTGCCCTTACCAGATGGATGGTCACTCGACATGTCACAGCACAATATACAGAGGCTTTTAAAGAACTCTGTGATGGGGACACTGAAGTAGCTTCCACAAACCACGCTGAGCATGGAAAGACAAGGATGGTAAGGGATGAACAAGATGTTACCAAGATCACGGAATTTGTATCAAACGCACAAAATCCGTTTGACCTACATACTGTACCTGACGAATTGGTCAACATCGCCACAGGCCAGGTTGCTTCACAAGAAGTATCAAATTGACTTGGACATTTCTTAACAGACGCCCAGAAATGCAACAAAAGTTTTATCGAAAAGCGACTTCTTGCTGACCAAACCAAGAGTTTCTGGGAAACAGACTCACGAACAAAGACACCAACGTTTGCGGACATGTCAAAACCCATGAAAACCAACAAACGAGATAAATTGATGGTGGATTCAGAAGTACTTTTCCGGCGGCTGCTTGCTGTCTCAAAGAAACGCGATGTCAGTCTGGAACAAGTCCTGACACATGAACTGGCTCCTGTGCCACCGTCCCTCTTCAACAATGATGGGACAATGCGAAAAACCAACAAGGCGGATCTGGCAAAGAAGTTAGAAGCTAATTGCGAGGAAGTCCAGGTGCTCGAACCCTCTGACCAACATGATACTGCTTATGTCATTGATGGGATGGCACTACTTCAGGCACTTGATGAAGCCCAGTTTGACACATTTGACGATCTCGGACGTACCATAATGCAGAAGATTCAGTCACTGCTTGCTAGTAACCAAGGTGTGACATCAGTTACATTGGTTTTTGACAGGTATGATGTACCACTCTCTATCAAGCAGCTGGAAAGAGAACGTCGCACTGGTGGAGAGTCAACACCCAGATATGTCATCGATGGACAACGCACAGTTCCAAACTACAGGAAGTTCCTGAAGAACACCACAAACAAATCAGCGCTTGCCGATTTCCTCTGCAGTTACTTGACAGTAGCCGCCCAATTGCAGCTTGAGGAAAACCAATCTGTCACACTGGCAGGAGGCTTTAACGATGGCCTGCTAGTTAAAGTTGTGGATCATAGAGGCATCCGGGAACTACCTGAATTGTTCAGCACACATGAGGAGGCTGACACACGGCTCCTGCTACATGCTATCCATCTCGCCAGAGCACACTCAAGGGTCATTGTACGATGTGATGACACTGACGTGTTGGTCCTACTCATCTATTACTGTGGGAAAGGCATGTTTGGGGACACCAAAGTGTACATGAATGCAGGTCACTGTACAAAAACAACGAATCGTCAGAGATTCATTCCTGTCAACAGAATAACGGACGACATCGGTCAGGATACGTCAAGTTGCTTGCCAGCATCACATGCTATAAGTGGCTGTGACACAACCTCCTCGTTGTTCAAAGTCGGGAAACGCACTGCATATTCGAAACTCAAGCAAAACATTGCACACTTGGCACCACTGTCACGGTTAGGCCAAACCAGAGATACCACCAATGTCGTCAGCACTGCCACAAAATATGCTCTGTCGTTGTATGGTTCAAAGTCAAGTCACACACTCGACCAACTTCGTTATGTTTATGCCTGCACAAGTGACAAACCAGCATCTCTCTTCCCACCAACAGACGATGCTTTCGAACAACATCTGAAGTGAGCAAATTACCAGGTGGCGATATGGACCCACAGCCATGTAGCGAAGCCTGTACTTTGGAACCCCGATGGTAATGGATGGCAGGTCAGAGACAACAAACTTGAGCCTGTCATGTTCCAAAAGGATGCAGCCCCAAGGGAGGTTCGAGATCTCACGCATCTCTACTGCACCGACGATGACTGTAGGCAGAGCAGAACATGTCATTGTATCTCCGCAGGACTGACCTGCACTGAATTCTGCTCGTGTAGTGCAGACGATTGTCCAAATGTTGATGATTCTGTTGTCTTTGACGACAGCACTGATGAAGAGCGTGACTGAACTTTTAAATGTATTACATGTATTACTTCATGTAATAGATGTACATAAGTTACAGTGCATGTTATGAATTCATTATCGTCATATGTGAAATAGCTTTTATCAACATGATGTCTATAAAAGTCACTTTCACAATTGTGTCAGAATCTTAAGTCAATTCTTCATGTTGCATATCTGCTTCGGGATTTCTATCGGTCAGCATTAGTGGGGCGACATATGATTTCAGTTATAACTATATCATTTCAGTGACAATTATATCATTAGATATATTTTTCAAAGGGTAAATAAACTTGGATTATGTTGATGTAACAAGTATGACTGCAAGTCCAATATTTTTGAAGCAATTAATGTTTTTGTTGATATTTATTGGTAAACCCGAAGCTGATTTGTTGAGTAAAATTCCACTATTTTTGCCTGTAGGTCACACAAAAGCCTTTGTTACATCACAAATGGTTTTTACAGATATATATGTCATCATTCCGCACATTTTGGTACCAAATTTGTGTTTGTAGCACCAGTATTAACAAATATATGAGCCAATATGAGCCAAAATCTGTGGCGATTAAATCCATTTTTGCAGTCTGCAGTGGTACATATGTAAACGTGATTTTCAAAATGTTGTGCAATGATCTCAGGTTCACAACCATGATTTTCTAACTCCCCAAACATCCCTCTTCAAGAAAAAATAGGTTGTGACTTGTTCTACCTTGGGTAGGGGTATGCCACCCAAAACCTCATTTGGCCACTAGCCTAAGTTGTTGTGCTGACATTGCTTCCAGAGGCAGTTTTGAACTTGGACAGACGATTGCAACTGAGGACAGACGATTTTTATGTGCTACGCGCTTCAGCACTTGATGGTCCCGTTCTGTGAGCTTGTGTGGCCTACCACTTTGCGTCTGAGCTGTTGTTGCGCCTAGATGTTTCCATTTCACAATAACAGCACATACAGTTGACTGGGGCAGCTCTAGCAGGGCAGAAATTTGACGAACTGACTTGTTAGAAAGGTGGCATCCTATGACGGTGCCACATTGAAAGTCACTGAGCTTTTTAGTACGGCCCGTTCTACTGCCAATGTTTGTCAATGGAGATTGCATGGCTGTGTGCTTGATTATATATACCTTTCAGCAATGAGTGTGTCTGAAACAGCGGAATACTTTTGGCCATATTGTGTATTTGGACATGACAGTGACCAAGTGGTTTGGTTGTAAATGGCATTTTTGATTAATCAATTAATCGATTAATTATATATACTTTTTGATTAATTGCTTAATTAATTTTCAAAAACTTACAGATTCAGATGAAGCAGTGTTGGTTTAGGTATGATATCAGCCAATTGATTAAGAAATTAATTATTTTACGATCAACATTTATTTACTTTAATTACACAATTAATCATTCAATTATTGTCCACTGCTCCCTCCCAAATCCATCTCCGTGTGTTGCACTGCTGCATTGCCTGGCGCTGAAGGTGCCTGACAATGTTTTGTGCAGGAGGATATATGTTTGTTTATTTGGCAGGGCGGTGTACTTTGAATGTAGCTCTACTTGTTTGTTTTCTCTTTTCCAATTTTTTGAAATAATCATAATAATAAAATAATATCCTTACAACAATAGGCTTCCAGTGGGAACCTCACTGGAAGCCTTAATATAATAATGCAAGTGATAATAAAATTTAAGTATACGTAAGCCTATGCAATCAATTTCATAAATTTCAATCATGTGCCAAAGGGTAAATAAAGCAGGAACTCACAAGGTGAATAATTTTACAGCCTCATGTAGTCAAAGCTGTTATTGCTTTAGGTACAGCAATTGCGTTAGATTCAGTAAGAATTCCTAATTATCTGAGATCTTTCATATCAATTATATATAAGGTATTAGCGAAGCTTACAACACAACTATGTAGGCTTATTGGTTTTGTGTGTCCTGTATAGCTCCATGCATGCCCAAATCTCTTCAAAGTTTTCAGGGGCTCGGCAGAGGTTCCAAGTGATGGCAGAACGATACAAAGGACAGGAAAGGGTGGAGTTTGTGATCCAATAATTATAAACAAGGAACTTGGACACAGGAGGAAGCCATTTGGCCGATAGTGCCTTCTCCTTCCTCCTTTTATTAACACAACATTAATTCAATCTACCAGTTCATCTACTTAGTTTCACTGGGGGCAGAGGGATGTGGAGGGGAACAGTAGGGCAGGCAAGGTACGTCAACAGGGTGTTTATTTTGGGGTGTGGGTGGGTGTGATGGGTTGTAGGATGAAGGATGAGCAAACGCAGTCAATACATTCACTTTTTTATGAGACCAAAACGCGGACATCACAATCACAACACATGCAATGAATTGTGTGTTTTTTTTCTTCTTCTGAGTTTGTCGATGCATTTATGCTTTTTCAGCATCTATTTAATGGTTGTATGATTTATTTGGAATTACACTTGGTAGCGGTTAAACGATGCCACGTCCAATTGCAGAGTTACAGAATAACAGAAAGCAGGAACAAAAATGAATGCAAAGCAACAACTAGAAAGCATCTGAAAATGCAAAGCCCATCCTTGTACATTTGTATTCAGACATCTTATGCTTCTTCCATATGCTCAAAATAACGAAAAAAATATCATAAAAGATGAAAATTGGTTTGACCTTTTGATCTATAAAACAATCAGCTTCAAGCTTTTGATTAGTGAACCAATTCAGCGAGGCGATATGCAAATTCTTTATACTAGGGCATGCCCGTACTATATCTATATCTAAAATTATATCCCCCCCCTCTATTTACATGAAATGGTTTGGTCCAAAGCGAACGGCTTGCGAGTGGTGACAATCCCCCCCCTCTATTTACATGCAATGGTTTGGTCCAAAGCGAACGGCTTCCGGAGTTTGGTAAAGAAATCGCCATCGCGTGCACAAACGCGCAGGAAAGCGAATGAATCGCAAATTCGTTTTTATTAGTTGTAAAACATAGTTTAACGCCAACATAGTTTGCAAACGTGAAATAAATGAATACGCTCTCAAATGTGCCATCCGAGGCAGAGTGTGCCCGCCACGTTCGGCACACGCGATCGTTCGCTGCTCTCTGATTGGTTGAATCGTTTTTTGGACATAGCTCGGTAAGTAATTGTCCGATTAATATGAAACCTTGAAAAGGCACATCCTCGGGTCCCCAGCAATATACCTGGCAAGTTAAAAGTATATCGGACCCGTGGTTGTCGAGAAACAGCGGTCACAGACAAACAAACAAACGTACAGACGTACAGACAGACAGACAGAGATTACTGGAATTATAGATAGATTTCAAGTCAATCAGGTGAAAATTGGCGATTTTAGGCAACCTTGACCTTTTGATCTAAAAACAGAAACAATCAGCTTCTAGCTTTTGATTGGTGAACCAATTCAGTGACCCAATATGCAAATTATTAAAATTTCAGGTCAATCGGATGAAAATTGACGATTTTATGTGACTTTGACCGAATTATAAAAAAAAAATTCTGAAACCGCTCAAAAGACACACACACACACACACACACACACACACACACACACACACACACACACACACACACACACACAGAAGTGATTACAAAAACCCATCTCCTGCTGTGCAGGGGACAGGCTAAAAAGAAATGGCAGAAATTAACATAATAAAGTAGTAAGATTGTCAACGACCAGATATTGCTCCATGCTGGGCCTCCTCAAATCACCCCATCGTGACGTCACTAGTTCGGTGGAGATAACATGTCCCCTGGGTGGTGACCAGATAAATCACGCATCCCACATCACAGTGGTGCAACACAGTGGATCATGGATGGCTCCACAAAGCGCTAACAACTCCCACCGCTGAATGGGGTGCTCTGTGGGGCCTGTGACACCACGTATGCAGGACCAGCAGCCGCATCCTGCCCAGCACTTGTGGCACACCTGTCTAGTGTTTAGCAAGATCCCATCAATGCGACCGTAACCACCCTGATGGCAGCTCAGCTTGTGAAGACCTCCAGAGGCAATGGCAAGTGCACCTTGGTTTCTGACCCCATCCCTCAGAGCACATGTGTTGACCTCCTCCACCCCCCATACTCCTGACATGGCATCCTCAGAAACCACGCTGTCCATGCACAGCCACACCCCTCTCCAACAGCAGATGGGCTTCTCGGCAGGCAGTTCCTCGTTCGCCAAGAGCGTCCCATTGTGGCTCCTGCAGCGACATGGGTCCAGGACCCCGACACGTATCAAAGGGAAGTTATTGAGTCAGCCGTGAAAGATTGCCTCATAATCCCCCCCCGATGTAACCTGGACATCCCCATGCAGCCAAGAGCACGAACGCAAACTGCTCCCCTCTAGCGTCGAGCATGGACCCCGAACACGTGACCCTATCCAGCTCCCGACAATTCAGCCACATTGCCAAGGAGGCACTAGCAGGTGACGGCTCCTGCTGCCATTGGCTGCACCACCCACAACGATGGCAGTCCTCAGAGGCAAGATGCCACCATGTTTTTGGGGGATTGACCCTAAAGTACTTCCACAAGTACAATTTAGGAGAGTGAATGCCACATTATTCATATCTATTTGCAACATTTTAATTTTTGTTGAAAAGAATTACATTGTATTCAAACATATACTTGATAGAAATAGGTTTCGTTTTATACATCTTGGATGTAAACGACTTACAAATTTAGCATGTTCTTTTATCATTATTACTTCAGCCACCCCCACCAATTAGAGATGGGGTCAAAAGCAATATATAGCATGATATCTCTAAACGTTGTGGATGGATTATGACAAAAATAGATGTATGAGTTGGTTAGGTGACAATAAAAATCCGTAAATTGTTTAACCTGGAGGAGGTATGCTGTTCTGGTTGCTTTGTCAGATTGTTTCTTTATTTAAACTACCGGTATTAATTATTTGATACATAGGATCATTTATAGGTGATCTATGGCGAGTTAATCCGGTCATTTAACTACCTGGGCCAGATAGGTCCCATCATTGGGAGTGCGGTGCAGGTGTGACTTGTCTTTGCACTCCTATTGGGGCATAACGTAGCGTGGGATCTCTTGAGCCTCCGTGAGACATGAAAAGAAATGCATCTGTATTTCCCATCTTACTATAATTCACCAAATGTCTGTCTGTCTGTCTGTCTGTCTGTTCCCAGGTACCACAAAAACGGCTGAACCGATCGCAACGATATTTTGGGTGGGTGATCCTGGGACCCCCTGGAGTAAAATAGGCTGTATTGTTTTTCCAAAGTTTTTTTTCCAATTTTTCCAATTTTCCAGTTTTTCCAAACACGATGGAATAATATTTACCGATATGAACAGTGATGTGGCTTTTATTGAAATTCTACAAATGCTGTTTAGATTTTGATGATTTGCGTGTGATATGATTTAACGGATGTTTATATAAATCGTTTAAAATTAAAATTAAACCTTCAATTTCTGATATTTTGCCTTTTCATTTGGGCCTCCCAATTGAAGCCCCGCCCATAGGGCGGGTACCGTTGCTAGTACTGGTAATTTGAGAAGTGAATGTACAAATTTCCACAAACATGATGATCCAATCACATAGAAATGTAAACACTCAGACTACTGCCAATAGCTATGTCGATAGATCACAAGCGTTGTTGTCGTTGTATGATTGTGTTTTTGTGTATGGATTACTTCACTTTCGACTACTTTGAAAGATAGACCATTCTCTGGTTTGGAGTTCATCGAGTTTGCATTTCCTCATCTTGGTACTTATGACATGGGAATGCGGAGTAAGATACTGCTATGAGAAAAATTGCTTGGAATAGCTATAAATAAATACTTAGGATTTCTTCATTTGCATATCACAGATTTCAGCATGTTGTCTTATTTAATGCTCCTCCAGTTAGAGATGAAGCTTTGTTAACATAAGAGCCACTTACATCAAATAGCTCAGGGAAACAATTCATTTTTGTTGTGTTCATGTTACATTTGTTTGTTAGATGCATTCCTATTTGTACTAATGGAAACCCTTACACCAGTCACTTGGATTCTGTATAGTTGTGTAAAATGCGTGTCATTAATTTAGCGTGCAAAGTTTTTTTTTTAATGCATTAAATAGGACAATCCCTACAAATATATAGTTGGGTGCTTATTGTGTTAAATCATTTCAAAGCAGTGGCTTACAAAATTTTTTTAGCATCGCTAAATTTATAGTAATCCATAAAAAAACTAGAACGGAACTCAGAGCATATAGTCTCACCTGACACGTTCATTCGGAAAATAATACCATCATTAACTGAATACGCTACTATTGTAGCCCATTGCTGTTATGCACCATATACCCGTATCATCCATGCACCCTATTATGTCACATAGTTTCTAGGAATGGGTTATAAAGGTCATAAATTTAATTCTTCACTCGCATCAGGTCATAGATCATAGCAAAAAAAGTTTCAGATTTTTTGGATAAATATTTCAATTAAACCAATTATGGCTGGAATACCACTTCACTGATGGCGTTAGGGTTATCACCCTATATACTCCCATTGAGAGTTGATGACATATGCTAAGTTTCAATTTTTTTCGTTGAGAGGTTTCAGAGAAAATAATGTTTAATTTCTTTCCTTTTAATCTAACTAGGGCATGCCCGTACTATATATATATCTAAAATTATATCCACCCCCTCTATTTACATGAAATGGTTTGGTCCATTCGCAAAGCCAAAGCGAACGGCTTGCGAGTACGGTAGAACCCCCCCCCCTCTATTTACATGAAATGGTTTGGTCCATTCGCAAAGCCAAAGCGAACGGCGAACGGCTAAATCGCCATAGCTCGGTAGCTCGCTGCTCTCTGATTGGTCGAATCGTTTTTTGGACATAGCTCGCTAACTACTTGTCCGATTAATATGAAACCTTGAAAAGGCACATCCTCAGGTCCCCAGCAATATACCTGGCAAGTTTCAAGTATATCGGACCCGTGGTTGTCGAGAAACAGCGGTCACGTACACACACACAGAGATTACTGATCTAATATGGTTGCCATACCATGTGACCTATGACATCAGAGTTGGCAATAAAATACTCTCTATGGGAGTCACTCCTATGTTTAAAGTTTCACATCGATCGGACAAGCACAGTTGCAGAGAAAAACATTTTTAAAGCAAAAATATAGACACACACACACACACACACACACACACACACACACACACACACACACACACACACACACACACACACACACACACACACACAGCAATAGTCTCGCATCATAGCCATATTATAACAAAAGTATCAAAAAAGTTGTGATTTTTCAAGTCATAGCCATATTGTAAATATATTATTCATGCAAAGTGATGTGCTGACATGATCTATATTATATATCACGGTGAGTGTGCACAACATCATCATCATCAACATCATAATTGTACCATGTTCCTGACATAGTGCCAATGCCACTGAAGCGGTCTATTGGCGAATGTTCTGCTGGATGACTTGCAGTTGACTTTCCAGCAGTCAGTCAGGTCAGGAATTTGTAATTTGTTCACTGTGCCAGCAACAACTCACCAACTCTTCATGAACGATACTGTGGGATCTTTACCATCTACCATTGACCCAGCTATGCCAGGTCCTCTGGTTTAAGGTCTTTCCGAAGAATGGCACACACATTGGTACATCTTCCTGTACCCGAGACACCAGGCTGACAGTTTATAGCTGATAAAGATTGGAAGCCATGCAAGGAAGCTGAGAGGTGAGTGCACATACCTATGAGTTATCCTGTCAGCCAGCTTTGCATTATAAGCATGGACAATACATTGAACACAATAAATATCACATGATCTTTCAGAATATACTGTACGTATATGGTGAAATATAAATGACAAATATTGAAATAGAAGGTTATCAAGGGTATCTGGTAAGACATGTGTATCAAAATATACAGATCTGCAGTCAACCACGAACATGGTCATCCAAAGTCAACTCCAGAACTTTGTATAAATAAATGGGATCGGGAAACAAACAGACAGAACCAGATCACTTGCTTTATAGCAAATGCGCAATGTTGCCACAGATGTTGTTCTCCTTTTCCCTTTATAAGGGGTGAGGTGCGATGGCACCAAGCTTCTGGCCTGCCTCGACCACGATACTCCTCCACTCCGCTCCGTCCTCAGCCAACTCTCTCCACTCTCAAACCACTGCACTGCATGTTCCATACTCTACAACACGTACGAGATGCACCAACTTCAACTTGTATAATAGATTTGTTAATACTTTAATTATTTACTTTTCAACCCTTGTACTGTGAGCTAAAAAGGCTGCTGCTGTGATTTTCCTTTATTTATGAGCTCGTTGCTGCTCTAATTTAGGATCTTCATTAAAGAAAGTTCCTTAAAAAGTTATAAAAGAGACAAATGGTGGGGGTGGGGGCCCTGGGGGTGGGGTGGTGGCCCTGGAGGTGGGTGGGGGCCCCGGGGGTGGCGTGGGGGCCCTGGGGGTGGGGTGGGGGCCCTGGGGGTGGGGTGGTGGCCCTGGAGGTGGCGTGGGGGCCCTGGGGGTGGGTGGGGGCCCTGGGGCTGAGGTGGGGCCCCTGGGGGTGGGGTGGGGGCCCACCTTACTGACTTGCTATTCACACAGTCCTGCCATCTCAACCTCCCATCTGGTAATCTACCTCTTTTCCTCCTACCCCGTTCCCTCATCCTATCTGCTATCTTTGCCATTCTCTCTTCCCCCATCCACACCAAATGTCCATCCCATCTCAGCTGGCGTTTCACTAATCTCCCCGTCAAGCTCACCTACAAACTAATCTCCATCCTCAGTTCATCCATTCTCCTTCTGTCCACCCTCTTCATTCCTGCAATCCTCTTGACCCAGTTGTTCTCGCAAACCAGCAACCTCTGTTCTCTCTGTCAGTCCCTCCATCTTCAGACCGTAAAGGTAGGCCGGCGTTACGCATGACATCAGAACCTTCCCTTTCAATCTACTTAAAATCCCTCTGTCTGCCATTACACCCTCCATACTCCTCCACGCATTTGCGCCCACTACCACTTGAATCCTCCTCCGCACCTCCAGCCTCTGACTTACCATCCCCGGTCACTGTCCCCCCCCCCCCCCTCTCCCCACATACTCAAACCTATTTCATTGTCTGATCTCCTTCCTCTCTAACCTGATATTTATTTATTTTCGCTGCTGCCCAACACACATCACCTCCATGCTCATCTTCACCCAATGTTTCTCAAAGCTCGCATATTAATCCACAGAACCCTGTCCAGCCAACCAGACACACTGTACCAAAAAAGTATATCAAAATCATAAATAGGTTAAAAAAAAACAAGAACACCATTAGATCTGAAAATAGGGATCTATATCTCATCAACATGAGTCATGTCTCATTTTTACCTGAGTGGATGTAAATGAGAGATAGAATATCAAAATACAGTGAAGTCTCATTTTAATGAACAAATACATTCCATGGGCTGCTCATTGTGTTGAAGATAAGCTAAACCGGGAATGCCCCCTGCCTTGCTCCCAAATAATACATTTTTAAACATAAATAACTAAAGGCTCTCCCTTGTGATCAGCTCAGACAAGCATATGAGATCATTCATATGTAAAAACAAGAAACGTAAAGGCACAGCCACGCAATCAAACTGTACGAAGTACTACTCCAACGATTTTGCTAAAATAAACAGGAAAGAGCAGACTTGGTCTCAGGTGACTTCATCTCTGAATTATAGACTTCTTCAGGCCTGGAAATTGTAGAACTTAGGAACCTACACATGTTTTTTTGTGATTCATATTTCAACATTTTGAGCATTAAATTTTTTAACTTGTGTGCTTGTTATCTCAGTAGCAATGCAGGAGAGCACAAGGAAAACGAGAACGGCACTCGGTAGAGCACGTACCTCCGCAAGGGTTGGTTTATGTTTTGGATCCCACTGAGGGTTCGGATCTGGATCTGGACCTGAACCGAAATCGAATCGGTTTCTGCTTGTCACCTACCCAACTCATCCACCAAGTTTTGTCATAATCCGTCGACAACTTTTTGAATTATCATGCTATGAGTATATATCGTTTTTGGCCCCATTGCGCAATGGTGAAAAATCACCTTAAAAAGTTTAAAATTCTAGTATCTGGATCACGAACATCTAATCAATTCGTCCTTGACACACACCCAACCTTTCCACCAAATTTTGTCAGAATCCATCCACAACCTTTTGAGATATCGTGCTATATATCGTTGTTGGCCCCATCACTCAACAGTTGTTGTTGTTTTGTATGCAGCCTGTGGCTGCTGGTTGCATCATTCTTTCTGGAAGCATGGCTGCGTCACTGGTGCAGTGCCCCTGTTGCAATATGCAGGTACTCATTTTGCCGACCTCAGAAGGATGACAAGCTGAGTCAACCTACCTGGTGTTATTACAACAGCGCGACAGGGGCTCAATCTCAAGATCCTAACATCTTAAGCCAGCCACCTGAACCATTAATTAAGCCAACACCAGGCTTGCTCTCAATGGTGAAGAATCACTTTACAATTATCATATCCACAACCGGATCCGGATATTCACCAAAACCAAATCAATTCGTTCTTGTCACATACCCAACTTGTCCACCAAATTTCGTCCGAATCCGTCCATGAACTTTTGAGATATCCTGCTGACAGACAGACAAACAGACGGACAAATATACCATCAGTGGTGGAGGTATCAAAAGTTATTTCATTGAGAGGTATTGTCATCAGAATTATACTTCCTGAAATATGATAATGCGCTTATAATTGGATGTAGATTGAAATTTTCAGTTTTATGTCAAAGTAAACAATGAAACAGACTGTGAGTAGGGGCGTCGAGAGCCAACATGGGCCCCGAGGCAAAGAACCTCGGGGCCCCCACCCCACCCCCAGGGCCCCCGCCCCACCCCCAGGGCCCCCACCCCATCCTCAGGGCCCCCACCCCACCCCCAGGGCCCCCACCCCATCCCCAGGGCCCCCACCCCACCCCCAGGGCCCCCAACCCCACCCCCAGGGCCCCACCCCATCCCCAGGGCCCCCTCCTCACCCCCAGGGCCCCCACCCCCATCCTTTCTCTCTTTTATAACTTTTTAAGGAACTTTATTTCATGAAGATTCGAAATTAGAGTAGCAACGAGCTCATAAATGAAACAAAATCACAGCAGCAGCCTTTTTAGTTCACAGTACAAGGGTTGTAAAGTAAATAAATATAGTATTAACAAATCGATTATTCAAGTTGAAGTTGGTGCATCTCGTGTTGTTGCAGAGTATGGAACATACAGTACAGTCCAATTGTCCAAAGAGTCATGGAATGCTCCAGACAAGCGGCCTGAAACAGTATATAATAAAATGCACACAAGGACAAAATTTTTCTTTGTCCGTGTCATTTACCTGAATATTTTGCCGAGAAAAACAAATTGTCACATTTATTTATCCGCATGATCAAAAATAAAGGAGATAGCGGGACATTTGGACCGATCGAGTCAATTCGCACCCTCGACTGTGGAACACTATTTCTCCATAAGTTTGGCACAAAAATGCATGACATGGTGGTTAATATATTTCTTTGTAACGCACATTTCTGGTTAATAACCATTTTCTGTAATTCCTGTAAAGTTTGAAACTGAACCATTAACAGAGACAAATGTTGTTTTGTTTCCAACAAGAAAGCAGCCATCAATCATCTGGACTGGTCTCCCATCTCTACTGCCTCTGACATCAACTCATCCTGGGAATTCTTCCAAAGTAAATTGCTCTCTCTCATGCACAGATTTATCCCATCTCGTCTTCAGTTGTCATACCCTTCCTCCCGTCCATGGTACACAGAATCTTGTGGTGAGGCTATTGCCTAGAAACAACTTGCTTTCGTCTCCTGGAAAGCAAATCCAACGGAAGGAAATCTCATTTCCTTTCACAAAGCCCGAAACAAGTGTGTGTCCACCCTCAGGAGAGCCAGGAAACAATATCTCTCCGCTCTCAGGACCGAACTCTCCTATCTGTCTCCCTCTTCCAAATCCTGGTGGCGTCTGGTCAAATCTGTTTCTGGTGTTTGTTCCCCCTCCATCCCCTCCCTCACCTCAAATGGCCACACGGCTGACACCGCACGTGAAAAAGCTGAATGCCTCAACTCTGTGTTTGCCTCTAAATCCTGTGTCCCAAACCCATCCCTCTCTGTACCCACCATACCCAGTCGTACCCAGCTGCTCCTGGACTCTGTGTCCTTTCCTCCTGACAAGGTGGAAAAGTTTCTGTCAACCCTCGACTCGGATTCTGCAACTGGACCTGACGGCATCAGCCCACGGGTCCTAAAATCCTGTTCTTCCGCTCTTTCCCTCCCTCTCTCTGTTCTCTTCACCCTCTCTTTTGCTCAAGGTCATCTTCCATCTGCTTGGAAATCTGCCAACATCACCGCTTTGCACAAAAAAGGTGCAAAAACAGATCCCAGCAACTACAGACCAATCAGCCTTCTCCCAATTATCAGCAAAGTCATGGAATCCATCATTGCTTCAGATATGAAATCTTTCCTCTTCTCCAATGGCTTGATCTCTGATCATCAATTTGGTTTCAGACCTAGACACTCTACTCTGGACATGCTGCTTCTGCTTTCTCAACAATGGATGGAGGTCCTCAATGCCAAACAGGAAATTAGAGCAGTCTCCCTTGACATATCACGTGCCTTCGATACGGTCTGGCACCCCGCTCTGCTCACCAAACTCTCCTCTTTTGGTATCCATGGAAATCTCCACGCATGGCTGGCGGACTTCCTCTCTAGTCGTAGTCAACGTGTGGCCCTGAATGGCTTTCTCTCCTATCCTCTTCCTGTTCAGGCTGGAGTTCCACAAGGCAGTGTTCTGGGCCCTGTGCTTTTTCTGGTCTTCATCAATGATCTCTCTGACTCTCTTGAAAATCCTCTGTATCTCTTTGCTGATGACTCTACTCTCTGTCGCTCCATTCTTCATCCATCAGATCGGCAGTCTGCAGCCTCCTCACTCTCTGCAGACCTGGACAAAATCACAGACTGGGCAACCAAGTGGAACATGTCTTTCAATCCTGACAAATCTCACACTCTTACGATGTCTCTCTGAAAAGACCGACTGGACAACCCTCCCATCCACTTTCTGAATAATCCTCTCCAAGAAGTTCTGTCACTCAAGCTTTTGGGTCTCACTATCTGCCATGATCTTTCCTGGGAAAACCACATTTCAAATCTGGCCTCAAAAGCCAGTCGCCGACTGGGCATCCTCTGTCGTGCGAAGTCCTTCCTTGGCACACCTGAGCTCCTCACCACATACAAGGCTTTCATCCACAGCTCAATGGAATACTGCTCTCCCCTCTGGGCTGGTGCTCCTGCCTCACACCTAGCTCGTCTTCACGCTGTTGAAACCAAAGCATTCAGAATCATTGGAATCTCCCGCGATGAAGCTAACTCCAAGGGCCTCTCACTCACTCACCGCAGTCAGCTTGGTGGTCTTTCCGTCTTCTACCGACTCCTCTCTGGCCTTGCCCCCCCAGCTCTCTCTGGGCTCTGTCCCGCAAATATTCCTACAGGTCGCACAAGATCTGCCTGCAACCTTCTTATGGTCAAACTGCCAAAATCAAGACTCTCTGCTCACCTTCACTCCTTCATTCCTCTTTTCTCCCGCCTCTGGAACAAACTCCCTCACTCTCTTCAATCCCACTCCACCCTCCAGGTCTTTAAAACAGCTGTTCACCACCATCTCTTATCTTCCCCCATCCAAAACCTTGATCTTTTCTACCCCCGCTAATTTCACCCCAATTCCACTTTTTTGAAATACCAACTTCTGTCCTGGAAGTCCTTGGTGTCCTTGTGTTTTATACTTCTCCCTCCCCCCTCCCCCCCTTCCCACGCCTCCTCCCCCCAATCCCTCTCCCTTCCACACATCTCCCTGCTCTCAAATGTTGTGTTTGTGTGCTTCCCCTTCTCTCCCCATCTTGTCTTCCGCTCCCTCTTTTTATATATTTTGTTTGTCTGGTCGATTTGTATGTGAAGTAAATGTTAGCTCTTTCACGAGCCTCGATTCAGTATCCAAAAAAAAAAAAAAAAAAAAAAAGCCGCGGCAAGGAAAGCAAAATCAGTTTCTGGGTTTAAATATAACGATGAGGAAATGAGGATGAGCCGATGAGGGGTTTCATTGTACTGTTATTAAAAAATTACAGGAGAAGCTCGGACCCCTCAACGGACCCCGGGCCCGAGGCAGCGACCCCCCCCCCCCCCCCTTGACTCCCCCTCTCGACGCCCCTGATTGTGAGTATTAATGAAACATTGTCATATGAAGTCAATGCTTTAGTGTGAAAGTATAAAAACAATACATTAAAAACAGTTCATATAATAATTTAGGTCATCAAATTTCATATGATTGTACCAACGAACTTGTCGTCGAACTGATCAATAACTTAGGAAATAGAACTTTTAGATCTAGATATTCTTCCAAACAAGACAATTAGGAATCAATTGATTGATTGACTGCATGTTTGAAACAGAAAAAGTAATCAGAGATTGCAGACCCTGGCCAGGACGTGTTTGTGTAGTGTATTTGTGTGGTGTTTATTATCTTCGCCACCAAACGTGGGTGGAGGTTATGTTTTCACCCGTCTGTCTGTTTGTCCGTTTGTCTGCCTGTCTGTCCGTTTGTGAACAAAATTTCTCAAAAAGTTGTGGACGGATTCGGAGAAAATTTGGCAGAGATGTAACGTATGTGACAAGGAAGAAATGATTAGATTTTGGTGAAGATCCGGATTCGGATCCGGCTAGTAGAAGTTTTTCAGTGATTCTTCACCATTGGGAGATAAGGCCAAAAACGATACATTGCGGGATATCTCAAAAAGTTATTGATGGATTTGGGCGAAACTTGGTAGATCGGTTGTGTGTGTTACAAGGAAGAATTGATTCAATTTTGGTGAAGATCTGAATATGGATTCGGATATGATAATTATTTAATTCACAAGTGATTCTTCGCCATTGGGTGATAGGGCCAAAACTATACATTGCGGGATATCTCAAACATTTGTGGACGGATTTGGACGAAAATTGGTGGACAGGTTGTGTGTGCGACAAGGAAGATTCGATTCAATTTTGGTGAAGATCCGGATCCGGATCCGGCTAGTAGAATGTTTAAAGTGATTCTTCAACATTGGGAGATAGGGCCAAAAACTATATACAGCAGAAGATCTCAAAAAGTTGTTGATGGATGATTTTAATAAAATGTGATTCTGTATTGTGATTTTCTGGTCTACTCTGGGATACAAAACGTAAACTATTCACTTGGTGGAGGTATGCTCTCTACTGAGTGCCGTTCTCGTTATCTGCTGTGTTTGTGTGGTTTATTGACGTTGCATATTTATGTTCAATCCAATATGGCTGCCGAACTATGTGACCGATGACGTTAACAATTTTCTTTCTCCCATACAATTTTTGTGTCGATCATGCTCAATAAATTTTAAACTGATCGGAACAACCGTTCTACTTGTCTAATTATGAGGACATAATGAATGCACCAATTACATCATAATGAATATATGTTGTTCCCCTTGGGGAGTACTTGACAATGAGCCATGTTTAAATTGTTTCCATGGAGTGATTTCGGAGATATAGAGGTGCAAAGTTTTTCAATTTTTCCAAGATGGCAACCTCCCACGTGACCTACGACGTCATAATTAAAATTTTAAAATTCTACAGGTGGAGCTCCTACAATGAAAATTTATTGGCAATCGGACCAAAGGTTGCAGAGAAAAGCGTACTCACGTTCTGTGCGGACAAACAGACAAACAAATGAAAAATCACTCATAGAGCGACACTTGGCAAAACAGAACAAAGTAGAATGGCACTCAGTAGGGCATCCTTTTGACCTCAAAAATAATTAGTGGTTGAATTCAGTGACCTGATATGCAAATCTTCTTCAAAGTTTAAGTTAATCGGTTTAAAATTGACAATTTTAGAAATCTGGCCTATGTTGACCTTTTGGCCGATGTTGACCTCAAAAATAGTTGGTGGTTGGTTTCAGTAAGCTGATGTGAAAATCCTTTTCAAATTTCAAGTCAATCGGATGGAAATTGAGGATTTTAGAAATTTTAAAAAAGTGGTTGACCTTTGGCCTATGTTGACCTTATGACCTATGATTATCTCAAAAATAGTTGGTGGTTGAATTAAGTTTGCTGATATGTAAATCCCATTCAAATTTCAAGTGAATCGGATGAAAATTAAGGATTTTAGAAATTTGAAATTGTTGTTGACCTTTGGCCTATGTTGACCTTTTGGCATATGCTGATCGCAAAAATATTTGGTGGTTGAATTTAGTGTGCTGATATGTAAATCCTATTCAAATTTCAACTCAATCGGATTAAAATTGAGGATTTTAGAAATTTGAAAAAAAGTGGTTGACCTTTGGCCTATGTTGAACTTTTGGCCTACGCTGATCTCAAAAATTGTTGGTGGTTGAATTCAGTTAGCCGATATGTAAATCACATTCAAATTCCAAGTCAATCAGATGAAAATTGAGGATTTTAGAAATGTTAAATTGTTGTTGATCTTTGGCCTATGTTGACCTTTTGGCCTATGCTGATCTCAAAAATATTTGGTGGTTGAATTCAGTGTGCCGTTATGTAAATCCTATTCAAATTTCAACTCAATCGGATTAAAATTGAGGGTTTTAGAAATTTGAAAGAAAGTGGTTGACCTTTGGCCTATGTTGACCTTTTGACCTACGCTGATCTCAAAAATAGTTGATGGTTGAATTCATTTAGCCGATATGTAAATCCTTTTCAAATTTGAAGTCAATCGGATAAAAATTGAGGATTTTAGAAATTTGATAAGTGGTTGACCTTTGACCTACGTTGATATTTTGGCCTAGACTGATCTCAAAATAGTTGGTGGTTGAATTCAGTTCGCTGATATGTAAATCCTCTTCAAATTTCAAGTCAATTGGATGAAAATTTAGGATTTTAGAGATTCAAAAAAAAGTGGTTGACCTTTGGTGTATGTTGACCTTTTGGCCGAAGCTGATCTCCAAAATAGTTGTTGGTTGAATTCAGTTAGCTGATATGTAAATCCTATTCAAATTTAAAGTCGATCAGATTAAAATTGAGGATTTTAGAAATTTGAAAAAAGTGGTTGACCTTTGGCCTATTTTGCCCATTTGACCTCAAAAATATATAGGATTTTGTCGGACCACGAACTCTACCATTTGGTGAAGTTTCGTGAAGATCGGTTTAAAATTGTGACGTGTCGGCAAGTATAAGTGAGCGGACAGACAAACACACAAACACATACACACACACACACACACACACACACACACACACACACACACACACACACACACACACACACACACACACACCGAAGTGATCAACATACTTGCAAAAAAATAATAATGATAAATTTGCCGAGTAACAAACAAACGATCCCAAATGCAATACCCTGTCCTAGGGCAAGGGTAACGAGGAACATTCAGACATGTTGCTCAGACACTATCATTTGTCCAAGGCAGGTCATTTATGGCAGGACAGGAAGGTGCATGAAACGAAAGTATCATTAAAATGTTCAATGTTTTTTTTTCATTGATTACTAAAAATAAGTGCTTCGTTTAAGCATTCCACACAACAATGAAACGGCCAGCACAAATGCACAGCGTTCCAATTCAAACATATTACTAGAGTTTAAAATACATTCAGTGTTTTACATCTGCCAACAATTATTTCCTGGAAGCATCCGTTTGCTGAGTTTTCATGCGACTGCATAACTCAATCTCACCGGCCCACTTGCTCGCCTGGCTCGTTTTGCCTTTCTCCTGCCTTTATCACATCAAGACCTCGGTGCAAACTGGCTGCCCATCCTGCACCCACCGGCCCGATGACCCTAAGATGACACCGCAGTGTGGTGATATTCCTTCTTTAGCAAACATGCTATGTTTGGCATTTGCCTGTGAGTTTAAATGAAGGAAGTTACATTCACGTCTGACTTGGCACATATAAACCAGGGTGCTGACCACTCACTGGTGGCATTGGGAGAGAAATGGAGTCTGCTGAACAGCTGATTTGATGTTTAGGATCATAATTCTAATGCTCTTCCGGATCCTCCTATGTAGCCGGAACTTGGGCAGGTGTTTTTCCGCTTTTAGTGTGGAAGCCTGAACTTTGCATCCAAGATTGTCTGTTTTACGGTTGAGAGAATGTTGACGGTGGTAATGAAGAAAGCGATCGTTCTCCACTCCGTTGGGCTCCGCATACCAACGGTTAAGAAAAGACATCCACGAGTGGCTGAACTCGAAAGACCGTGCGCGACAAGGCGGACTGTTCATCCTGGTCATCGAAACGTCAACACGGTGAATCACAGGTGGGTTTTATTTTCGTGTATACTGAACTCAGAACAACTTTCTTACCTGAAATGTTTCCCCAAAATGTAGTCGGTGTATCGTACTCATTATCCCCTAATTTAAACCTGTTTTCAAACGAGATTAGAATGCAAGTCATTCTGCTTTTATGAATGACAAAATTGGTTGCAAATCAAATTTCCCCCCATTAATCAATCAAATGCAGAATTCATTACTGAGACTGCAATTCTAAGGCAATAAAGCTCAAGCAGTTGGAGCTCAGTGTCAACTGCTTTCAAAATCAAAGGTGTTGCTCCTTGGTGGATATTTTGTGCTTTGCTGTTATAAATATTTCACAAACTGTATTACACAATTTATGTATGTCATCATAGATTTATGATTATTACTGTGACTTAAGCATAAGTCACATTTGCTCTACGGCTAAGATACGGCGGCCGTACCCCCCCATAATTGACAGAAACGTGCGGCGGCCGCAGAGTTTCTGAGGTGGCCTCAGGGTGGCCCTAGGGCGTATGGCTATCTTTTACAGGCCGTAGGGGTCGCCGTGGAATTATAGCGCGGAGTTATAACTTTTTTCATTTCTAGGTTGGCCGTAGCAATTCGACAAGCGGTAGCCATGACGACTGGTATATATACCCACTCGTTACCGTCCGTCTGGCCGCACGTTCGCCTTAGGGCCCCCCTGCGGTCGCCTTGCGGGCACCTTGAGGCTACCTTGCGTCTGCCTTGAAAATTCTATGGCCGCCGCAGGGACGCCCTAAGGTCACCGTGCGACATCAAATCAAACACCGTACGGCACCCCTACGTTTTCGGTCTCCACAATTTCTAAATACCCTGTGCGGCTACCCGAAAAATAAAAACATATGTGACTGCTACATTGTGTGACCGTGGAAATACTGCGGCCGCCCTATAATTGCTAGTGGCTGTAGATTTTTTAGATCCTACGGCCGCTGAGCCAAATGTGACTGAAGCATTAGAAAGATTTCTTGTGACAAATCATCGTCATCATCATGATGTACCAACCTGACGACAGGGTTTTCATGCTGCCGAATGCCAAAGTAGTTAGGAATACCAGGCTACAGTCCTGGTCGGTAGGGTGCATCAAACGCCCCATGATTTTCAAAAAGTTGTTGTATTTTAATGTCTATTCCCTCAAATGTTACACTTGTTGGTAGAAGTATGTATGCAAAAAATAGATGAAATCAGAGGTGGTCCTGGGTGGCCACCGGCCACTTTTATATATTTAGGGCCATTTAGGGCCACAGCTAAACTACTTTACAAGATAATGTAAAATTAACTACAAGATAATGTAAAATTAACCATTATACCTACAGTGGGGAGAACAAGTATTTGATACACTGCCGATGTTGCAGGTTTTCCCACTTACAAAGCACGTAAAGGTCTGTAATTTTTATCATAGGTACACTTCAACTGTGAAAGACGGAATCTAAAACAAAAATCCTGAAAATCACATTGTATGATTTTTAAGTAATTAATTTGCATTTTATTGCATGAAATAAGTATTTGATACATCGGAAAAACAGAACTTAATATTTGGTACAGAAACCATTGTTTGCAATTACAGAGATCAGACGTTTCCTGTAGTTCTTAACCAGGTTTGCACACACTGCAGCAGGGATTTTGGCCCACTCCTCCATACAGATCTTCACCAGATCCTTCAGGTTTCGGGGCTGTCGCTGCGCAACACAGACTTTCAGCTCCCTCCAAAGATTTTCTATTGGGTTCAGGTCTGGAGACTGGCTAGGCCACTCCAGGACCTTGAGATGCTTCTTACGGAGCCACTCCTTAGTTGCCCTGGCTGTGTGTTTCGGGTCGTTGTCATGCTGGAAGACCCAGCCACGCCCCATCTTCAATGCTCTTATTGAGGGCAGGAGATTGTTGGCCAAGATCTCGCGATACATGGCCCCATCCATCCTCCCCTCAATACGGTGCAGTCGTCCTGTCCCCTTTGCAGAAATGCATCCCCAAAGAATGATGTTTCCACCTCCATGCTTCACGGTTGGGATGGTGTTCTTGGGGTTGTACTCATCCTTCTCCTTCCTCCAAACACGGCGAGTGGAGTTTAAACCAAAAAGCTCTATTTTGGTCTCATCAGACCACATGACCTTCTCCCATTCCTCCTCTGGATCATCCAGATGGTCATTGGCAAACTTCAGACGGGCCTGGACATGCGCTGGCTTGAGCAGAGGGACCTTGCGTGCGCTGCAGGATTTTAATCCATGACGGCGTAGTGTGTTACTTATGGTTTTCTTTGATACTGTGGTCCCAGCTCTCTTCAGGTCATTGACCAGGTCCTGCCGTGTAGTGCTGGGCTGATCCCTCACCTTTCTCATGATCATTGAGGCTCCACGAGGTGAGATCTTGCATGGAGCCCCAGACCGAGGGAGATTGACTGTCATCCTGAACTTCTTCCATTTTCTAATAATTGCGCCAACAGTTGTTGCCTTCTCACCAAGCTGCTTGCCTATTGTCCTGTAGCCCATCCCAGCCTTGTGCAAGTCTACAAATTTGTCCCTGATGTCCTTAGACAGCTCTCTGGTCTTGCCCATTGTGGAGAGGTTGGAGTCTGATTGAGTGTGGACAGGTCTGGAGACGGCTTTGCGGTCGGTCTTTGCGGTCTTTGTGGTCGGAGACGGTCTGGAGACGTCTTTTATGCAGATAACGAGTTCAAACAGGTGCAGTTAATACAGGTAATGAGTGGAGAATGGGAGGGCTTCTTAAAGAAAAAACTAACAGGTCTGTGAGAGCCGGAATTCTTACTGGTTGGTAGGTGATCAAATACTTATTTCATGCAATAAAATGCAAATTAATTACTTAAAAATCATACAATGTGATTTTCAGGATTTTTGTTTTAGATTCCGTCTTTCACAGTTGAAGTATACCTATGATAAAAATTACAGACCTTTACGTGCTTTGTAAGTGGGAAAACCTGCAACATCGGCAGTGTATCAAATACTTGTTCTCCCCACTGTATATACAAAAGTAAAGTCCTACTTTTACTAAATGCCTAATATCAAACAGTTAAAACAACCTTACATGTCAATGTAAAATTAACCAAAATCGTTCTTCATATTACAAAGTTGTAGTACAGTGTTGTAGTATTGTACTTTCATTGATTAAAAGTTTGAAAATGTATTAAGCACAACGCCAATGTCACTACTCCAACTTTGCTCGTTTCCGCAAATTTGGCCTCGCTTTGCGGTCACATTCAACCACTTGAAGAAGATTTTGGAAGTGGTCTTCTCTTCTTGCAGTTGAGACAAAATCAGTTGCGAGCTTTACTGCTCTCTCCGCAGGGTCATTCACAACATTAAGCCCATCCACAATGGACTTGGCTGCCTTGAAGTGCTCATTGTTCTGCCAAGTGTCAACATCCTCTGTTAGGAAGGTCATATCTAGGTGAAGAAGGTTTACTGTAAACCACGAGTCCTCGTTCACAAGATCAGCCAGGGTTGTCGCTTCTGTAATTTTTGGAAATGACGGTTTGCCATATCCAGAACCGTAGCGGTGTTTTGGAGTGCTTGGCATTTCATCTGGTTGTATGGCCAGTAACACATCTGCAAGGGCACGACGATCCTTTTGAGGAATTGCATTGCTGAACAGTGCCAAAACAACCAGTTCTGGGGTTAAATACCACAAATGTCTATCAAAGGCTTTCACAGCGCTGACTGAAATGGTTGAGTTGACAGCTTTATAGTTGAGCAGAGTCTTGTAAAAGCACAAATCAAACCATGGGGCATTTGAAGCAGACTGACATATGAGCCACCAATCACAATAAATATAAACAACAAAAACAACAAACTCCTTCAGTTTTTTCTGTTGATGTTGTGTTGTTACAGTTCCTCGAGGTAGTAGAGAAATTTGCTCTTCAAGTAGGCATATTTTGATGGAATAAAGAATCTTTGACATCCACCTTGCTTTATGCATGGCCCCTGGTCTGTGGAGTGTTCCTTGTTTTGTGACATCATCATCGAGGACTACCTGGCAGAGTTGTGCCATTTCCTTGTAGTCTTCCCTACAGTATGAAGCGCTTGTGCGGATTGTGCTTAAAACCTTGTTTTTGCAGGATAAAAGCAGCTGTTGTGCATAGTCATTGTACATGGAAATGTCAATTTTGGTTAAACTTTCATTCTTTGCATGCGATATGCGTTCCCAATTCTTCTGGAATTTTTGGAACAAAGATACTTCTGGAGACTTTGATGCCTCAATTTTGAGAACGTCAAACACATGATCCAGGATTACCTCTCCAACATGATGGCGACATGCACACCACAGAAGAGCACGGTCCAGTTTTGATTGAATGGTAACACAGGCAGCTGTAACGTGTCCAGTGTTTGATGCTGTTGTGTCAAAACATAAGTTGACAACTGATTGTTTGCACTTCCATGAATGTAGATACGTGTAAGTGTGCTCGGCAATGATGTCACCTGATGACCTATCACTTCCAGGAGGATATCTAGCCACCCCCAGTAGCTTTACATCAGTGGCATTCCCAACCAACACTGGCAATCTTTCTTCCTTGACATTCTTGTTTGTGAGCGTTGGTATCTGCTTGCCATCCCAGTGAAGTGTTGCAGCTGTTGGGGCGATCCAATTTTCTTGAATATCTTTGGCGATAGCACTTGTTATTGATCGTCGAGCCTTATCAGCAGTTGAGTACGACTTGGCCACACGACGTGGATCACCTCCTGCCTCTTGAATTACAGCTTTGGTGAGCGCAACCTGTTGAACAGGAGTTATGTTTAGTCGAGTAGCAACAGACACAACTGAATGTCTTTTCAGAATATCATGAGGAATAAAGGCAGATGTACCTGCATATGTTGATCTGTGGTGACTACGCTTCCTTTGAAACTCTGGAATCGCCTCTTCTTCAGTTTCTTCCAAGCTATCTGCAGAGTCACTATCATCAGAGCATACAGAACTAATTGTCATCTCTTGTACACTGGATGATTCATGACGTTCTCGTCTTGAAGCTTCCGCTAAGAGGCGTTTTTCTTTTCTATGATCTTTATCAACTTTCTTCTTGTCAACACCACCAAATGAGGCTACTCTGTCAGATTTCATTGACTCTAAAAATACTCTATCTTCCTCATTCTTAATGTTTGTCATTGCATCTTTTGTCCATACACCAAAGGTCTTATCAAGACGTTCATTCATGGTTTGCAACTTAGCCAAAGTGCTTGGAGATTCTCGGCGAGAAACAGGTATTTGACGCAATTTGTTATTGTCATTAAGAAGGTCAAGTATTAGTTTGCAGCATTGATGGTCTGAAAGCATAGGAATATTTGCTTTAGTGTAGAATTTTTTCAGCTGGATAAGGACGATGCTGGCAGATTTCCATTTCAGTGGCTGAGTTTGTTTGCCTTCACATATTTCTTTCTGGATGTACCACATCACGCATCGAAGAACCTGCCGGCAAGTTGGGAGGCGGACTCCTGTCAATGTACCATCTGCTTCTGTAAAAGCATTGCCAAGACCAAAAATGGCACTTGCTAATCTGGTCTTCTTATCTGCCATCTGAAAGAAAATAAAGGATATTATTAGACTACTAGTATGGGACCCACGATTAGACCTCCGATTTCATTCATGTAAAAATACAAACTAATTATCAAACCATCGTTTTTTGCATAAAATTGTTATATTTGTATTCCTCTCATCAAGACCTTCAATTTGATACCAAACATGACTAGGTTTGGGTGTAAAATAACAAAATCAAACATTTTTACATAGTGCGGCCCCGAAAATGGCCCTAAATATATAAAAGTGGCCGGTGGCCACCCAGGACCACCTCTGATTTCATTTATTTTTTGCATACATACTTCTACCAACAAGTGTAACATTTGAGAGAATAGACATTAAAATCCAAGAACCTAAGGGCGTTTGATGCACCCTACTGGTCGGGCCGCCATTCCTGCACAGGAATGTGACAACTATTCAACAACATTTACAAGAGTTGATAATTAAGTAAATGGTCCACTGTGAACGGATTTAAAAATCTAATTAGAAAAATCTGCTTAAAAAGTAAAGTTATTTACAAAATACGACCAAAAAGTTCAGACCTTCTCATTGTATCAAGACACTTTCATCCATCAATTTTGACAGGCCAAGGATTTAATGATCACCCTTCATATTGGTGAAGAAATCATTGCAAGTTGGATTCATCAATGTGGGTTTTTGATCATTATTCTTGGGAATCTCATCTGTATTTCTACGATTTTCTCATGTCGGGTCTTGTGGTTGCGTTCAGCTTGTCGGGAACAAATCGAGCTTTGTATCTGGGATTTGCAGCAATATCGGGCGTTATAACAGGGTAAACATGCATTGACTTAAACATATTCTTAATGTTGCAAATGTTATATGTGAGGGTTCGTTTTTACCATTGTGCCTTATGAAGTGGGCAGACTATATATGCAAAGATGCCATACTTAAAATATACATGGTAAAACTTACCACTGTACACCATCCGTTACTGAGAAATGTTTACTACTTCAAATTGATATATGTGGGAAAATTACATTCCCAGACCAGGAAGCAAACCCAGGTCCTCTGCAAAACCGTACCAGTGCTCTGCCATCTGGGCGACCTTTGACTGAGCATGCAATTTTCCCACACATATGATTGCCACTCTCTTTCCATAAATGCTTCTGTGGCACTCGCTGCCAATCATAGGAGCACCAACGGCCTGAACACGAGAGGGTCTTCCTCCAATGGGGGGACAAATCCATGCAGTCCTCTACTATAAACACCACTGGGGGCGAAATCCGTAACTGATGAATAGTTACTACTTTCTACCACAGTACACCATCCGTAACTGATAATTATTTACTACTTCCTACCGTTGTACACCATCCGTAACTGATGAATGTTTACTACTTCCTACCGTTATGCACCATCCATAACTGATAGATGTTTACGACTTTCTACCATTGTACACCATCAGTAATGGATAAACGTTTACTACTTCCTACCACTGTACACCATCCATGACTGATAAATGTTTACTACTTCCTACCATTGTACACCATCCGTAACTGATGAATGTTTACTATTTCCTACCACAGTACACCATCCATGACTGATAAATGTTTACTACTTCCTATCGTTGTACACCATCCATAACTGATAGATGTTTACGACTTTCTCCCATTGTACACCATCCGTAATGGATAAACGTTTACAACTTCATACCACTGTACACCATCCATGACTGATAAATGTTTACTACTTCCTACCAATGTACACCATCCGTAACTAATGAATGTTTACTATTTCTTACCACAGTACACCATCCATGACTGATAAATGTTTACTACTTCCTACCATTGTACACCATCGGTAACTGATAAATGTTTGGGACCTCCCACCACAATACACCATCCATAACTGATAAATGTTTACTACTTCCTACCATTGTACACCATCCGTAATGGATAAATGTTTACTACTTCCGACCACAGTACACAATCCATAACTGAAAAATGTTTACTACTTTCTACCACTGTACACCATCCATAACTGATAAATGTTTACTACATCCGACCGCTGTACATCAACATCTGCAACTGATAAATGCTTTACTACTTCCTACCATTGTACACCATCCATACATGATAAATGTTTACTACTTTCTACCACTGTACACCATCCATAACTGATAAATGTTTACGACATCCTATCGCTGAACATCATCATCTGCAACTGAAAAAATGCGTTACTACGTCCTACCATTGTACACCATTCATAACTGATAAATATTTACTACTTCCTGCCATTGTACGCCATCCATAACCGATAAATGTTTACTACTTCCTACCATTCTACACCATCCGTAATGGATAAATGTTTACTACTTCCTACCACAGTACACAATCCATAACTGATAAATGTTTACTACTTTCTACCACTGTAGACCATCCATAACTGATAAATGTTTACGACTTCCTACCACAGTACACCATCCATAACTGATAAATGTTTACTACTTTCTACCACTGTACACCATCCGTAACTGATAAATGTTTACTACTTCCTACCACAGTACACCATCCATAACTGATGAATGTTTACTACATCCTATCGTTGTACACCATCCATAACTTATAGATGTTTATGACTTTCTACCATTGTACACCATCCGTAATGGATAAACGTTTACTACTTCCTACCACTGTACACCATCCATGACTGATAAATGTTTACTACTTCCTACCATTGTACACCATCGGTAACTGATAAATGTTTGCGACTTCCTACCACAGTACACCATCCATAACTGATAAATGTTTACTACTTCCTACCATTGTACACCAACCGTAATGGATAAATGTTTACTACTTCCTACCACAGTACACAATCCATAACTGATAAATGTTTACTGCATCCTACCGCTGCACATCATCATCTGCAACTGATAAATGCTTTACTACTTCCTACCATTGTACACCATCCATAACTGATAGATGTTTATGACTTTCTACCATTGTACACCATCCGTAATGGATAAACGTTTACTACTTCCTACCACTGTACACCATCCATGACTGATAAATGTTTACTACTTCCTACCATTGTACACCATCCGTAACTGATGAATGTTTACTATTTCCTACCACAGTACACCATCCATGACTGAAAAATGTTTACTACTTCCTACCATTGTACACCATCGGTAACTGATAAATGTTTGCGACTTCCTACCACTGTACACCATCCATAACTGAGAAATGTTTACTACTTCCTACCATTGTACACCAACCATAATGGATAAATGTTTACTACTTCCTACCACAGTACACAATCCATAACTGATAAATGTTTACTACATCCTACCGCTGTACATCATCATCTGCAACTGATAAATGCTTTACTACTTCCTACCATTGTGCACCATCCATAACTGATAAATGTTTACTACTTTCTACCACTGTACACCATCCATAACTGATAAATGTTTACGACATCCTACCGCTGTACATCATCATCTGCAACTGAAAAAATGCTTTACTACTTCCTACCATTGTACACCATCCATAACTGATAAATATTTACTACTTCCTGCCATTGTACGCCATCCATAACTGATAAATGTTTACTACTTCCTACCATTCTACACCATCCGTAATGGATAAATGTTTACTACTTCCTACTACAATACACAATCCATAACTGATAAATGTTTACTACATTCTACCACTGTACACCATCCATAACTGATAAATGTTTACTACTTTCTACCATTGTACACCATCCGTAACTGATAAATGTTTACAACTTCCGATCACTGTACACCATCCGTAACTGATAAATATTTACAACTTACTTCCGCTGTACACTGTCTGTAAAGGACATATACTGACAGACACTTCTCAAATCACACAGGTAAAAAAACCGAGAAACAATGCTTCCTTGAGAAATGAGTGTACCTGTGAAAGATTAAGTGCATGCCATTGTTGTTTGTCACGTGGCCCTCAGTGAGCAAGAACAAAGCTCCACAGGCCTACTTTTGTTTGCTGATATTTTAGTTTATGGACATTTATGGACAGTTAGGTGATCAGTCTTTTAACCATGGTGCAGAAATTATGTGTGTGGATTTCTACTCATGTGTGGTCATGCGGTGGTTAGATGCTTTCTGGCAATCCTCCGTCTCCGCTACGCTTGACAAACGTGGAGAAAAGGAAGTAAAGGTGGATGTTCCACCGAGATGCAGCTGATGCTCCGCAGAAGCTGTTCGAAGGTCTCAGCTGGTAAACCTGTCGTGAAATGTTGATTTTCAGGAGAGGAAAATGCCAATGATTCAGTTTGACCAGGGCAGCGGTTAAACAAAATGAATATTCCACTGGAAAAAAGCGATCTAAAATGGCAGAAGAAAAAAAATAACCTCAGGAAGTGGAAAAGATTTTCGGGTTGTCGTGAACAGCGAGCAGGTGTTGAAGTAGAACTCTGTTGACAGTCCCAAGGGAAACCAAAGAACATTGTGGTACAGTATTCACTCGCTCCATGTTGTATCACCTTTTAGCTCAAAATCCGCAAGAGGAGAAAGTCCACATAAAAATAAACCCTCTTCTTCTTCCTCCTCAAACTCAGAGTTGATTGGATGTTCCTGGTTTTAAACCATGTCCCACTAACCAAATGTTGCTAGCAGAGCATCAATATGTGAGGAAAAAGCTTGGTGAATTGATTCTGCCTGCACTATCCGTTCATGTAGAAAATGATGCATGTAAAACTAGAAGTCACCACAATGGCTTAAAGTTACATCAGCATGCAAAATTTCCACTTCCGAGCCAACTTATGGAGTAATAAACAAATATATGAGGGAGTCAGTGAGTGAATGACCAACTGGTTAATATATATAAGTATAAATATAAATATAAAGATATTGTTGCGAATATGGAATTTGGCCTCCATATCCGCTTGTAAATATTCCCCTATTTTCTCCAATACTCCCCAACTTTCCCCAATCCCCCATTCCCTAGTCCCATTGCATGTAAATAACAATCAGTAGAGCCGACCTTCCCCTTATTCCCCCATTAAATGTCGTGCCCAGGTCCACCGCACCACACGTAGACAACTTTCGGACATCTTCCTAGTTATTCTTATTCTATGTCAGTTAAGGCCTCGTTTCCATTAATTATGACTCTTCGTTGCACCAGAATGTGATTATATGGCATCAGTAGTGAGTTTAGGACCTTTCCCATACCTCCTCCCATCTTCTTCCCCAAACAACAACAATAACAACAACTACAACAACAATTACAACTACAACTACGACTACAACAACAGAGGGGCGGGGAGTGTGCGTCCTCACACCGGCTCGGTTACCCGCCATGACCATGCGCTCCACGGCGTTACCCCGAAGGGGCTGGCTGTCAGCTCCTCGTCAGGGGCGGAGCCAGTAACCCCCCCACGCACCCAATGAGAAGCAACGTGCCGATTCCATCTGGGGCGGAGCTAACGAGCCGAGGGCGTGTCACTCCCCGCCGGATATACGCGGCCCCGCGCCGGATGTGACGACAGATGCGCCTCGGCTTGGAGAGAGAAGCCACCGCCACCCCCAGCGCGACGATACCTCCCCGCATCTTTGGACCGGACCGGACCGTACTGTACCCTGCCCCGAGCCCAGGAGGACCTGGAGCCATCGATACCCGCTTTCCTGCCATCAACCCCCGTGTGAGTCAGCCGTTGTCCCGTTTGTCTGTCGTCTGTCCGGGGTTAATATAAGAGTGTGTCTAAGTGCCTGTCTTTCTGTGATTATACCTCTAGCCCCTGTAATCTGACCTTTCCGTACGAATATAATCTCCTCCGGAGGTCTTGAGAATTGAAACATTGGTGTCGTATTGTGTTATTGTAATTCAGCCGGGTGTCTTCTTTTTCTTATTGAGCCAGCATCGCGCGACTAGTCAACGTTCGGGCACAATCGGGTAACTTGTGCAGACGTGGTCATACCATAAAACCGCTCGGTAAATAACATCCAAGCCACGTCTGTAACAATTGGTGTCGAGGAGTGGAATTCGAACCCGGGACTAAATTTATTAGGCCCAAATTGGTAACAAGTAGAATCGATTCGGAGCGCGTTTCCCGCGCGAAATTATAACGGCGAAATTTGAATTTGTTTTACGAAAATAAAATAAAAAACCGAATTTTGAAAGTCGCGCTATGGCGGGTCAAGACAGCTGGGGTCCGGTAAAGGAGAGTGAGGTAGGGTCGGTCCAGGACCAAATTGAGGGACATGAGGGACATGAGGAGAGCGAAACAGCGGGGGTAGCAGGTGCACAAAATGGCGCTCTCGCGCACGATGCTTCAGGCGCGCAAAAAGGCGCCTCGCTGGTCACCGTGCCCGCGACCGAAGTAGCGCCGCTGGGAAGATTGGAACTTTTTTTTATACAAATGACGGCCCTTATGGAAAAGAATAGTGAGCGATTGGAAAACCAAATGGGGGTAATGAGGGACGAAGCGAGGGCTCGGAGTGAGCAATTGGGGGTAATGAGGGACGAAGCGAGGGGTACCGGTGAGAAGTTAGACAATAATTTTGAGGAGTTAGACAAGAAAATTGGGAAGTTAGACAATAATTTTGAGGGGTTAGACAACGGGATAAAAGAGGTGAAACATGGGTTAACGGGGGTAGAAAATAGAATGGCTGCCCAGGAGAATCAGATAGAGGGAGTGAAAAATGGGTTAGAGGGGTTAGAAAACAGTATGGAAGGCAAATTGAGGGACATGAGGGACCAAGCGGAAAGGGAAGTTAACCAAATGGGGCAGCAGATAGAGGGGGTCAGAATGGGGGTAGAAACCAAACTGGATGCTCACAGGGAGGAAATGGAGCAGATGAGGGTGGCATCTGGGCAGGAGATGCAAGTGATGGGAGAGGAGATCAGAAGAGGAGTGAGTGAGGAGGTCGGAGGAGTGCGCGAGGAGGTGAGGCACTGTGAGGAGCACATGGAAAAGGAGGTGAGAAAGGGGACTGTAAAGTTACAAGGGGGCATAGAGGACCTGACGCAGGAGGTGGAGCAGCTGACGGTGGGACAGACGGAGTTAGTGGAGCAGGTTCAAAGGAACACTGCGGTATTAGGAGGTTTAAAGGCGACACAAAAAGAAATTAAAAACGACTTGATAGCGACAAAGAGGGAATGTCAGATAGTACGTGAGGGACTGACAACGAGGTTGGACGAGGTGATAGAGGTAATGGAGACGAAGGACCGGCAGGTGAGGACGCACATGGAAACGGTCAAGGTAGCCTTGGAGGACGAGCTTGAGGAGACGTACCGGGGAATAAAAGAGGTGAGGCACAAATTAGAAGAAGTGGAAGAAGGGGTGAGCGAAATTAAGAAGCGACGGAGAGGGGATAACAAAGAGATAAAAGAGGAGATAAAAGAATTGGTCCAAAGTCTGTGTTTGGATCGTGATGTGCTCATTAACCGGATGAGGGATTCGCAGGTGATGGAGGAGAAACGAAGAGGAAGAGGACCCGGTGTAAGTGGTGACCAATATGGTCGTGCGTATGATGCGCCAGGGGATTTAAGAAGCTTGGGGGTCGAGATAGACCCGGGTGTCCGTGAGAGGCCGTTGGTGAAGTGTGCGACAGGTCTGGTGTGCGAAAGAGGAGGTGTGCGAGAAAGTCCGACTCTGGGGTGTGTGAGGAAAAAGTGCGTGCCAAGGAGTGAGTGTGCTGGCGAGAGTGAGTCGGTCGTAGCGTGTGTGCGAGGGAGCACATGGAAGCGCGGTGTGGTAAGTGTTACAGAGGGTGTGACGGGAGAGTGTGCGCGAGAAAGGTGTGTAACGGACAGGTGCATGGGGAGAGAGTGCGCTGTCAAAGGCAAGGAAGAATGCATGCCTGTGGTGAGTGTTACAGAGGGTGTGACGGGAGAGTGTGCGCGAGAAAGGTGTGTGACGCACAGGTGCATGAGGAAAGAGTGCGCTGTCAGAAGTAAGGAAGAGTGTCCACCTGTGGTGAGTGTTACAGAGGGTGTAACGGGAGAGTGTGCGCGAGAAAGGTGTGTGACGGACAGGTGCATGAGGAAAGAGTGCGCTGTCAGAAGTAAGGAAGAGTGTCCACCTGTGGTGAGTGTTACAGAGGGTGTAACGGGAGAGTGTGCGCGAGAAAGGTGTGTGACGGACAGGTGCATGGGGAAAGAGTGTGCTGTCAAGAGTAAGGGTGAGTGCGTTGTCACGAGTGGAGGTGAAAGTAGTGAGAGTGACATGGAGCGTGAGTTAGTTGTGACAGGTGAGCGAGGATGTACACCTGGGATGGCAGGATGCACACCTGGAATGGTAGAGCGTGAGTGGGAATGCACGCTGGAGTTGGTGGTGAGGCACATGGTTGGGTGTGCGAATGAGGGCACACCTGTGATTGTCACAGAGGAGGTGACCGAGGAGGGGGCGCGAAGAGGTGTTTTGGTGAGGTGTGCTACGAACGAATGTGTGCCAAAATGTTCGGTGGTCAGGTGTGTGACCAAGGCTGTGAGTGGAATGAGTGTACCTGGGTGTGTAAGGAAAGGTACGAGGAGCATGGGCACGGCTGGATGTGTGAGCAAGGAACGGGCTGCGGGGTGTAAGCGTCCAGGTGAAGCATCGACGTTAGACGGGATAGAGTTTAGAACGACTTATAGCCGAATCGGGCCCTCGGTGCGTGCTGGGCCTCGCTCTGAACGGCCGCGTCCGTGCTCCACTAGGCGGAGCTGGCAGCCCGATAGAAAGGGTCGTCATGGCGACCACTTTTTGGTGAGACGTGCCGGCAGGTCGAGATCGGGGCATTGCATGGCTCCGTGCCGAGATGGTGCGTGGGATCTCGGCCCGGGTAAACCTCCTTCCCTGCACCGAATGCGGGACGCACCCAGCCGCTGGCACAGAACAACCAGCATTCATGGCTTGGCTTTACGAAGCCGGGCTTTGGACAGGAATTGGCGCACCGAGAGGTATTAGTGAGTCGACTGGGTGATGAGGTTAGTGTTTTGGACCCAAAATTAGAGAAAAGCAAAATTTGATGATTGGCAGATGATTGGCAAATTTTTAATTTGTTGAAATTTGATGTGCAAAATTGGTAGTGAGAGACCCCCGATGTGGGGGGATGGCAAATCCACCATCCTTCCCATGGTGGGGCAAAGGAGCACTAGATTATGGGGTGTATGGCAGTGAAAACTAGCCCGGGTGGGTTAGGATATGGTGTGTAGGGATCTAGAAGATGACATTAGGTAACGTTAAGATTAGTTAGTGACTGATACCTGTAGTGGGGACGCAGGTAGATTAGTATGGATGATAATGACGAGGGAGCGCAATAGTTTAAAGGGACGACTGGGAAGCGCAAGTTTCAGAAGGGAGTAGTTAGCTGAGATGATGCTGTGTGTGTGAGGATTGAACAGGTGTGATTACACAGGTGTGCAACTGGACAGGGTGTGGAGCCGTGTATGAGTAGTGAGTGTTGTGGATCAGCGCGAATGCGCTTGGGGAGAGAAGGGTGCAGGTGGCACCAGGTGTGAGAGCACAGGTGTGCAGGTACAGGTGTGTGGAGAGAGTTGGAGTAAGTGGTACGGAGTGGTGTGCATGGTGCGAAGGTGTGGATGGGGGAAGAGTGGACCCCCTTTCACGAGTACCCGGGGCGGGTAGGGTAAGTGTTAGGTAGAGGGTGCAGGTAAATTGTGGTTGGATATTGGCATTTGTGGTGCGGTTGCAGAATGGTGTTGTGAATGGGTGCATTAGTGTTGTGGAAATGGCTGGGCGTGTAGCCTGTTAGTGTGTGTAGTTGGTTGGGCACTCCACCACTGTGAGGATGTCGGCCAGGTGAGGCCGCAGGTGGGCTCTGGGAGCCGGTAGTTGTGAGTGGGTGCCTGAGGATCCCGGGTGTGGATCGGGCAGCCCAGTGCCAGAGAGGGCACGGAGTGGGGAGAGAGCCAGAGGGCCTTCCCCTGGTAGTTAGGTTAGGGTAAGGAGCAGGTAAGCTCGGAGGCAACTGCAGTGGTGGAGGTGTGCAGGTGGGTAGACCCACTGGGAGAGGTACACGTCGCAGCCCAGAAATTGTACGAGGGCACCGGGAGATGAATCGGGGGAGTGAGACCCCAAATTGAAGAGCACCACAGTTTGGCCAATGGGAATTGGTTTTTAGAACCCATAGTGTAAGAGGGCCAATGGTTTGGCCGGAGAAAGACCCCGGGTAGTGTAAAGTTGTTAAAGTCATTTAGGAGATAGTTAGGATTGATGAACCTGTCGCACCATACGCAGCCACTTACCTGTGGTGATGATGATGACTCCACACCTGTGTTTTCTTTGTTTTGTAGCAGGAAATGAGATTGCTGTGGATTTGTGAGACGCATCACGACGTGGATGAGACATTGGGGTGATTCCATCCCTCCCTCCCTAGGAGGGACTGATGATGAATTGGTAATGGCAAATTTTGATGTTGAGTTGAAAATGGCAAATTTTGATGAGAGTTGAAAATGGCAAATTTGATTGGTTAGGAGGGAGAGAAGACGAATTTGGTTTATGGGAGGAACGGGGAAGACAGTAGGGATGTTTGTTGATTTGTAAAGTAGATGTTTATGGGTAGTGTTGTGTTTTGTGGATACAGTAAGGGGTAAGGGAGGGGCCATGTAGGTTACCTGGTGGGGGGGGGGGGGCGTACGATAGGAACGTACCTGTCTCACCTGGTTCCCATGTGCCCCCAGTGTGCATCACCTTACATTGTGTGCACTTTTGCGCCCTTACCACCTTACTCACTTGTTTCTTCTTTTGTCTCCCACCTCCGAGGATCTGGCTTTGGGGTAGAGAGAGAGGAGAGAGAGGTGCTGGCTGCGCAGTTGTGGGCCTGCACTTTCGCTGTTTGCTGCCGGGATCGATACACCATATGGACCGCAATGTTTGTGGCCACCCACAATGGACCGCAGTTCGTTTGCGGCCAAGCACCACCCGGGGATGGACCTATGGATCAACGTGGCACCTATGCCATACAGGTGAACCACTAATAGTTAACACCACCAAGTGCACCACAAGAAGAGCAAGAGACACCTGCAGGGTTAGGGGTTGTCGAATTTATTTTTATTCCAATGAACAATGGTGACTGCACCGATTGGTGGTGGGGTGGTGCTGTTGATGCTCGGGAAGGGTGCTCTGCACGTTATTAAAGGCCGTCGGCCACAGAGCACTCGTGGGTTGGTGTATCGATGTTGGCAAGCGCGCTCTCTCTCTATGCATAACATCTGCATGTGTTCCTCCAAAAACAGGTCCTGGATCGTAGTGTAAATAGCAGCGTAGTCTTGTAAATAATGCTCCCTACCGGCTGTATGTTTAGTTTGAGGATTCTTTCCGGATTCGGTTATCCTGTGGGTGTGTTTCTGTGAGGAGAAGGGTGCAACGTCGCAGGGGGACATATTTACTCATTTGTGAATATCTGTAAAACTGTCGCACTCAGGGTAGAGTTAATAGTAGAGGGAACTACATTGCGTGCCACACTAAAGTAGGTAAAAATTTATCGGGTCGGGACGCCCCGAGGGTAGAGAAGGGTGCAATGTTGCGAATATGGAATTTGGCCTCCATATCCGCTTGTAAATATTCCCCTATTTTCTCCAATACTCCCCAACTTTCCCCAATCCCCCATTCCCTAGTCCCATTGCATGTAAATAACAATCAGTAGAGCCGACCTTCCCCTTATTCCCCCATTAAATGTCGTGCCCAGGTCCACCGCACCACACGTAGACAACTTTCGGACATCTTCCTAGTTATTCTTATTCTATGTCAGTTAAGGCCTCGTTTCCATTAATTATGACTCTTCGTTGCACCAGAATGTGATTATATGGCATCAGTAGTGAGTTTAGGACCTTTCCCATACCTCCTCCCATCTTCATCCCCAAACAACAACAATAACAACAACTACAACAACAATTACAACTACAACTACGACTACAACAACAGAGGGGCGGGGAGTGTGCGTCCTCACACCGGCTCGGTTACCCGCCATGACCATGCGCTCCACGGCGTTACCCCGAAGGGGCTGGCTGTCAGCTCCTCGTCAGGGGCGGAGCCAGTAACCCCCCCACGCACCCAATGAGAAGCAACGTGCCGATTCCATCTGGGGCGGAGCTAACGAGCCGAGGGCGTGTCACTCCCCGCCGGATATACGCGGCCCCGCGCCGGATGTGACGACAGATGCGCCTCGGCTTGGAGAGAGAAGCCACCGCCACCCCCAGCGCGACGATACCTCCCCGCATCTTTGGACCGGACCGGACCGTACTGTACCCTGCCCCGAGCCCAGGAGGACCTGGAGCCATCGATACCCGCTTTCCTGCCATCAACCCCCGTGTGAGTCAGCCGTTGTCCCGTTTGTCTGTCGTCTGTCCGGGGTTAATATAAGAGTGTGTCTAAGTGCCTGTCTTTCTGTGATTATACCTCTAGCCCCTGTAATCTGACCTTTCCGTACGAATATAATCTCCTCCGGAGGTCTTGAGAATTGAAACATTGGTGTCGTATTGTGTTATTGTAATCCAGCCGGGTGTCTTCTTTTTCTTATTGAGCCAGCATCGCGCGACTAGTCAACGTTCGGGCACAATCGGGTAACTTGTGCAGACGTGGTCATACCATAAAACCGCTCGGTAAATAACATCCAAGCCACGTCTGTAACAATATATATATATATATATATATATATATATATATATATATATATCAGTGTTTAACTGTTTATCTTATCAGAGAGTGCACTAGTACTCTCGAAGGAGGGATGGCGCGGAAAAAAATGTCGCTCCCATCTGCTACATACAAAACTAAAGTTGGAGTATCTTCTTTAAAAACTCACACAGCTGACTCTGCACCTGAAAAAGCTGAATGCCTCAACTCTGTGTTTGCCTCAAAATCTTGTGCCCCAAACCCATCCCTCTCTGCACGTACCGTACCCAGTCATACCCAGCTGCTCTTGGACTCTGTGTCCTTTTCTCCTGACATCGTGGATAAGTTTCTGTCAATCCTCGACTCTGATTCTGCAACTGGACCAGACAGCATCAGACCACAGGTCCTAAAATCCTGCTCTGCTGCTGTTTCACTCTCTCTCTGTTCTCCTCACCCTCTCTTTTGCTCAAGGTCATCTGCCATCAGCTTGGAAATCAGCCAACATCACCGCTTTACACAAAAAATGTGCAAGAACAGATCCTTGCAACTACAGACCAATCATTCTTCTCCTAATTATCAGCAAAGTCATGGAATACATCATTGGTTCGGATATCAAATCTTTGCTCTTCTCCCATGGCTTGATCTCTGATCATCAGTTTGGTTTCAGACCAGGTCACTCTACTCTGGGCATGCTGCCTCTGCTATCTCAACAATGGATGGAGGTCCTCAATGCCAAACAGGAAATTAGAGCTGTCTCCCTTGACCTATCATGTGCCTTCGATGCGGTCTGGCACCCCACTCTGCTTACGAAACTCTCCTCCTATGGTATCGATGGAAATCTCCGCGCATGGCTTGTGGACTTCCTCTCTAGTCGTAGTCAACATGTGGCCCTGATTAGGTTTCTCTCATCTCCCCCTTCCTGTTCAGGCTGGAGTTCCCCAAGGCAGTGTTCTGGGCCCTGTGCTTTTTCTGGTCTTCATCAATGATCTCTCTGACTCTCTTGAAAATCCTCTCCATCTCTTTGCTGATGACTCCACTTTCTGCTGCTCCATTCCTCATCCCTCAGATCAGCAGTCTGCAGCCTCCTCACTCTCTGCAGACCTGGACAAAATCACAGACTGGTCAAACAAGTGGAACATGTCTTTCAATCCTGACAAATCTCACACTCTTACTATGTCTCTCCGAAAAGACCGACTGGACAACCCTCCCATGCACTTTCTGAACAATCCTCTCCAAGAAGTTCTGTCACTCAAGCTTTTGGGTCTCAATATCTGCCATGATCTTTCCTGGGAAAACCACATTTCCAATCTGGCCTCCAAAGCCAGTCACCGACTGGGCATCCTCATCATGTAAAGTCCTTTCTGGGCACACCTTGACTCCTCAGCACATACAAGGCTTTCATCCGCAGCTCAATGGAATACTGTTCTCCCTTCTGGGCTGGTGCTCCTGCCCCAACACCTAGCTCGTCTTCACGCTGTTGAAACCAAAGCTTTCAGAATCATTGGAATCTCCCGCGATGAAGCTAACTCCGAGGGCCTTTCACTCACTCACCGCAGGCAGGTTGGTGGTCTTTCTGTCTTCTACCGACTCCTATCTGGCCTAGCTCCCCCAGGTCTATCTGTGCTCTGTCCCCCAAATATTCCTACAGGTCGCACAATATCTGCCAGTAACCCTCTTCTGGTGAATTTGCCAAAATCAAGACTCTCTGCTCACCTTCACTCCTTCATTCCTTTTTACTCCTGCCTCTGGAACAAACTCCCTCACTCTCTTCAATCCCATTCCTCCCACCAGGTCTTTAAAACAGCTGTTCACCACCATCTCTTGTCTTCCCCCATCCAAAACCTTGATCTCTTCTACCCACGTTAATTCACCTCCGATCCACTATTTTTTTTTTTTTTTTAAATCCCGACTTATTTCTTTCCTGGAAGTTCTAGCAGTGTCCATGTGTTTTATTCCTTTCCCACCCCCTCCCCCGCCTTCTCATGCCTCCTCCCCCCAAGCCCTCTCCCTCCCACGGATGTTCCGTTGTCCCTGTTCTCTGCTGTTGTTCTTGTGTGCTTCCCTCTCTCTCCCCATCTTGTCTCCCGCTCCCTTTATTGTACGGTTTGTGTGTCCGTTTGTCCTTTTTTGTGATTTATGTTAGCTCTTTCACGAGCCTCGACGTTGTATACCAAAAAAAAAAAAAACTCGCTTAGGCTACATACGAGAGAGCCTACCTGGTCTGTTCAGCTGATTGTCAAGGTTGGGATCACTTTTCTAGTAATTTTACTCATACACTAGAGTAAATCAAAACAAAAACAAAGCTAAACACAAAAATCTCAGCCAAAACATTGTCACCAAAAGCTGTTAAAATCTTAAATTGATTCTAATCGCACAGTAGCAATCCCAATGCTTCCAGTGGTATATTCTCTCTTTTTGGCTACAATGACGCAAAATTACATGTAGCTGCTTGAAAAAAAAAATGTTGGCAATGCACACCTTCAATCAAATAGCGGCTTTAGTTTTCATTTTCCACCCCAAAGTGGCTGCAATCCAAGAACCCCTCGGCTGTCTGAAGCATTGGAAAGGCCTGAGCATGACGGCGCTACGGAGTGAAAATGCACGCCTTGGGTGCTTTCTGGGTAATGCTGCCAAAGCTGGATTTGTTTTTATTGATCAGGACAGTCGTTGCACTTTCATGGGGAGGTTCCAAAATTAAATTTCATCATTACAGTGACATGTAGTAGAGGAATTGTTTTTTTTACAATGCATATTGTTTTAATCCATACTTTAGTGGCTTTATAATTATTATTAGCCTCGTCCATTGTGAAGGGAAGGCGGAGGCTATTGGAATTGCTAGTGAGAGTGTGAGTCCGCATACAGATTTTCTTTGGTATACAAAGTTGAGGCTTGTGGAGGAGAGATAAAATAGAATGGATCAGGACGTAATAGAAAAAGGAAGAGTAGAAAGAGAAGGGGGTGCATAACAACAGCACGGTTGTGGGACAAAATAGATGGAGATTTGAAGAAATGAGGGCTGGAGGAGGAAAAACAGGGTGGAGAAGATGGACACAGAAGCAAACTCTCAGGAGGGAAAAACTGGAAAATTGGAAGGAGGTGGCCTTGGGGAGGGTTTGTGGGGTAAAAACAGATCCTGGTTTGGGATGGGAGATGATCTGAGATGATGGTGAACAGCTGTCTTACCTGGAGGGAATGTGGAAGTTAGTTCCACAGGTGGGAAAAAGAGGAACAAATGAGTGGAGGTGAGCAGTGGTTCTGGATTTTGGGAGTTTCACCAGAAGATGGTTGTTGTCAGACCAGGTGTGCCCTGCAGACATCTGGGAGTGGGGGCTGGGGACAGAGTACGGAGAGAGCAGAGGGTGCAACGCCAGAAAGGAACAGGTAAAAGACAGAGGGAGCCCATCAACGTGTCTACCATGGGAAAGTGCTTGGCCCATAGACTCAGCTCTATGGTGGGATATTCTAATGATCTTGAAGGCCTTCGTTTCCATGGCATCAAGGTGAGGAAGGTGTGAGGCAAGGCTGCGAGCCCAGGGGGAGAGCAGTACTCACTCCATCAAGCTGGGAATGAAGGCCTCGCAGGTGGATAAGAGTTCAACTTAGACGTGTGGTTTGTCCAAGAATAATCATGGCTCATCATAGTGAGATGAAAAAGTTTGTGTGCTGTGACCGAATTTATTCAAAAGGATTGTTGAGAAAGTAAATGGGAGGGTTTTCCAGATGGTCTTTTTGGAGAGAGATTGAGAGTGCCAGATTCTCTGTGTAGCCTGTGGGACCAATCATTAGTCGCCGTCAAGGATAATTATATTGGTTCCGCCCCTTTTGGCTTTATAAGCCAACTGTGCAGGCATATCGGGAGACTACTATTGCTTGGGTCCTCACTCCTCTGCGATAGCACTTCCTGGTTGCCGCAGCTGGAGCCTGGGGTGCTGTGCTTGGTTGCATCGGCTCAAGAAGTGTATTTCCGAGTTTTTGTACTCCAGTGAATTCCTGGCTGTCCAGTGGGTGTGTGCATGTAACCGGCAAACGAAAGTAGGCTTGCATCGAGTATGCGACGCCATTTTGTTCTTTATGTATGAATGGAATACGGACGCTGTTGTTAAATGGTAACCGCATTATGTGTTCACTGTCTCGGCAGAGGTACAGTGGAGTGTTTCCACCGTGTTCTGGGTAACCCCTGATCGCTTGTGAAAAGGGTATGTGATCTTGTTTTATGTCGTGTAAACAATTAGCGTATTGTGTATAGTTTATTTGTATATTTATATTGATGGGTAGTTGGGTGAAGTTAAACCCTTTTGGGGATGCTTTTAAGTATGAGAAAGGTAATTGTATGTTTTCTTTACAGATGTTTGTTCAGTGCTGTCAGCTGCTGTTCTTTTGATAGGTTTTATTACTTGGCTGCTATTCGTCATTTGGGATATTCTCAAGTTTAATAAAGTGTTGTATTGTGCTCTCCTACCAAACTTTCAAATAAATTCTATTAATCTTGAAATCTCTTTGTTCAGTTAATTGAACACTTACCTTTGGGGAATTGCCTTCAAATTACTTATTTAGGGTCTCCCACCCCATATTGGGGAAGTGGTGTAGTCTGTAAACAAACTACCAGGAGCCCTGGACCCTGGGTGTCACATCTGGATTGAAAGATATACAGTCAACAGGGGTGGATCCGGGGAGGGGGGGGTGCAGGGGGTGTGCACCCCCCCCCCCCTTCGATCCAGGATGAGGGTGCCGGCGGTGCGAATCTGCTGAACTGTTGGACCAGGGAAGAACACAAGGAACTGCAGAAACTTCCAAGAATGCACGAAATGCCGTTTCTGACGATCAATTTTCTAAAATTTCCTGGGGGAGGACCCCCACACCCCCCTTTATCCCCCCCCTCCCAGCACTATAGTTTCATGCACCCCCCTGTCTTGAAATTCCTGGATACGCCCCTGAGTCGAGGATTGCCACCCGCGTGTTTGCCAACCGCGATTTCGCTTATCCGCGCTTATCTTGTAGTTTTAGACACACTTTCTCTCCCTCCACGTGGATACTCCTCCCACCCTAAACTCATTCGGTTTTCAAAAGTTTTAAAACGCTTTAGATAAGTGTCTTCCGTAATTTTACATGATGTGTTAAATTATAATACTGCACAGTATGTATGTGTATGTATGTGTGTTTATACAGACTTGGCATTTAATATGGAATATTTTTTTTGTGGGGGTGGACTTACTTTTCAAGATGTCTTAGAACCAAAAGTTCATTGGAATTATGGTGAAATTATTCTAGATTTTGTTAATGTGACCTTTAAAAGAAACAAAAACCACATTTGACATTTTGAAACAAATAAATTGATCCTTGAAAGTGATGAAAACCGATATCAAACTCAATTCATGGACAGTACTGTGTTAAACTTCTGTACGTTTTCCAGAAATATCTCTATTTTGCACATTAGCCAAAAAATTTTTTAAACATAAACAAAAGTTAAATTACGACTGGGATTACGGACAGTAAAATTACAGTTCAGTACTTCGTGTAACCGCCACGAGCATTCAGGAGAGCACGTACACGTTGAGGCATGCTGTTCATGAGATTTGCCAAGGTTTGGACAGGAATCGCTTGCCATGCAGTGACAATAGCCTGCTGCAATTCACGCACAGAGGTCGGCTGCTGGTCCAAGTGGTCGATTTGACGCGTTAATTCTGCCCACAAGTTCTCTATTGGATTCATATCCGGGGAAATGGCAGGCCACTCCATATGCTCTACACCATGGTCAGCAAGAAAGTGTTGGATCATGCGAGCACGATGAGGCCGTGCATTGTCATCTTGGAAGACAAAGTTTCATCGAAAGGCTGCACGAGCAAATGGAAGCAATGTTTCTTCCAGAATGACCCTGTACCTGAACTGGTTCAGGTTTCCATTCGGAACAACCAAGTCAGTTTTGCCCCCTGCATGAAAAGCAGCCCAAACGGTCACCCCACCACCTCCAGCTTGGACTCTTGGCACTATACAATCTTTGTTGTCGGCTTCATGCACTTGTCTGCGCACTCGGACGTGGCCATCTTGACGATAGACCAGAAATCTAGACTAGTCACTGAAGATCACGTTATTCCAGTGTCCTGGCTGCCATTGACGGTGCTCTCTGGCCCACTGCAATCGGCGCTGGTGGTGTTGTCTGGTCAGGCGTGGCTTTCTCAGGGGACGCCTGGCACGATAGCCTGCTTGAACCAGTCGTTGGTTGACTCGCCTTCTGGATACAGGCACATTTGTCAGTTGCTGCCACTAAGCCGATTAGCTGACTTGGTACGGCCATTGCGGACTAACCGGTGCAGCTGGCGATCATCCCTCCTTGTGGTTCTGCGGGGACGTCCTGGCCTCGGTATTGGAGTAGGGACACCCCTCTGAGCATTTCGTTTCAGGATCTTTGGCACCTGACCTTGAGTGATGCCATACTGCCGAGCAATAGCACGCTCTCTCATGCCGTAATTTCGAAAAGCCACCACTCCATGACAAACAGCATTGTCGAGTTGACGGACCATCTCCAGAGGAAGCGGCAATAACTTTTGGAGACGTGCAGCAGTTGTTTTCCACTAATACAGAACGCAACAACCCTTGTATACCCGATTGTGAAGCCAATCGTCAAATGCACCTGTCCGTACATTTTGCCACGCCACCTGTGATATAATCCTGTTGTTGACTTCTTGCTGCGACAGACAATCAGTGACATGGTTCTTTTAACAAATAAATCACCAAAGTGTAAAGGAAACTCACCAGATTGATATACTGAGTTAAGAAAGTAAACCCAAGTCAAGAAAAAAAATAATTCCATATTAAATGCCAACTGTGTGTGTGTGTGTGTGTGTGTGTGTGTGTGTGTGTGTGTGTGTGTGTGTGTGTGTGTGTGTGTGTGTGTGTGTGTGTGTGTGTGTGTGTGTGTGTGTGTGTGTGTGTGTGTGTGTGTGTGTGTGTGTGGTGTGTGTATATAAACTCCCAAAATTATGTCGTCAATCAAGGATGACAATTCGATTACCGTGACTACAGTGCAGGCCAATATACAGATGACTTCAGTGGGGTGTCAAACTGAGACAATAGATAAAGAATGTCAAACCGAGGCTATAGGTGGAAAAGCCGATATGATTTTCTTCGTAAATGGGTTTCATTGGGTTTATTGCTGAGGTCGTTAAATGTGCAGCTCAAGAGAAAAAGATCTGAAAAATTAACATAATCTTTGCTGCAGCCAGTAAACATCTGGGCTGCGATGGATTTTTCTCTAAAGAGATGAACAAGATAGTTAGCAGGACGGCTAAGGAAACTCGTAGTGCTGAGGCCAAACAGTCTCAGGATTTATCAATGGAATGATGTTAGTAGTTCATTGGAATGCTAAAAGTCTAGTGGCTCACAGACCAGAATAAAAAAGTTTATTTCTGAATCATCAACTAAACTGGACATAATGTTGTTACAAGAAACATGGTTCAAAAGTTATAATCTATGCCAGATTCTGGGGTATACCCTCATATGTAGGGATGGAGTAAGTGGGAATGGGGGTGGATGTGGGGTTCTTATGAAACTTTGTATTGCCTGCACGGTAACTGAATGAATTGCTGAATTTGAGGGTAATCTATACAATAATACCGTAAGGACTCGACTTTGTTATCCCTTTTATGCCGCACCCAGTGACCCGATGCCCACGGCACTAATGCATTTTCCATCTACGAACCACGCTCTTTGTTTATCACGTACAGCCATACTCGAAAAATCTGAATTCGCCGACTTTGGGACCCAAAAGCATCCGATTATCGGCCGATACAACGCCATCTTACGACACCATCGTATTGGCGTCTGCTGGGCGAAGGCGATGCGAGCCGTCCGTTGATTCGACAGTTGAGTGGTGTGATGGGTGGTGTGAACCAAATGGTCTTTTTATTCCCTTGAACATTTTAAATTAGGATATATAAGGAAACGTCTTTATCGTCATTTTAATAAAGTTAAATGGAGTGACGTTGCGATACTCAGGGTGCGTTGCATAAATCCTCGTAACTCAGAGAGGTGTAGCAGGTGGCGAGACGTAAGGAAGCTTTTTTATTCCCTTGAACATTTGAAATTAGGATATATAAGGAAACGTCTTTATCGTCATTTTAATAAAGTTAAATGGAGTGACGTTGCGATACTCGGGGTGCGTTGCATAAATCCTCGTAACTCAGAGAGGTGTAGCAGGTGGCGAGACGTAAGGAAGCTTAAAGATAATGAGCTGAAAACAGACGAACGATATCCCTTCCATGGATGTTCCACGGGTTTCACGTCTTTATCGTCATTTTAATAAAGTTAAATGGAGTGACGTTGCGATCAGTGAGTTGTATACGAAGAGATAAAAGGATGGCATTGACTTCGAGACGGTACGTGATAGTTGGCTGCGGCTGGCTGATGCCACGTTTTTTTTTTCTAAGTGCCATGGATGCTGATGGACATAATAAAGGTATCGGCTGATCTCTCATCGTAATATTACCCGATGGAAATGAACTGTTTCTTTGTTTGTCATTTCCTGTGCAATAATGTCAAATTGATAAGTCAGACATCCTTTTCTATGCACAGCTGCTCTCCTTTTCGATGGCATCGTCTATTGATATGCATGTTCTTCTTTCATATAATTTTACACATTCACAATCAGTATTTCAACTCTTGCAGACATTGGAAAGGAAGTTGACTCACAGGCCAACTCTCTGGCTCAATCACAGGCCGACGCACAGGCGATGTAATTGTGAGTAGCATTTTTGCACAAGTGAAAATTGATCTTTCTTCCTAACTCTTACTCGGACAAGCAAATCCCCTATGCCATCCATAATGGTACACTCTATCCATACACCACATCCTCCCTTCCGTGGATGTTCCACGGATTTCGGCTAGTCTATATAATAATAGCGTAAGGACTCGACTTTGTTATCCCTTTTACGCCGCACCCAGTGACCCGATGCCCACGGCACTAATGGATTTATGATCTACGAACCGCGCTCTTTGTTTATCACGTACAGCCATACTCTAAAAATCTGAATTAGCCGATGTTGGGGCCCAAAAGCATCCGATTAATTGCCGATACGACGCCATCTTACGACACCATCGTATCGGCGTCTGCTGGGCGAAGGCGAAGCAAGCCGTCCGCTGAGTGGACAATCCAGAGCATGCATTTGCGCCGGTGTCGGCGATCGTTGTTCATATACGCACTCTTCATTCTCATCTTTCTTCCTAACTCTTACTCGGACAAGCAAATCCCCTATGCCATCCATAATGGTACACTCTATCCATACACCACATCCTCCCTTCCGTGGATGTTCCACGGGTTTTTTTTTTTTTTTTTTTTTTTTTTTTTTTTTTGTATACAAGATCGAGGCTCGTGAGAGAGTACGGGTGACACCGTCACAATTTCGGTCTTTGAGGCCGGCCGATAGGCACGAGGTTCTCCTGACCACGTGGCCCTTGACTTGGTTTGTCCGCACAATGTGGGCGCTGTCAGGATGAACTTTAGCCGGGGAGCGTTTGGGTGCGTGGCGCCTTTGGGCGCCCCGGTCTGATACTGCCGCCCACGCGCAGAACACCATGTGAGTGCACGTGGGTCCCGGCGGTCCCACTGGCCTAGCGCTACCATGTTTAGACAGCGAGATCCGTCCCCGGGCACCGGCAAGCCAGGCACGGTAGGACACCCGCGGAGCCCCGGCGGACCAGGGGCGCGCGAGCCTACGCATTAGCGTGCTACGGCGGAATCAACGGCTTCGGCCACGGCCGGGCCGATACTCGGCCCGGTCGCACCGGAAATGAACTGGTTCGACGCCCGCGCTAGAGAGGTCACGGGCGACTGAGATGTTTTAACAAATAATTAATTAATTTGAGACGTCCGATTTCTAGTGTTTGGAAATTTGGAAGAGCTTGACCCTAGCCTTTCCCTTGCGAGGGCAAGGAGGAACTTAACACTTGACACTTAAGCTTAGTTTGAAGTACACCCTGCCGGCGCTCCCGGTGGGACGGCAGGGCAACCAGAAGGGACGAGGTTCTCCTGACCACGTGGCCCTGGATCTGGGAAGCGAGAGGCGTTCCATTAGTGGACGCGCCCCTCACGCCCGACTTTTGGGCGGCCCCGGCAGGCCGTTTGTTTTGACGTTCCGTGACAGGCCCCGCACCCCCACCTCAGGGCCGACCGGGCGACCGGAATGAATCCCGGTGTCCCGATCCGAACCTTCAGAGCGGGCCGGCTGCACTTTCCGTCCCTGCGGTCTCAAATACCGGAACCACCCGCATACCACTTTATTCGACAAAATGAGGTGCGGCCTACAGCCTTAGAGAACCAACCCTATCTAAGTCAATACCTCCAACGAGAGGGTGGTGGGAGGGTGATGGCAGAGGGTGGTGGGAGGGTGATGGCAGAGGGTGATGGGGGAGGGTGATGGCAGGGTGATGGGAGAGGGTGATGGCAGGGTGATGGGGGAGGGTGATGGGGCCTCCCTATAGAAGTCAGTATCTCCAACGACACAGGCGCGCATTCGTGCCGCGTGACGTGGTGACGTCATCACACTTTCCCCTCAAAAGACCCATTTGATATAAGTTAATATTCTGATATAAGCTTTAGAAAACCAACCCTATATAAGTCAATACCTCCAACGATACAGGTGCGCAAAATACAAAATCACAAAAGATTTATTTGATATAAGTTAATATTTTGAATAACTCGGTCAATATCAGTCCGAATTTCGCCAAATAAAGGTTCCCGTTATCCACAGATACCCCTGTATCCTCCTAGAGGCGAAGTCAGGATGAATTTGGCAAAAATTAAAATCCTTCGGCAACGAAAAATATTTTAAAACCACTTTATTGGACAAAATGAGGTGCGGCCTAGCATCTAGTCGAGACCCAGTCACCCAGGCCGATCACCCATTCCGACCTCAAATTCCTCATCGACGATAACTAAACAATATATTATATGAATCGCACCGTACATACCTCCTTCTAGATCTTGTTCTTGTCTTGATATACTTACTCAGGCTCACTCTATCACGACTGAGTCCTCTCAGCTCTTCCAAATGGCGTCCGCTGCGCCTCGTGTCCAGTCCAACTCCGAGCTCTTCTTCTTCAAACGACCTTTGACACTCATGGTGGGGGCGTGATGACGTCACTGCGTTTCAGTCTTAGAAAACTAGGGGCGTGATGACGTCACTCCGCTTCAGTCTTAGAAAACTAATTTTTATATAAGTTAATATTTTCATTAACTCCTAGAGGCGAAGTCTTAGAGAATTTCGCAATAAGAAATAGAGTCCTCCGGCGACGGAAATTTAACACGGTGTTTTCCTATGTAACTTTACCCTGAGGTAATTTTACCAAAAAATCCCCGAAATTTCACGGGTCCAGCCCTATTGAGTGCCTGCGGCCTCGCAAGTCCCTTCACAGAGTCGGGCTAGAGTCAAGCTCAAAAGGGTTTTCTTTCCCCACTGATTCCGCCAAGCCCGTTCCCTTGGCTGTGGGATCGCTGGATAGTAGATAGGGACAGTGAGGATCTCGTTCATCCCTTCATGCGCGTCACTGTTTAGATGACAAAATGAATGAGTTCATTCATTTTCGCTGCATGATTTCGGGTGACACCGTCACAATTTCGGTCTTTGAGGCCGGCCGATAGGCACGAGGTTCTCCTGACCACGTGGCCCTTGACTTGGTTTGTCCGCACAATGTGGGCGCTGTCAGGATGAACTTTAGCCGGGGAGCGTTTGGGTGCGTGGCGCCTTTGGGCGCCCCGGTCTGATACTGCCGCCCACGCGCAGAACACCATGTGAGTGCACGTGGGTCCCGGCGGTCCCACTGGCCTAGCGCTACCATGTTTAGACAGCGAGATCCGTCCCCGGGCACCGGCAAGCCAGGCACGGTAGGACACCCGCGGAGCCCCGGCGGGCCAGGGGCGCGCGAGCCTACGCGTTAGCGTGCTACGGCGGAATCAACGGCTTCGGCCACGGCCGGGCCGATATTCGGCCCGGTCGCACCGGAAATGAACTGGTTCGACGCCCGCGCTAGAGAGGTCGCGGGCGACTGAGATGTTTTAACAAATAATTAATTAATTTGAGACGTCCGATTTCTAGTGTTTGGAAATTTGGAAGAGCTTGACCCTAGCCTTTCCCTTGCGAGGGCAAGGAGGAACTTAACACTTGACACTTAAGCTTAGGTTGAAGTACACCCTGCCGGCGCTCCCGGTGGGACGGCAGGGCAACCAGAAGGGACGAGGTTCTCCTGACCACGTGGCCCTCGATCTGGGAAGCGAGAGGCGTTCCATTAGTGGACGCGCCCCTCACGCCCGACTTTTGGGCGGCCCCGGCAGGCCGTTTGTTTTGACGTTCCATGACAGGCCCCGCACCCCCACCTCAGGGCCGACCGGGCGACCGGAATGAATCCCGGTGTCCCGATCCGAACCTTCAGAGCGGGCCGGCTGCACTTTCCGTCCCTGCGGTCCCAAATACCGGAACCACCCGCATACCACTTTATTCGACAAAATGAGGTGCGGCCTACAGCCTTAGAGAACCAACCCTATATAAGTCAATACCTCCAACGAGAGGGTGGTGGGAGTGGGTGATGGCAGAGGGTGATGGGGGAGGGTGATGGCAGGGTGATGGCAGGGTGATGGGAGGGTGATGGCAGGGTGATGGGGGAGGGTGATACCTCCCAAATACCGGAACCACCCGAATACCACTTTATTTGACAAAATGAGGTGCGGCCTACAGCCTTAGAAAACCAACCCTAAATAAGTCAATACCTCCAACGACACAGGTGCGCATTCGTGCCGCGTGACGTGGTGACATCATCGCGCTGTCACCTTAAAAGATTTATTTGATATTTTGATATAAACCTTAGAAAACCAACCCTACAGAAGTCAAATGGTCCAATAAAGGGTGATGGGAGGGTGATGGCAGGGTGATGGGAGGGTGGTGGGAGGGTGATGGCAGGGTGGTGGGAGGGTGATGGCAGGGTGATGGGAGGGTGATGGCAGGGTGATGGGAGGGTGATGGCAGGGTGATGGCAGAGGGTGATGGGGGAGGGTGATGGCAGGGTGATGGGAGAGGGCGATGGCAGGGTGATGGGGGAGGGTGATGGGGCCTCCCTATAGAAGTCAGTATCTCCAACGACACAGGCGCGCATTCGTGCCGCGTGACGTGGTGACGTCATCACACTTTCCCCTCAAAAGACCCATTTGATATAAGTTAATATTCTGATATAAGCTTTAGAAAACCAACCCTATATAAGTCAATACCTCCAACGAGGGTTTCGGCTAGTATTAATAATAATCGTGGTTCAAGGGGAGAGTTTATGATCATAAACTTTTTTTTTTTTTTTTTTTTGTATACAGAATCGAAGCTTGTGTAAGAGCTAACACATTGAACATGAAAAACATGCACAGACACACAAAACATGCAATGAAGGGAGCGGGAGACGAGGGGGAGAGAGGGAAGCACACATGCACAACAACAGTAGAGAACAAGGACCCCGGTAGATCTGTGGAAGAGGGAGGGTTCGGGGAGGAGGCAGGGGTACACGGTACAAAGCAAATGAACACTTCTAGGAATCACAGGAAGGAAGCTGGGCATTCAAAGAGGCGGACTTGGGGCGTTTCATCGGGGGTAGAAAAGATCAAGGTTTTGGATGGGGGAAGATAAGAGATGGTGGTGAACAGCTGTTTTAAAGACCTGGAGTGAAAAAGAGGGATTGAAGAGAGTGAGGGAGTTTGTTCCAGAGGTGGGAGTAAAAAGGAGTGAAGGTGAGCAGAGAGTCTTGATTTTGGCAGTTTCAACAGAAGAGGGTTGCAGTCAGATTTTGTGTGACCTTTAGGAGTAATTGGGGGACAGAGCACAGACAGGGCTGGGGGGGGGGGGGGCTAGGCCAGAGAGGAGTCGGTAGAAGACAGAAAGACCACCAACCTGCCTGCCGTGAGTGAGTGAGAGGCCCTCAGAATCGGCTTCATCGCGGGAGATTCCAATGATACTGAAAGCTTTGGTTTCAACAGCGTGAAGCCAAGCTAGGTGTGAGGCAGGCGCACCAGCCCAGAGGAGAGAGCAGTATTCCATTGAACTGCGGATGAAAGCCTTGTATGTGGTGAGGAGCTCAGGTGTGCCAAGGAAGGACTTCGCACGGCAGAGAATGCCCAGTCGGCGACTGGCTTTGGAGGCCAGCTTGGAAATGTGGTTTTCAAACTGGAAAACTTGGAAATGCTTGCTTGGAAATGTGTTTTTCAATGTGTTTCACTTAAAAAATTATAGTAGCCGGATCCGATTCAGGATCTTCACCAAAATTGAATCATTTCGTCCTTGTCACATACGCTGCATCTCTGCCTAATTTTGTCCGAATTCGTCCACAACCTTTTGAGATATTTTGCTCACAAACAGACAAACGGACATCCAGGGGTGAAAACATAACCTCCATCCACCATTGGTGGCGGAGGTAATAATATTGCGGGGGATACAATTTCAATCTTGCGAAGTCCTGTCAGCAAAGTAATTAAAGTCTCCTGGTGGAATGAGGTTTGCAAACTGGCGATTGAAGAGGAACAGAGGGGCGCTCTTAAAAGCTCAAGAAGAACCCCTAAGGTGGAGGACGCCATGGAATACAAAAGGAAAAGGGTGTATCCTCATTGGTGTATTAAACCAGCCAAAACAGCCTCTTGGCATTCATTTTGTTCATCCATTAATCCAGACACCCCTGTTAAAGTAGTATTGAAGAGAGTTAAAAGTATGCAGGGAATCCAATTCGGATGGAAGTCTATTCCAGCAATTATTTTCCAGAACAAAACTATTTGTTCAAATTCAGACAAGGCTGAGGCACTGGGCCATCATTTTTCTTGCGATTTTGGTGACACTATCAGGGACAATGAGTTTAAAGTCCACAAGCTCCAATTTGCAGAACACAAGGACATTATCAATGATAGTTGACCTTTAAATTTTTTTTTTTTTTTTTTTTTTTTTTTTTTTGGTCAATGGTCCATGGTCAATGATGTAGCTTTACATCCCACATTCCACAGCAAGATCGCTCTGTTTGCCATGTGGACTCGGTGTAAGAATTTGGCTCTTTCTGAGGGAAAAAAAACTCCAGAATGATATCAGTTTAGTGAAGCAATGGGCCCAAGGTAATTGGTAATGGGTAATGAACGTAGAGCAGCAACGAAGGTTGGAAAGGGTGGAAATGCGAATGGTTCGACGGATGTGCGGAGTATCGTTGAGAGAGAGGAAGACAAATAATGATTTGCGAAAGATGATGGGAATAGAGCCTGTGATTGATGCTGTGAAGAGAAACAGTTTGAGATGGTTTGGTCATGTGTTGAGGAAGGATGAAAGTCACTGGTTGAGAAGAGTGATGGAAATGAATGTAGAAGGAAGTAGAGGACGGGGAAGACCGAGAAAGACTTGGCTAAAGATGGTGGAAGAAGAAATGCGGGCAAGGGGGTTAACAAGGAGAGATGCAGAAAATAGGGCAATATGGAGAAGATTGTCATGGGGACCGCAAGGCTAACCCCCGCTCTAGTAGGGAAAATGACCTTTAAAATGCATGTTGTTGTTGTTGTTGTTGAAGCAATGGGCCCAAGAGTGGGGTTTTAATCTGGCTGGTGATAAATCGAAATTTATCATTTTCTCCGGTAAGAAAAGGACATGTCGATGATAGTGAATTGCACTTCTCTTAAGGCGGTGGCTGAAGTATCCTTTCTTGGAATTATTTTTAATAAAGAATTAAATAAAGAATCCCTGGTGTTGGGCTAGCGGCTAGGGTGCCGGCTTAGGATACCAAGGATCCTGGGTTCGAATCCCGGTCGATCGCTGAATTAACGCCAGGGGGGTTGACTCAGCCTGTCATCCTTCCGAGGTCGGCTAATTGAGTACCAGTTCACTGGTAATTCCCTGTTTGTCGTTAAAGGCGGCAAAAAGGGGTGGCGTCAGGAAGGGCATCCGGCCGTAAAACATTGCTTCAAATAGGGGACCGAAAAACAACAACAACCACGGTTCCCGAAAAAGGCCAACCCCCGCTTTGCGGGGAAAAATGGCCTCTAAAGGTGTTTTTTTTTTTTTTTTTTAAAGAATTAACGTGGACCTCCAGTGTAAAGAAGTTGACTGGGGTATGTGTCAAAGGCTTAAATTTATTACGTTGCTTATTGGGAAGCACATAGAGAAAGTCTCTTCCTTATATACAAAGCCTTGATGTTCTCTCATCTCGATTATGGTTGTTAGGCCTTTGGGGATATGTCGATGAGCAATCGCAAAAAAACTGGAGACTATCCAGTATGAAGCTCTCCATGTTTGTTCGGGGGCTTTTATAAGCTCTCTGGTTTTGGCTCTTCCGGTGGAGGTGGGTGAAATGCCCTTGTCTCTGTGTTGAAAAATTTATAGAATTAAATGCTAGGCTAAAACCATCTCGTCTGGGGATAGCCACCCTGGTAAAGCCTTATTTGCTGACTGTTGGGATGGGGCTGGATTCCCTTCCTATAAACCCCCTCCATAAAATAGCGATTTGGCCTCCCTTGACTCTTGAAACCCACCTGTCTCCACCTGGATCTCTGAGGAAGAACTGACAGAGCTAACCCTGTGGCAACATGCAGCCAGGAAATTGAATTTGTTAACTAAAATTGGAGACAATCTTTGCATGCTTATACAGACGGGTCTAAAGAACCTGCTATTGGGAGAACAGCTGCTGCAACATGCATCCCAAATCTCAGGGTGGTTCGATCAGTTAGGCTTACAAACCGTCTCTCGGTTTTCTCCACCAAACTATTTGCCATAGTTATGGCTCTTGAATGGATCATTGAGTTTTACCCTCTCAGTGCGGTCATCCTCTCCAACACACTTGCTGCGTTAAAGGCATTGCATTCCCTACAGGCTGTTGACAGATATGACTTGGTTCTTGAAAGTTCTCCATTTGGTTAACATGGCGATTTGGATGGTGTGGTGGTTGAACTTTTCTGGATCCCCGCCCATATGGGCATTGGTGAAAATGAGGCCTGTGATCAGGCAGGGAAGCCCTTAAAATCGAATACATGCCCCAAATCCTTCTTGGTCCTTCAGAAATTGGTAGTTTGGTAAAGGACCAGATTGTGAAAAAATGACTTTCAGTGGAACCCCAGATGATTTTAAAGGTTGTAGAAAAAAAATTTTTGGGATGTTTACTGCTGTTGATGCAGTGTCTTTTACACCACTGAATATATATATTTTTTATAGATGGTGAAGGCTCGGGTAAGAGCTTGGACAGAACAAATCAGTACACAACATAACAGCAGGATAAAAGGGAAATGCCAATATCAGGGCGGAGGGAGAAGGTAGACAGACAAACAAGGTATGCAGGTATGAGGGGTAGCTGACAACCGAAGGGGTGGACAAGATGGATACATAAGAAATTTTTTGGAAGGGGTGTCCAGGTGGATGGTGGAGGGTGGTTTACCAGGTGTAGAAAATATCATGGTTTTTGATAGAGTATGATCTGTCTATCTGTCTATTCTTTGTCTGTCTGTCTGTCCCACTTGTCATTTTCCAGACTTTCTGCCCTTACCCTTTAAAGTATTTAACTGAAACTTGTTACATGACTTTATTATGATAAGTTACAGAAGATGTTTGAGTTTCAGGACATTTCCACAATTTCTCACGGAGTTATGCCTTTTTGAACTTAGAAAATATCACATATTATACATGGCTCAGTTTTCAGCAGCCCTGACTCCACCCCACTGCTTTACACCCATTGGCTGGACAGGTGGCCTGACTCTACCCCTATTAAAATAATGCGCTGCCATTCCATAAAAACATCATGGATCGGCAGGACTCAGGCCTTAGGCCTGAGTGTTAGTCCATGGCCCAGTGCAATTGGAATGCTCCCAGGTATATATAACGACGATGCATTATACAGACTTGGCATTTAATATGGAATATTTTTTTTGTGGGGGTGAACTTACTTTTCAAGATGTCTTAGAACCAAAAGTTCATTGGAATTATGTTGAAATTATTCTAGCTTTTGTTAATGTGACCTTTAAAAGAAACAAAAACCACATTTGACATTTCGAAACAAATAAATTGATCCTTGAAAGTGATGTAGACTGATATCGAACTCAATTCATTGACAGTACTGTGTTAAACTTCTGTACGTTTTCCAGAAGTATCTCTTTATTTTGCACATTAGCCCAATTTTTTTTTAACAAAAACAAAAGTTAAATTACGACTGGGATTACGGACAGTAAAATTACAGTTCAGTACTTCGTGTAACCCCCACGAGCATTCAGGGGAGCACGTACACGTTGAGGCATGCTGTTCACGAGATTTGCCAAGGTTTGGACAGGAATCGCTTGCCATGCAGTGACAATAGCCTGCTGCAATTCACGCACAGAGGTCGGCTGCTGGTCCAAGTGGTCGATTTGACGCGTTAATTCTGCCCACAAGTTCTCTATCGGATTCATATCCGGGGACATGGCAGGCCACTCCATATGCTCTACACCATGGTCAGCAAGAAAGTGTTGGATCATGCGAGCACGATGAGGCTGTGTATTGTCATCTTGGAAGACAAAGTTTCCACAAAAGGATGCACGAGCAAATGGAAGCAATGTTTCTCCCAGAATGGCCCTGTACTTGAACTGGTTCAGGTTTCCATTCAGAACAACCAGGTCAGTTTTGCCCCCTGCATGAAAAGCAGCCCAAACGGTCACCCCACCACCTCCAGCTTGGACTCTTGGCACTATACAATCTTTGTTGTAGGCTTCATGCACTTGTCTGTGCACTCGGACGCGGCCATCTTGACGATAGACCAGAAATCTAGACTCGTCACTGAAGATCACGTGATTCCAGTGTCCTGGCTGCCATTGACGGTGCTCTCTGGCCCACTGCAATCGGCGCTGGCGGTGTTGTCTGGACAGGCGTGGCTTTATCAGGGGACGCCTGGCACGATAGCCTACTTGAACCAGTCGTTGGTTGACTAGCCTTCTGGATACAGGCACATTTGTCAGTTGCTGCCACTCAGCCCTAAGCCGATTAGCTGACTTGGTACGGCCATTGCGGGCTAACCGGTACAGCTGGCGATCATCCCTCCTTGTGGTTCTGTGGGGACGTCCTGGCCTCAGTATTGGAGTAGGGACACCCCTCTGACCATTTCGTTTCAGGATCTTTGACACCTGCCCTTGAGTGATGCCATACTGCCGAGCAATAGCACGCTGTTTCATGTCATAATTTCGTAAAGCCACCACTCCATGACAAACAACATTGTCGAGTTGACGGACCATCTCCAGAGGAAGCGGCAATAACTTTTCGAGACGTGCAGCAGTTGTTTTCCACTAATACAGAACGCAACAACCCTTGTATACCCGACTGTGAAGCCAATCATCAAATGCACCTGTCCGTACATTTTGCCACGCCACCTGTGATATAATCCTTTTGTTGAATTCTTGCTGCGACAGACAATCAATGACATGGTTCTTTTAACAAATAAATCACCAAAGTGTAAAATAAACTCACCAGATTGATATACTGAGTTAAGAAAGCAAACCCAAGTCAAGAAAAAAAAAATATTCCATATTAAATGCCAAGTCTGTATATGCACATAAGCCGTACTCGTGTTTTTACTTGTTGTATGTACATTGGGTTATTTTTGGAGGTTTTTCCCGGCACCAAACGAGGCATTATACATAGCCCAAATAAAGGGATGTGTTTAATGATATTAAACTTAAACTTGGTAGAGGACATGTATCGCAAAGCAATTCTCACTCTTGTTTAAAATGTTACATTAGTCATTTGTGTCTGCTGTTTGTGTCCGTTATGACACTAATAATTAAGTTTGGAATGATTTTCAATTGTGTTTAACTGCCAGACAGGCAGAATGATGAAAAAAATGATCTCATTCTGGGCGATGCGCAATCGGGACAAAATGAGAGCTAAAGTACTGCCAGGCTACAGGGTCGTTTTCCGATTTGTGTTCAAAATATAACACGTGTATAAAAAAAATATAGCATTCGATTCAAATTATAAGCTGTTCCTCCATCATAAACTGAGGTTTGTAGACGGACAGAAGTGAACCAATTGCTTAACTCCGCTTTTTGCTTCGCGTGCGTGAGGGTAATAAAACGGAGGCTTCTTCTGGACTACACAAGCTCATAAATACCTTAATCGAATCAAGATTATGTGTTTCTTTTGTCAGCAGGAATTCAGGTTCTCCTATTCTCTCATCAACTATACCAATATGATCTCTTTTAATATACTGGAACAGACTTTAGGATTTCCAGTGACTGTATAATGCAACTTATGCGAGAAAGTGAAACCGAAAAGCAATTGCTGTATTGGCAAAGGTGAAGATGTTTTCTTAACCCCTAAGTATTGAACATTTGGTAATTATTTTGGTGTTTTATTAGTTTCAGAGCCTGCATGAATTACTTTGAGTGCATAATTACTCCCGCCAGGGAGTAATGCATTCGAGTGTGTGCGCGTGTGCGTGCGCGTGCGTATGTGTGTTCGTGTGTTTGTGAACAAGATATCTGGAAATGTTCTGAATGGATTTGGATGAAAGTTGGTGGGATGATTGCCCTTGGGATAAGGAAGAATTGATTAGTTTTTGGTGAAGCTCAGGATATTATTCCAGATCCAGGAATTTTTTGAAGGATTTTTTACCATTGGAAGATAGGGCTCATTTTTTTAAACATTATCTTCTATATATTCTATATTTAACATTGTGATATGAAAATAGTTTTCATATTTGTTGTAAATTTAGTTTAAACTCGTGGTTATGTGTTAGAGCGGTGTATTTTTTAGCAGCGTCGTCTTCAATGTTCATTTTTTTCCTTCTAATAAAGACATATTCTGTCATTTTAAAACCACCAAAGTGTGTATTAGGTTTTCCCGTTTCATAAAATGTATCGGTTGATACGTATAATGCTTTAAAACTGTTTTTCTTTTTTTTTTAACCTCAGCAGAGATATCAACATTTACCTCAGCGAATGTCAATCGTGGTGTCAGTATTTGATGAACTTATAAAAACTTCGGTGAGTTATAAGTGTGACAAACATGTGCATGGGATTCTTCCCAGAAGAATGAATGGTCGTATTAGCTTGTACGACTTAAAATGAGTTTGTTTAAATGTTAAAATGTTAAAATGAGTTTGTTTAAATGTTAAAATGTTAAAATGAGTTTGTTTTGTTTTCACGTTTGGGCCAGTTTTACATGTTGTATCCCAAAGGAATGAAACAAAGGTTTTTCCTGGCTTACAATTTTATTTGAAGTCACATATGCCTCAAAATACACTCACTTATATAGAATTGAATGCTGAATCCGAAAATGTAAGTGAAATTGCCTTGTTTTTTTTTACATTATCTTCTATATATTATATATATATATATATATATCTGTGCAGTGTCTGTCTTGTGTTGTCTTGTCTTGTGTTGTCACTGAACTACTCCCTCAAACCTTTGTGAAATCGTACTATTCCAACTTGACCCACGGCGGGAGTATGCGCTCTACTGAGTGGCGTTCTAGTTATTCAATGGAAAGACATGACAACAATAGTTCATTTGATGATCTCATTACAAACTAAAAAAAGGTCTTGTACGAAAATAATTTGCCAAATATGCAAAGGTTTGTGCTTTTGTTTTTACCATTTTGTATACAAGTGCTCCACCAAATACTGTGGAAGAAGTATATTATTTGTGATGTCGTTCATTATGCACAACGAGTTTGCAAAAAGACTTGTCCAGTGTCCAGTTTGAGTGAAGTAAGTCGGCGTTAAAGGCAGGAACCACTATCTATTGTTTAGCACCATCGCCATAAGCAAAACTCCACAAACACTATAAAAATTGTTTAAAACCATCTTGGTGTAATGGGACAAGAATGCGGATTGTCCGATCCAGTGAGGTTTCATTGTGGGGGAGGAAAACACATGGAGCTAGAGCCCTGAGGGCATGGGGAAGCATATTTGATCCTTCCCCCTAGATTCCCCTTCCCCAACCCTCTGTTCCAGCAGTGCACATACAGCCATACAACTGAGATTTTGCATTTAAACCCTGCGATGCTGATCTTTCTCCACGTATAAACACATTGGTGACTTCAGCAATTTCTCATAGACTAGACGGATTTATGGAAAAAGGCCATGTGTATAAGCTTCTAGGTGCATTTTGGGGAAAGTTGTAAAGTTAAAGTAAAAGAGCTGCATGTATATACATGATATATAAATGCTTGTTCAAAGAAATTGTCCAAAAATGGCAATTTGGCGGCCATTTTGTTAATGCTAATTAGAAGGTCAAAAACTCAAAATTCGGCTTGGGAACCCGGTTAATCGAATTCAGCATACCCTATTTATGTTAAAAAGTGAGGTTCCCAACTTTTACCCAAAAATGCACCTAACATTCACATTTCTCAGAAATCCGTCTGGTCTATCAATACAATTGAGATTCTTGGTTTCCACCCGTGAGATGCCGCAAATTTTCGCATGTAAATAACACATTCGTGGATTCGGCAATTGCAGTTTCGCCATTGGCCGCATATAGAAACATTACCCACATTCTGGTGAGGTCAGCTGCAGTAAGGTTTATTTTTATTTTATTTTTATTTTTTTTTCCCAACTCATTCACGAACCGGCTGTCGCTCCATGCCTAAGTTCAACTGTAGGGCATGGGGAAGCATATTTCCTGTAGGGCATGTAGGGCATGGGGAAACACATGAATGTGGTATTTATTGGTTCATGGTTTGCTATTTGCCGTTTCCACATTGTCTGGTTGCTTTTGAACAATCAAAGGTGCAACACGTACCAAGTGTCCCACACGTCCCGACACGCATCCTAAAGTGGGTGGGAGTTTTCATAAAATTTGTCGAACATCTTTTTTTGATATTCTGCTTGTGTGTAGCATGGGTACCTCGCTAGTAGTTTACATTCTTGCAACTGCACTAGCTCCATCCTAAATTCTGGGCGCATGGATCATAGAAGGTTGAACATTACACAGAGTAATTTAACAATTCCAATTTTAAAGGCCTCGTCCTCAAATATTCTTGCGATTAGTATCGCAGCGAATGAGTGGTACATTTGGGACCTTCGGGAGGAGTGCACCCATCCTTCTCCGAGTTAGTCAAGACTGTGGTGCCCCCTTCTCCCCCAAAGCTAGTTAGAGTTGCCAATTAATAATAAAAAAATTAAAAAATCATTATTCTAGCTCAATATGGTGATTGTATTTACGAAAAGTCCATTTACCATAAGGGATTGAATAATCGATTTACACGTTTGTGAAAACAAGGCTGAACAGTTTACATTTTGTATCTCACTGATAGGTCAGATCTGGCTGGATCTGCATCTGCACATGAATCAAAATTGAATCAATTATTCTCTGTCATACAACCAACATGTCCACCAAGTTTCATCTGAATACGTCCATAAGGTTTTGAGATATCCCACACAGACAGACAAACAGGGGTAGGGCATGGGGAAGCATATTTCCTGTAGGGCATGGGGAAACACATGAATGTGGTATTTATTGGTTCATGGTTTGCTATTCGCCTTTTCCACATTGTCTGGTTGCTTTTGAACAATCAAAGGTGCAACACGTACCAAGTGTCCCACACGTCCCGACACACATCCTAAAGTGGGTGGGAGTTTTCATAAAATTTCTGTTTGGTTGCTTTCGGTTGCTTTTCGGAAACATAATTTCGGTGGCGAAGGTACTAATTGTTGTGTTGAAATAAATAAAATCCCAAAAACTTTGATTAGGGTTAAACGGGCATTGAAATGTCCTTGATGTACCAACCGATGATGTTTCAATCTAACACATGCTTACCGTGTGATTGAGGGTGAGCATAAGCTCGCTACCATTCCATAAGCTCTGTAGGACAATGAGCAGTACAGACAGTCGTGCAACTGCCCATCAGAATCTTATGATTCACACAATGACACAAGGAGACATTTTACAGGGCCGTCAGTTAGTATTCACACCTTTTGACCATTTTCACATGTTGTTTTTATAGCCTGAAATTTAAAATGGATTATATTTGAAGTTTTTGTCACAAATATACACGTAATACCCCATAACGACAAAGTTTAAAAAAAAAAAATTTTGATGCAGAAAAATTCTTTAAAAAAAAATTGAAAATGAAGTACATAAATATAAAATTTACATAAGTATTCAACCCCCTGAGTCAATACTTCGTAGAAGCGCCTTTTGCAGTGATTACAGGTTCAAGTCTTCTTGGATATGTCTATCAGGCATCGGTAATCAACAATCATGAAGTCTTTCCACAGATAAGTATCAATGGAATTCAAGCCTGGGCTTTGGCTGGGCCACTCAAGGACTTTCACATTCTTGTTCTGAAGCCATTCCAGTGTTGCTTTGGCTGTATGATTGGGGTCATTGTCCTGTTAGAAACGTAAATTTTTGATGCAGTCTAAGGTGTTTTGAATTCTCAAGCAGGTTCTCCTCAAGGATTTGCCTGCATTTGGCTCCATTCATTGTTCCCTCTGTCCTTAAAAGTCTCCCATTTCCTGCCAATGAAAAGCATCCCCATAGCATGATGCTGCCAGCACAATGCTTCATGGTAGGGATGGTGTCAAATGGGTGATGAGCCGTGCTCTGTTTCCACCAGGCGTTGCGCTTTGCATTAAGGCCAAAGATTTCAATTTATGTCTCGTCAGACCGCAGAATCTTTTGCCTCATTCTCTCTCTGTCTTTCATGTGCTTTTGTGCAAACTCTCGGCATGCTGTCATGTGCCTTTTCTCAGGAATGACTTCCGTATGGCCACTCTCCCATAAAGCCTAGATTTGTAAAGTGCTGCAGAGACTGTTGTTCTTCTGGCAGGTTCTCTCATCTCAGCCAAGGAACTCTGTAGTTCTGTCAGAGTGGTCATTGGGTTCTTGATCACTTCTCTGTCCAAGGTCCTTCTTCTCCGGTTGCTCAGTCTGGTCAGACAGCCAGCTATAGGAAGAGTCTGGGCAGTTCCATATTATTTTCATTTCCGAATGATGGAGCTCACTAAACTCTTGGGAACTTTCAACACTCTAGAAATTGTTTTATACCCTTCCCAAGATCTATGCCTACTCACAATTCTATCGCGAGTTGAACGGACAGTTCCTTGGACTTCATGGTAGTTTCAGCTCTGACATTCACTGTCAACTGTGGCACCTTGTATAGAAAGGTGTTTCTTTCTAAATGATGTCCAATGAATTGAATTGGCCGCAGGTGGTCTCTAATCAAGTTGTACAGACATGTTAAGCATGATCAAAGGAAATTGGATGCACCTTAGCTGAATTTGGAGTGTCATAGCAAAGGGGTTGAATACTTATTGACTCGAGACATTTCAGTTTTTTATTTTTAATTAATTTGTAAAAAAATTCCAGAAAAAAAAATCCACTTTGACATTTGGGGTATTACGTGTAGATCAATGACAAAAATCTCGATTTAATCAATTTTAAATTCAGGCTGTAACACAACAAAATGTGAAAAGAGTCAAAGGGTGTGAATACTTTCTGTAGCCACTGTAGATCTTGCAGAACACACTACACTGATGAGTGCCAATAAACATTGGATGGAGGACTTTTTAAGTAAGAACATTTTAAAGATGATTTTTATGTCATGATGGGAATTGTACATCGTCAGTGTTGATTTGTAAAAAGTGTGAGTTAGTACTTAGTGTGCCTTCCTCGTGTCTGTACATCGTCACGGTTCAGTGCCTGAAACGGTTTTTTAAAAACAAGTTTCTCATGAACAGACAGATACATCAAATCATGACTCTTAGGAACATCGCAGGACGTTATAAGCTGGACGACCCATCTGCCAGCACTTGGGACGTACGTTAAACACCCCCACTGTGGTGTGTTTCGTGAAAAGGAGGTATAGGGGGAGCATGAGGTTGTCCCTGAATCCTGCTGTCGCCTGTCGGTGTCTCCTTGTTCCTTTTGTTCAGGCTCTTCCAAGAGCCTCGACATTGTATCCAAAATTAAATTTAAAAAGGTGCACCATTCTTGGCCAGACAGTTCGTGAAAGACTTGCGCCAGGTATATTCCCCCCGGGCAAAACGTGAAACGACCTTCTGTGTGATCTTTCAAATAATTGTTTAATTTAATGCAACACACAGGGGAATGGGTGTGTGGTTGTTTCAATATAATACAGCAATCCTGGGTTGAAAGGTCATCCAATTTAACTGCAAGACCTCGAGAGAAACACCTGGAATGATGGGTCCTTTAAATAATTATATATATATATATATACACATACACACACAGTTGACCCCGATGGTTGCAGTGATTTGGGTCTATGTAGGGTGTCGCTAGGTGACGCTGAAACTGGCTCTGGTCCAGGCGATCCTGAGTGCCGATTGCAGAGCATTAGTTCCTTCATCCTTAATTTGGCGGGAGATGAAACAGCGTGAACGGGAACGATCAGTTTACCTCACAAATGGATCCACCCGTCCACCCCATCGACGGAAACATGATATGAGAATGCACACGTGGGTTAGAAACAAAATCTTTTCCAGGGTAAGAACGTCAGGGTGATTGTTTAGGGTCCAGGTGTTGTGTTGGATTAAACGTCGGGAGAAAAAGGTTGCGAGGAGAGAGGGGCCCGGGCGCGACGGGAGGGAGGGAAAGCGAGGCCTTGCGGGATGAGGGAGGGATTGGATGTGTTGAGGGGAGGAGGCGCAGGAAACAGTCGCACCGAGACTTGAGAAGTGGGAGGGAGGGAGATAGGAAGAGGGTGAGCGTCGTGAGGAGTGTGAGAACGAGCTGTGCGTGCAAAGCGCAGCATCGAGCCCGCTCTCCCGCCCGTCCATGCGCGCCGTGCATGCGTCCATGCGGTGCGTCAGCGCGCTCGGCCGCGGCACCCTCACAAGGCGTCCAAGCGGCACCGCGTCCCGACAGCGTCCCGCTGCGGTCGTGTCTCGATTCCCGCGGGACGACGCATGACGAGGGCTCCAGCCTCCACGGTGCTCCTCGGCCGAGGCTGATCGCTCATCGCTACCAGGGCAAATGCCTCCAAATGCATTTAGCGACTCGTGGAGAGGCGCCCATCGGCACAAAGTAAGTCCTGCACTCTCCAGGCTCCCTCCCACCCCCCCCCCCCATTAGGGTCTGCACCCACATGCCCATCAACGACCTGTTGGGCATTGACTAACCCAGCACTCCATTGGTTAGAGGACCCTTTAAAGGGTTGCTTCTTCTTTTTCACGTGTTAAACAAAACGTGAAGCTTTACCACAGTTTTAACCAAAACATGAAGCTTTACCTCAGTTTTAACCAAAACGTGAAGTTTTACCTCACGGTTTTAACCAAAACATGAAGCTTTACCTCAGTTTTAACCAAAACGTGAAGCTTTACCTCAGTTTTAACCAAAACGTGAAGCTTTACCTCACAGTTTTAACCAAAACGTGAAGCTTTACCTCACAGTTTTAACCAAAACGTGAAGCTTTACCTCACAGTTTTAACCAAAACGTGAAGCTTTACCTCAGTTTTAACCAAAACGTGAAGCTTTACCTCACAGGTTTAACCAAAACGTGAAGCTTTCCCTCACAGTTTTAACCAAAATGTGAAGCTTTACCTCAGTTTTAACCAAAACGTGAAGCTTTACCTCACAGTTTAAACCAAAACATGAAGCTTACCTCACGGTTTTAACCAAAACGTGAAGCTTTACCTCACAGTTTTAACCCAAACGTGAAGCTTTACCTCACAGTTTAAACCAAAACATGAAGCTTTATCTCACAGTTTTAACCAAAACGTGAAGCTTTATCTCACACTTTTAACCAAAACGTGAAGCTTACCTCATGGTTTTAACCAAAACATGAAGTTTACCTCACAGTTTTAACCAAAACATGAAGTTTACCTCACAGTTTAAACCAAAACATGAAGCTTTACCTCAGTTTTAACCAAAACATGAAGCTTTACCTCACAGATTTAACCAAAACATGAAGTTTACCTCACGGTTTTAACCAAAACATGAAGCTTTACATCAGTTTAAACCAAAACATGAAGTTTACCTCACAGTTTTAACCAAAACATGAAGGTTTACCTCACAGTTTTAACCAAAACATCAAGCTTTACCTCAGTTTTAACCAAACCTTGAAGGTTTACCTCAGTTTTAACCAAACCATGAAGCTTTACCTCACAGTTTTAACCAAACCATGAAGTTTACCTCAGTTTTAACCAAAACATGAAGTTTACCTCAGTTTAAACCAAAACATGAAGTTTACCTCAGTTTTAACCAAAACATGAAGCTTTACCTCGCAGTTTTAACCAAAACAAGAAGTTTACCTCACAGTTTAAACCAAAACATGAAGTTTACCTCACGGTTTTAACCAAACCATGAAGTTTACCTCACAGTTTAAACCAAAACATGAAGTTTACCTCAGTTTTAACCAAAACATGAAGCTTTACCTCAGTTTTAACCAAAACATGAAGTTTACATCACAGTTTAAATCAACAAAACGTGAAGCTTTACCTCACAGTTTAAACCAAAACATGAAGTTTACCTCAGTTTTAACCAAAACATGAAGCTTTACCTCAGTTTTAACCAAAACATGAAGTTTACCTCATAGTTTAAACCAAAACATGAGGCTTTCCCTCACACCTTCGTTGGGTTGCGCCATTGTTTACCTGTCAAGGTTGCTTCGAGACCCCGTACGCGCTTGACCGATCACGTGCGTGGTGTGGTGTCCCACAACAAATCCTGATGTATACCACGTGTTTAAATCTCTCTAACACTTTACCACAGCCGAACAGACAAATGTTACATTTTTTTATTCATTCATTTCTTATTTCGCTGCGATTTCATTAACAACAAGCACAATCCATCAAATAATGCATAAACGATTATGATATAAGATCACCTGACGTCTCACCTCAGAATATTTTCGTGAAAACATGACGGCACACGGGCTAACCGGCTTAATGGCGCCACCCAAGCACCTACCCGTTTTATTTTCCTAATGACGGCGTGCTCCACGATGCAGCACCCGTCAATGCCGGTACCAGAAGAGCTTTCCATCGCCCTTTTCCCGCGCTCCTTCGAAAGCACCAAGGTGGGCACAACCGGTGCGCTCGAATACAATAGCTTCCTGTACGCACTTTACGCCCTCAGAACGTTTGGAGAAGGTAAATATCACCCACAAGCCCCCAGGCCGACCGTGCTCCCCTTCCCCTCAATTCGTGCGTGCTGAAGCTCGTGCGGCGCGTTATCTGCCGCCACCATCGGACTCCCCTCGCGCGGAATGCCGCTCGACTTTGAAGATTCTGCAAAACTGAGAGAACATCGGAGATATTTGGGACTTTTCCGTTCCCTGTTTAAGTGTTTTGGCCTGGGGGTGCACGGAGAGTTCTTCTTCTTACGCTTCCCGCCAAGGAGCAGCAGAAACAACTGTAAATTAAATGGAGTGTGGCCGATAAGTTCTATTTGTAGACCACACAACCACACTGTGACCAAGGAAGAGCACACACACACACACACACACACACACACACACACACACACACACCCACACACAGACAACCACACACACACGCACACGCACACAGCCACGCACACACAGCCACGCACACACGGCCGCACACACAGCCACACACACACACACACACACACACACACACACACACAGCCGCACACACACAGCCACACACACACACACACACACCCACACACACACCCACACACACACAGCCACAGACACACACACACACACACAATTAATTGTACAGTATCGGTTGTTCCCAAACTTAAATATAAATAATTTAAAGGAGTGTTGTAAATGATGTTAATTTCACAACACCCCATATTCAACTTTATTTAAATTGCAAACCTCAAACATAGTTTATCCACTATGAAACTAACTAACCCAAACTAACTAACCTTAACTAACTAACCCCACCCCCCCCTTCTCTCTCTCCCACCCCCCCACCCCCTTCCCACGCCTCCTCCCCCCAAGCCCTCTCCCTCCCACACATCTCCCTGCTCTTAAATGTTGTGTGCTCTCAAGTGTTTGTGTGCTTCCCATTCTCTTGTCTTCCGCTCCCTCTTTTTATATATTTTGTTTGTCTGGTTGATTTGTTTGTGAAGTAAATGTCACCTCTTTCACGAGCCTCGATTCAGTATACAAAAAAAAAAAAAAACCCAAAGTCACTAACCCAAACCTCAAACATAGTTTCTACACACACGCATACACATACACATACACACGTTTCTTCCATGGTCTCACCCCTTTATTCCAGTGATAAACGCCCATGGCACGTTCTTCCTGAGCTGATGCCACACTTGCTCTTCAACTTTGTGTTTTAAACGAGAACAACTCTTAATTTGCAACAACACAGAGTGAACCGAGTGGAGGGAATTCAATTTGTAGGTATTGGTTCCTGTAAGGTAACTCAGTAAAACCCACCTGCTTTCAAATGCCCACCGGATATAACAGTGTGAGCTGTGAATGGTCAAACTCCTGAGAGGATATAAGATTTGACTTTAGCAGGGACATTCATCATTGGTCACGTTATTTCGTCTTCAAGACAAAACATGTCAGGTCACAACTAGACAGTGCAGACAGAAAGGCATAACTGACTCACCTTCGAGGTGTCAGTCTGGGTTTGATCCCCAGATTTAATAAGTCCTGCTATCCTACGTTAGTGAGTTGGATGTCATTTGTCGGGAATATTAAGCCGGTTGTCTTCTGCATGCATTCATTTTTGGGTTTGCAAGATGCCACGGTAACTTTAGATAAGACTAGGCTACACTTCCATTGTGTGCTACGCTGAACAAGTTATAAAATTTTCACCCTAGTTTGGGCTTCTTCAGAAACCAACATCCTGCAATGAAGTTCTGACCAATCAAGTGTAAATTCTCAGCAAAGGAAAACACTCAACACGGTACTTTCAAAATGACGTAATCCTGCCCAGATTTCTTGGCAAAGTCAATTGGGGTGGCCTGGACATATTTTACAGGATTGAACAGTTAAACGACTAAAAAAACTTTTAAAGAAGCTTGCAGTGCTTGTAATGCACATATTTCACAGGATTGTACAGTTAAACGACTAAAAAAACTTTTAAAGAAGCTTGCAGTACTTGTAATGGACATATTTCACGGGATTGAACAGTTAAACGACTAAAAAAACTTTTAAAGAAGCGTGTAGTACTTGTAATGGACATATTTCACAGGATTGAACAGTTAAACGACTAAAAAAACTTTTAACGAAGCTTGCAGTACTTGTAATGGACATATTCCACAGGATTGAACAGTTAAACGACTAAAAAAACTTTTAAAGAAGCCTGCAGTACTTGTAATGCACATATTTCACAGGATTGTACAGTTAAACGACTAAAAAAACTTTTAAAGAAGCTTGCAGTACTTGTAATGCACATATTTCACAGGATCGTACGGTTAAACGATTAAAAAAACTTTTAAAGAAGCTTGCAGTACTTGTAATGGACATATTTCACAGGATCGTATGGTTAAACGACTAAAAAAACTTTTAAAGAAGCTTGCAGTACTTGTAATGCACATATTTCACAGGATCGTATGGTTAAACGACTAAAAAAACTTTTAAAGAAGCTTGCAGTACTTGTAATGGACATATTTCACAGGATTGAACAGTTAAACGACTAAAAAAACTTTTAAAGAAGCTTGCAGTACTTGTAATGGACATATTTCACAGGATTGTACAGTTAAACGACTAAAAAAACTTTTAAAGAAGCTTGCAGTACTTGTAATGGACATATTTCACAGGATTGAACAGTTAAACGACTAAAAAAACTTTTAAAGAAGCTTGCAGTACTTGTAATGGACATATTTCACAGGATTGAACAGTTAAACGACTAAAAAAACTTTTAAAGAAGCTTGCAGTACTTGTAATGGACATATTTCACAGGATTGTACAGTTAAACGACTAAAAAAACTTTTAAAGAAGCTTGCAGTACTTGTAATGGACATATTTCACAGGATTGAACAGTTAAACGACTAAAAAAACTTTTAAAGAAGCTTGCAGTACTTGTAATGGACATATTTCACAGGACTGTACAGTTAAACGACTAAAAAAAACTTTTAAGGAAGCGTGCAGAACTTGTAATGGACATATTTCACAGGATTGAACAGCTAAACGACTAATAAAACTTTTAAAGAAGCTTGCAGTACTTGTAATGGACATATTTCACAGGATTGAACAGCTAAACGACTAATAAAACTTTTAAAGAAGCTTGCCGTACTTGTAATGGACATATTTCACAGGATTGAACAGTTAAACGACTAAAAAAACTTTTAAAGAAGCTTGCAGTACTTGTAATGGACATATTTCACAGGATTGAACAGTTAAACGACTTAAAAAACTTTTAAAGAAGCTTGCAGTACTTGTAATGCACATATTTCACAGGATTGTACAGTTATACGACTAAAAAATCTTTTAAAGAAGCTTGCAGTACTTGTAATGCACATATTTCACAGGATTGAACAGTTAAACGACAAAAAAAACTTTTAAAGAAGCTTGCAGTACTTGTAATTGTCATATTTCACAGGATTGAACAGTTAAACGACTAAAAAAACTTTTAAAGAAGCTTGCAGTACTTGTAATGGACATATTTCACAGGATTGAACAGTTAAACGACTAAAAAAACTTTTAAAGAAGCTCGCAGTACTTGTAATGGACATATTTCACAGGATTGAACAGTTAAACGACTAAAAAAACTTTTAAAGAAGCTTGCGGTACTTGTAATGGACATATTTCACAGGATTGTACAGTTAAACGACTAAAATTTTTTTTAAAGAAGCTTGCAGTACTTGTAATGCACATATTTCACAGGATTGAACAGTTAAACGACTAAAAAAACTTTTAAAGAAGCGTGCAGTACTTGTAATGGACATATTTCACTGGATTGTACAGTTAAACGACTAAAAAACTTTTAAAGAAGCTTGCAGTACTTGTAATGCACATATTTCACAGGATCGTACGGTTAAACGACTAAAAAAACTTTTAACGAAGCTTGCAGTACTTGTAATGGACATATATCACAGATTGTACAGTTAAACGACTAAAAAAACTTTTAAAGAAGCTTGCAGTACTTGTAATGCACATATTTCACAGGAATGTGCAATTAAACGACTAAAAAAACTTTTAAAGAAGCTTGCAGTACTTGTAATGCACATATTTCACAGGATTGAACAGTTAAACGACAAAAAAAACTTCTAAAGAAGCTTGCAGTACTTGTAATTGACATATTTCACAGGATTGAACAGTTAAACGACTTAAAAAACTTTTAAAGAAGCTTGCAGTACTTGTAATGCACATATTTCACAGGATTGTACAGTTAAACGACTAAAAAATCTTTTAAAGAAGCTTGCAGTACTTGTAATGCATATATTTCACAGGATTGAACAGTTAAACGACAAAAAAAACTTTTAAAGAAGCTTGCAGTACTTGTATTTGACATATTTCACAGGATTGAACAGTTAAACGACTAAAAAAACTTTTAAAGAAGCTTGCAGTACTTGTAATGGACATATTTCACAGGATTGAACAGTTAAACGACTAAAAAAACTTTTAAAGAAGCTTGCAGTACTTGTAATGGACATATTTCACAGGATTGAACAGTTAAACGACTAAAAAAACTTTTAAAGAAGCTTGCAGTACTTGTAATGGACATATTTCACAGGATTGTACAGTTAAACGACTAAATTTTTTTTAAAGAAGCTTGCAGTACTTGTAATGCACATATTTCACAGGATTGAACAGTTAAACGACTAAAAAAACTTTTAAAGAAGCGTGCAGTACTTGTAATGGACATATTTCACAGGATTGTACAGTTAAACGACTAAAAAACTTTTAAAGAAGCTTGCAGTACTTGTAATGCACATATTTCACAGGATCGTACGGTTAAACGACTAAAAAAACTTTTAACGAAGCTTGCAGTACTTGTAATGGACATATATCACAGATTGTACAGTTAAACGACTAAAAAAACTTTTAAAGAAGCTTGCAGTACTTGCAATGCACATATTTCACAGGATTGTGCAATTAAACGACTAAAAAAACTTTTAAAGAAGCTTGCAGTACTTGTAATGCACATATTTCACAGGATTGAACAGTTAAACGACAAAAAAAACTTTTAAAGAAGCTTGCAGTACTTGTAATTGACATATTTCACAGGATTGAACAGTTAAACGACTAAAAAAACTTTTAAAGAAGCTTGCAGTACTTGTAATGGACATATTTCACAGGATTGAACAGTTAAACGACTAAAAAAACTTTTAAAGAAGCTTGCAGTACTTGTAATGGACATATTTCACAGGATTGAACAGTTAAACGACTAAAAAAACTTTTAAAGAAGCTTGCAGTACTTGTAATGGACATATTTCACAGGATTGTACAGTTAAACGACTAAATTTTTTTTAAAGAAGCTTGCAGTACTTGTAATGCACATATTTCACAGGATTGAACAGTTAAACGACTAAAAAAACTTTTAAAGAAGCGTGCAGTACTTGTAATGGACATATTTCACAGGATTGTGCAGTTAAACGACTAAAAAACTTTTAAAGAAGCTTGCAGTACTTGTAATGCACATATTTCATAGGATCGTACGGTTAAACGACTAAAAAAACTTTTAACGAAGCTTGCAGTACTTGTAATGGACATATATCACAGATTGTACAGTTAAACGACTAAAAAAACTTTTAAAGAAGCTTGCAGTACTTGTAATGCACATATTTCACAGGATTGTGCAATTAAACGACTAAAAAAACTTTTAAAGAAGCTTGCAGTACTTGTAATGCACATATTTCACAGGATTGTACAATTAAACGACTAAAAAAACTTTTAAAGACGCTTGCAGTACTTGTAATGCACATATTTCACAGGATTGAACAGTTAAACGACTAAAAAAAACTTTTAAAGAAGCTTGCAGTACTTGTGATGCACATATTTCACAGGATTGAACAGTTAAACGACTAAAAAACTTTTAAAGATGCTTGCAGTACTTGTAATGCACATATTTCACAGGATCGTACGGTTAAACGACTAAAAAAAACTTTTAAAGACGCTTGCAGTACTTGTAATGGACATATTTCACAGGATTGAACAGTTAAATGACTAAAAAAACTTTTAAAGAAGCTTGCAGTACTTTTAATGTACATATTTCACAGGATCGTACGGTTAAACGACTAAAAAAACTTTTAACGAAGCCTGCAGTACTTGTAATGGACATATTTCACAGGATTGAACAGTTAAACGACTAAAAAAACTTTTAACGAAGCTTGCAGTACTTGTAATGGACATATTTCACAGGATTGAACAGTTAAACGACAAAAAAAACTTTTAAAGAAGCTTGCAGTACTTGTAATTGACATATTTCACAGGATTGAACAGTTAAACGACTAAAAAAACTTTTAAAGAAGCTTACAGTACTTGTAATGGACATATTTCACAGGATTGAACAGTTAAACGACTAAAAAAACTTTTAAAGAAGCTTGCAGAACTTGTCATGGACATATTTCACAGGATTGAACAGTTAAACGACTAAAAAAACTTTTAAAGAAGCTTGCAGTACTTGTCATGCACATATTTCACAGGACTGTGCAATTAAACGACTAAAAAAACTTTTAAAGACGCTTGCAGTACTTGTAATGCACATATTTCACAGGATTGTACAATGAAACGACTAAAAAAACTTTTAAAGAAGCTTGCAGTACTTGTAATGCACATATTTCACAGGATTGTACAGTTAAACGACTAAAAAAACTTTTAAAGAAGCTTGCATTACTTGTTATGGACATATTTCACAGGATTGAACAGTTAAACGACGAAAAAAACTTTTAAAGAAGCTTGCAGTACTTGTAATGCACATATTTCACAGGATTGAAGAGTTAAACGACTAAAAAAACTTTTAAAGACGCTTGCAGTACTTGTAATGCACATATTTCACAGGATCGTACGGTTAAACGACTAAAAAAAACTTTTAAAGACGCTTCCAGTACTTGTAATGGACATATTTCACATGATTGAACAGTTAAACGACTAAAAAAACTTTTAAAGAAGCGTGCAGTGCTTGTAATGGACATATTTCACAGGTTTGAACAGTTAAACGACTAAAAAAACTTTTAAAGAAGCTTGCAGTACTTGTAATGCACATATTTCACAGGATTGAACAGTTAAATGACTAAAAAAACTTATAAAGAAGCTTGCAGTACTTGTAATGCACATATTTCACAGGATCGTACGGTTAAACGACTAAAAAAAAACTTTTAACGAAGCTTGCAGTACTTGTAATGCACATATTTCACAGGATCGTATGGTTAAACGACTAAAAAAACTTTTAAAGAAGCTTGCAGTACTTGTAATGGAGATATTTCACAGGATTGAACAGTTAAACGACTAAAAAAACTTTTAAAGAAGCTTTCAGTACTTGTAATGGACATATTTCACAGGATTGAACAGTTAAACGATTAAAAAATTTTTTAAAGACGCTTGCAGTACTTGTAATGGAAATATTTCACAGGATTGAACAGTTAAACGACTAAAAAAAAACTTTTAAAGAAGCGTGCAGTACTTGTAATGCACATATTTCACAGGATTGTACAGTTAAACGACTAAAAAAACTTTTAAAGAAGCTTGCATTACTTGTTATGGACATATTTCACAGGATTGAACAGTTAAACGACGAAAAAAACTTTTAAAGAAGCTTGCAGTACTTGTAATGGACATATTTCACAGGATTGAACAGTTAAACGACTAAAAAAACTTTTAAAGAAGCTTGCAGTACTTGTAATGGACATATTTCACAGGATTGTACAGTTAAACGACTAAAATTTTTTTAAAGAAGCTTGCAGTACTTGTAATGCACATATTTCACAGGATTGAACAGTTAAACGATTAAAAAAACTTTTAAAGAAGCGTGCAGTACTTGTAATGGACATATTTCACAGGATTGTACAGTTAAACGACTAAAAAACTTTTAAAGAAGCTTGCAGTACTTGTAATGCACATATTTCATAGGATCGTACGGTTAAACGACTAAAAAAACTTTTAACGAAGCTTGCAGTACTTGTAATGGACATATATCACAGATTGTACAGTTAAACGACTAAAAAAACTTTTAAAGAAGCTTGCAGTACTTGTAATGCACATATTTCACAGGATTGTGCAATTAAACGACTAAAAAAACTTTTAAAGAAGCTTGCAGTACTTGTAATGCACATATTTCACAGGATTGTACAATTAAACGACTAAAAAAACTTTTAAAGACGCTTGCAGTACTTGTAATGCACATATTTCACAGGATTGAACAGTTAAACGACTAAAAAAAACTTTTAAAGAAGCTTGCAGTACTTGTAATGCACATATTTCACAGGATTGAACAGTTAAACGACTAAAAAACTTTTAAAGATGCTTGCAGTACTTGTAATGCACATATTTCACAGGATCGTACGGTTAAACGACTAAAAAAAACTTTTAAAGACGCTTGCAGTACTTGTAATGGACATATTTCACAGGATTGAACAGTTAAATGACTAAAAAAACTTTTAAAGAAGCTTGCAGTACTTTTAATGTACATATTTCACAGGATCGTACGGTTAAACGACTAAAAAAACTTTTAACGAAGCTTGCAGTACTTGTAATGGACATATATCACAGATTGTACAGTTAAACGACTAAAAAAACTTTTAAAGAAGCTTGCAGTACTTGTAATGCACATATTTCACAGGAATGTGCAATTAAACGACTAAAAAAACTTTTAAAGAAGCTTGCAGTACTTGTAATGCACATATTTCACAGGATTGAACAGTTAAACGACAAAAAAAACTTTTAAAGAAGCTTGCAGTACTTGTAATTGACATATTTCACAGGATTGAACAGTTAAACGACTTAAAAAACTTTTAAAGAAGCTTGCAGTACTTGTAATGCACATATTTCACAGGATTGTACAGTTAAACGACTAAAAAATCTTTTAAAGAAGCTTGCAGTACTTGTAATGCATATATTTCACAGGATTGAACAGTTAAACGACAAAAAAAACTTTTAAAGAAGCTTGCAGTACTTGTAATTGACATATTTCACAGGATTGAACAGTTAAACGACTAAAAAAACTTTTAAAGAAGCTTGCAGTACTTGTAATGGACATATTTCACAGGATTGAACAGTTAAACGACTAAAAAAACTTTTAAAGAAGCTTGCAGTACTTGTAATGGACATATTTCACAGGATTGAACAGTTAAACGACTAAAAAAACTTTTAAAGAAGCTTGCAGTACTTGTAATGGACATATTTCACAGGATTGTACAGTTAAACGACTAAAATTTTTTTAAAGAAGCTTGCAGTACTTGTAATGCACATATTTCACAGGATTGAACAGTTAAACGACTAAAAAAACTTTTAAAGAAACGTGCAGTACTTGTAATGGACATATTTCACAGGATTGTACAGTTAAACGACTAAAAAACTTTTAAAGAAGCTTGCAGTACTTGTAATGCACATATTTCACAGGATCGTACGGTTAAACGACTAAAAAAACTTTTAACGAAGCTTGCAGTACTTGTAATGGACATATATCACAGATTGTACAGTTAAACGACTAAAAAAACTTTTAAAGAAGCTTGCAGTACTTGTAATGCACATATTTCACAGGATTGTGCAATTAAACGACTAAAAAAACTTTTAAAGAAGCTTGCAGTACTTGTAATGCACATATTTCACAGGATTGTACAATTAAACGACTAAAAAAACTTTTAAAGACGCTTGCAGTACTTGTAATGCACATATTTCACAGGATTGAACAGTTAAACGACTAAAAAAAACTTTTAAAGAAGCTTGCAGTACTTGTGATGCACATATTTCACAGGATTGAACAGTTAAACGACTAAAAAACTTTTAAAGATGCTTGTAGTACTTGTAATGCACATATTTCACAGGATCGTACGGTTAAACGACTAAAAAAAACTTTTAAAGACGCTTGCAGTACTTGTAATGGACATATTTCACAGGATTGAACAGTTAAATGACTAAAAAAACTTTTAAAGAAGCTTGCAGTACTTTTAATGTACATATTTCACAGGATCGTACGGTTAAACGACTAAAAAAACTTTTAACGAAGCTTGCAGTACTTGTAATGGACATATTTCACAGGATTGAACAGTTAAACGACTAAAAAAACTTTTAAAGAAGCTTGCAGTACTTGTAATGCACATATTTCACAGGATTGTGCAATTAAACGACTAAAAAAACTTTTAAAGAAGCTTGCAGTACTTGTAATGCACATATTTCACAGGATTGTACAATTAAACGACTAAAAAAACTTTTAAAGACGCTTGCAGTACTTGTAATGCACATATTTCACAGGATTGAACAGTTAAACGACTAAAAAAAACTTTTAAAGAAGCTTGCAGTACTTGTGATGCACATATTTCACAGGATTGAACAGTTAAACGACTAAAAAACTTTTAAAGATGCTTGCAGTACTTGTAATGCACATATTTCACAGGATCGTACGGTTAAACGACTAAAAAAAACTTTTAAAGACGCTTGCAGTACTTGTAATGGACATATTTCACAGGATTGAACAGTTAAATGACTAAAAAAACTTTTAAAGAAGCTTGCAGTACTTTTAATGTACATATTTCACAGGATCGTACGGTTAAACGACTAAAAAAACTTTTAACGAAGCCTGCAGTACTTGTAATGGACATATTTCACAGGATTGAACAGTTAAACGACTAAAAAAACTTTTAACGAAGCTTGCAGTACTTGTAATGGACATATTTCACAGGATTGAACATTTAAACGACAAAAAAAACTTTTAAAGAAGCTTGCAGTACTTGTAATTGACATATTTCACAGGATTGAACAGTTAAACGACTAAAAAAACTTTTAAAGAAGCTTACAGTACTTGTAATGGACATATTTCACAGGATTGAACAGTTAAACGACTAAAAAAACTTTTAAAGAAGCTTGCAGAACTTGTCATGGACATATTTCACAGGATTGAACAGTTAAACGACTAAAAAAACTTTTAAAGAAGCTTGCAGTACTTGTCATGCACATATTTCACAGGACTGTGCAATTAAACGACTAAAAAAACTTTTAAAGACGCTTGCAGTACTTGTAATGGACATATTTCACAGGATTGTACAATGAAACGACTAAAAAAACTTTTAAAGAAGCTTGCAGTACTTGTAATGCACATATTTCACAGGATTGTACAGTTAAACGACTAAAAAAACTTTTAAAGAAGCTTGCATTACTTGTTATGGACATATTTCACAGGATTGAACAGTTAAACGACGAAAAAAACTTTTAAAGAAGCTTGCAGTACTTGTAATGCACATATTTCACAGGATTGAAGAGTTAAACGACTAAAAAAACTTTTAAAGACGCTTGCAGTACTTGTAATGCACATATTTCACAGGATCGTACGGTTAAACGACTAAAAAAAACTTTTAAAGACGCTTCCAGTACTTGTAATGGACATATTTCACATGATTGAACAGTTAAACGACTAAATAAACTTTTAAAGAAGCGTGCAGTGCTTGTAATGGACATATTTCACAGGTTTGAACAGTTAAACGACTAAAAAAACTTTTAAAGAAGCTTGCAGTACTTGTAATGCACATATTTCACAGGATTGAACAGTTAAATGACTAAAAAAACTTATAAAGAAGCTTGCAGTACTTGTAATGCACATATTTCACAGGATCGTACGGTTAAACGACTAAAAAAAAACTTTTAACGAAGCTTGCAGTACTTGTAATGCACATATTTCACAGGATCGTATGGTTAAACGACTAAAAAAACTTTTAAAGAAGCTTGCAGTACTTGTAATGGAGATATTTCACAGGATTGAACAGTTAAACGACTAAAAAAACTTTTAAAGAAGCTTTCAGTACTTGTAATGGACATATTTCACAGGATTGAACAGTTAAACGATAAAAAATTTTTTTAAAGACGCTTGCAGTACTTGTAATGGAAATATTTCACAGGATTGAACAGTTAAACGACTAAAAAAAAACTTTTAAAGAAGCGTGCAGTACTTGTAATGCACATATTTCACAGGATTGTACAGTTAAACGACTAAAAAAACTTTTAAAGAAGCTTGCATTACTTGTTATGGACATATTTCACAGGATTGAACAGTTAAACGACGAAAAAAACTTTTAAAGAAGCTTGCAGTACTTGTAATGGACATATTTCACAGGATTGAACAGTTAAACGACTAAAAAAACTTTTAAAGAAGCTTGCAGTACTTGTAATGGACATATTTCACAGGATTGTACAGTTAAACGACTAAAATTTTTTTAAAGAAGCTTGCAGTACTTGTAATGCACATATTTCACAGGATTGAACAGTTAAACGATTAAAAAAACTTTTAAAGAAGCGTGCAGTACTTGTAATGGACATATTTCACAGGATTGTACAGTTAAACGACTAAAAAAACTTTTAAAGAAGCTTGCATTACTTGTTATGGACATATTTCACAGGATTGAACAGTTAAACGACGAAAAAAACTTTTAAAGAAGCTTGCAGTACTTGTAATGGACATATTTCACAGGATTGAACAGTTAAACGACTAAAAAAACTTTTAAAGAAGCTTGCAGTACTTGTAATGGACATATTTCACAGGATTGTACAGTTAAACGACTAAAATTTTTTTAAAGAAGCTTGCAGTACTTGTAATGCACATATTTCACAGGATTGAACAGTTAAACGATTAAAAAAACTTTTAAAGAAGCGTGCAGTACTTGTAATGGACATATTTCACAGGATTGTACAGTTAAACGACTAAAAAACTTTTAAAGAAGCTTGCAGTACTTGTAATGCACATATTTCATAGGATCGTACGGTTAAACGACTAAAAAAACTTTTAAAGAAGCTTGCAGTACTTGTAATGGACATATTTCACAGGATTGAACAGTTAAACGACTAAAAAAACTTTTAAAGAAGCTTGCAGTACTTGTAATGGACATATTTCACAGGATTGAACAGTTAAACGACTAAAAAAACTTTTAAAGAAGCTTGCAGTACTTGTAATGGACATATTTCACAGGATTGTACAGTTAAACGACTAAATTTTTTTTAAAGAAGCTTGCAGTACTTGTAATGCACATATTTCACAGGATTGAACAGTTAAACGACTAAAAAAACTTTTAAAGAAGCGTGCAGTACTTGTAATGGACATATTTCACAGGATTGTGCAGTTAAACGACTAAAAAACTTTTAAAGAAGCTTGCAGTACTTGTAATGCACATATTTCATAGGATCGTACGGTTAAACGACTAAAAAAACTTTTAACGAAGCTTGCAGTACTTGTAATGGACATATATCACAGATTGTACAGTTAAACGACTAAAAAAACTTTTAAAGAAGCTTGCAGTACTTGTAATGCACATATTTCACAGGATTGTGCAATTAAACGACTAAAAAAACTTTTAAAGAAGCTTGCAGTACTTGTAATGCACATATTTCACAGGATTGTACAATTAAACGACTAAAAAAACTTTTAAAGACGCTTGCAGTACTTGTAATGCACATATTTCACAGGATTGAACAGTTAAACGACTAAAAAAAACTTTTAAAGAAGCTTGCAGTACTTGTGATGCACATATTTCACAGGATTGAACAGTTAAACGACTAAAAAACTTTTAAAGATGCTTGCAGTACTTGTAATGCACATATTTCACAGGATCGTACGGTTAAACGACTAAAAAAAACTTTTAAAGACGCTTGCAGTACTTGTAATGGACATATTTCACAGGATTGAACAGTTAAATGACTAAAAAAACTTTTAAAGAAGCTTGCAGTACTTTTAATGTACATATTTCACAGGATCGTACGGTTAAACGACTAAAAAAACTTTTAACGAAGCCTGCAGTACTTGTAATGGACATATTTCACAGGATTGAACAGTTAAACGACTAAAAAAACTTTTAACGAAGCTTGCAGTACTTGTAATGGACATATTTCACAGGATTGAACAGTTAAACGACAAAAAAAACTTTTAAAGAAGCTTGCAGTACTTGTAATTGACATATTTCACAGGATTGAACAGTTAAACGACTAAAAAAACTTTTAAAGAAGCTTACAGTACTTGTAATGGACATATTTCACAGGATTGAACAGTTAAACGACTAAAAAAACTTTTAAAGAAGCTTGCAGAACTTGTCATGGACATATTTCACAGGATTGAACAGTTAAACGACTAAAAAAACTTTTAAAGAAGCTTGCAGTACTTGTCATGCACATATTTCACAGGACTGTGCAATTAAACGACTAAAAAAACTTTTAAAGACGCTTGCAGTACTTGTAATGCACATATTTCACAGGATTGTACAATGAAACGACTAAAAAAACTTTTAAAGAAGCTTGCAGTACTTGTAATGCACATATTTCACAGGATTGTACAGTTAAACGACTAAAAAAACTTTTAAAGAAGCTTGCATTACTTGTTATGGACATATTTCACAGGATTGAACAGTTAAACGACGAAAAAAACTTTTAAAGAAGCTTGCAGTACTTGTAATGCACATATTTCACAGGATTGAAGAGTTAAACGACTAAAAAAACTTTTAAAGACGCTTGCAGTACTTGTAATGCACATATTTCACAGGATCGTACGGTTAAACGACTAAAAAAAACTTTTAAAGACGCTTCCAGTACTTGTAATGGACATATTTCACATGATTGAACAGTTAAACGACTAAAAAAACTTTTAAAGAAGCGTGCAGTGCTTGTAATGGACATATTTCACAGGTTTGAACAGTTAAACGACTAAAAAAACTTTTAAAGAAGCTTGCAGTACTTGTAATGCACATATTTCACAGGATTGAACAGTTAAATGACTAAAAAAACTTATAAAGAAGCTTGCAGTACTTGTAATGCACATATTTCACAGGATCGTACGGTTAAACGACTAAAAAAAAACTTTTAACGAAGCTTGCAGTACTTGTAATGCACATATTTCACAGGATCGTATGGTTAAACGACTAAAAAAACTTTTAAAGAAGCTTGCAGTACTTGTAATGGAGATATTTCACAGGATTGAACAGTTAAACGACTAAAAAAACTTTTAAAGAAGCTTTCAGTACTTGTAATGGACATATTTCACAGGATTGAACAGTTAAACGATAAAAAATTTTTTTAAAGACGCTTGCAGTACTTGTAATGGAAATATTTCACAGGATTGAACAGTTAAACGACTAAAAAAAAACTTTTAAAGAAGCGTGCAGTACTTGTAATGCACATATTTCACAGGATTGTACAGTTAAACGACTAAAAAAACTTTTAAAGAAGCTTGCATTACTTGTTATGGACATATTTCACAGGATTGAACAGTTAAACGACGAAAAAAACTTTTAAAGAAGCTTGCAGTACTTGTAATGGACATATTTCACAGGATTGAACAGTTAAACGACTAAAAAAACTTTTAAAGAAGCTTGCAGTACTTGTAATGGACATATTTCACAGGATTGTACAGTTAAACGACTAAAATTTTTTTAAAGAAGCTTGCAGTACTTGTAATGCACATATTTCACAGGATTGAACAGTTAAACGATTAAAAAAACTTTTAAAGAAGCGTGCAGTACTTGTAATGGACATATTTCACAGGATTGTACAGTTAAACGACTAAAAAACTTTTAAAGAAGCTTGCAGTACTTGTAATGCACATATTTCATAGGATCGTACGGTTAAACGACTAAAAAAACTTTTAACGAAGCTTGCAGTACTTGTAATGGACATATATCACAGATTGTACAGTTAAACGACTAAAAAAACTTTTAAAGAAGCTTGCAGTACTTGTAATGCACATATTTCACAGGATTGTGCAATTAAACGACTAAAAAAACTTTTAAAGAAGCTTGCAGTACTTGTAATGCACATATTTCACAGGATTGTACAATTAAACGACTAAAAAAACTTTTAAAGACGCTTGCAGTACTTGTAATGCACATATTTCACAGGATTGAACAGTTAAACGACTAAAAAAAACTTTTAAAGAAGCTTGCAGTACTTGTAATGCACATATTTCACAGGATTGAACAGTTAAACGACTAAAAAACTTTTAAAGATGCTTGCAGTACTTGTAATGCACATATTTCACAGGATCATACGGTTAAACGACTAAAAAAAACTTTTAAAGACGCTTGCAGTACTTGTAATGGACATATTTCACAGGATTGAACAGTTAAATGACTAAAAAAACTTTTAAAGAAGCTTGCAGTACTTTTAATGTACATATTTCACAGGATCGTACGGTTAAACGACTAAAAAAACTTTTAACGAAGCTTGCAGTACTTGTAATGGACATATATCACAGATTGTACAGTTAAACGACTAAAAAAACTTTTAAAGAAGCTTGCAGTACTTGTAATGCACATATTTCACAGGAATGTGCAATTAAACGACTAAAAAAACTTTTAAAGAAGCTTGCAGTACTTGTAATGCACATATTTCACAGGATTGAACAGTTAAACGACAAAAAAAACTTTTAAAGAAGCTTGCAGTACTTGTAATTGACATATTTCACAGGATTGAACAGTTAAACGACTTAAAAAACTTTTAAAGAAGCTTGCAGTACTTGTAATGCACATATTTCACAGGATTGTACAGTTAAACGACTAAAAAATCTTTTAAAGAAGCTTGCAGTACTTGTAATGCATATATTTCACAGGATTGAACAGTTAAACGACAAAAAAAACTTTTAAAGAAGCTTGCAGTACTTGTAATTGACATATTTCACAGGATTGAACAGTTAAACGACTAAAAAAACTTTTAAAGAAGCTTGCAGTACTTGTAATGGACATATTTCACAGGATTGAACAGTTAAACGACTAAAAAAACTTTTAAAGAAGCTTGCAGTACTTGTAATGGACATATTTCACAGGATTGAACAGTTAAACGACTAAAAAAACTTTTAAAGAAGCTTGCAGTACTTGTAATGGACATATTTCACAGGATTGTACAGTTAAACGACTAAAATTTTTTTAAAGAAGCTTGCAGTACTTGTAATGCACATATTTCACAGGATTGAACAGTTAAACGACTAAAAAAACTTTTAAAGAAACGTGCAGTACTTGTAATGGACATATTTCACAGGATTGTACAGTTAAACGACTAAAAAACTTTTAAAGAAGCTTGCAGTACTTGTAATGCACATATTTCACAGGATCGTACGGTTAAACGACTAAAAAAACTTTTAACGAAGCTTGCAGTACTTGTAATGGACATATATCACAGATTGTACAGTTAAACGACTAAAAAAACTTTTAAAGAAGCTTGCAGTACTTGTAATGCACATATTTCACAGGATTGTGCAATTAAACGACTAAAAAAACTTTTAAAGAAGCTTGCAGTACTTGTAATGCACATATTTCACAGGATTGTACAATTAAACGACTAAAAAAACTTTTAAAGACGCTTGCAGTACTTGTAATGCACATATTTCACAGGATTGAACAGTTAAACGACTAAAAAAAACTTTTAAAGAAGCTTGCAGTACTTGTGATGCACATATTTCACAGGATTGAACAGTTAAACGACTAAAAAACTTTTAAAGATGCTTGTAGTACTTGTAATGCACATATTTCACAGGATCGTACGGTTAAACGACTAAAAAAAACTTTTAAAGACGCTTGCAGTACTTGTAATGGACATATTTCACAGGATTGAACAGTTAAATGACTAAAAAAACTTTTAAAGAAGCTTGCAGTACTTTTAATGTACATATTTCACAGGATCGTACGGTTAAACGACTAAAAAAACTTTTAACGAAGCTTGCAGTACTTGTAATGGACATATTTCACAGGATTGAACAGTTAAACGACTAAAAAAACTTTTAAAGAAGCTTGCAGTACTTGTAATGCACATATTTCACAGGATTGTGCAATTAAACGACTAAAAAAACTTTTAAAGAAGCTTGCAGTACTTGTAATGCACATATTTCACAGGATTGTACAATTAAACGACTAAAAAAACTTTTAAAGACGCTTGCAGTACTTGTAATGCACATATTTCACAGGATTGAACAGTTAAACGACTAAAAAAAACTTTTAAAGAAGCTTGCAGTACTTGTGATGCACATATTTCACAGGATTGAACAGTTAAACGACTAAAAAACTTTTAAAGATGCTTGCAGTACTTGTAATGCACATATTTCACAGGATCGTACGGTTAAACGACTAAAAAAAACTTTTAAAGACGCTTGCAGTACTTGTAATGGACATATTTCACAGGATTGAACAGTTAAATGACTAAAAAAACTTTTAAAGAAGCTTGCAGTACTTTTAATGTACATATTTCACAGGATCGTACGGTTAAACGACTAAAAAAACTTTTAACGAAGCCTGCAGTACTTGTAATGGACATATTTCACAGGATTGAACAGTTAAACGACTAAAAAAACTTTTAACGAAGCTTGCAGTACTTGTAATGGACATATTTCACAGGATTGAACATTTAAACGACAAAAAAAACTTTTAAAGAAGCTTGCAGTACTTGTAATTGACATATTTCACAGGATTGAACAGTTAAACGACTAAAAAAACTTTTAAAGAAGCTTACAGTACTTGTAATGGACATATTTCACAGGATTGAACAGTTAAACGACTAAAAAAACTTTTAAAGAAGCTTGCAGAACTTGTCATGGACATATTTCACAGGATTGAACAGTTAAACGACTAAAAAAACTTTTAAAGAAGCTTGCAGTACTTGTCATGCACATATTTCACAGGACTGTGCAATTAAACGACTAAAAAAACTTTTAAAGACGCTTGCAGTACTTGTAATGCACATATTTCACAGGATTGTACAATGAAACGACTAAAAAAACTTTTAAAGAAGCTTGCAGTACTTGTAATGCACATATTTCACAGGATTGTACAGTTAAACGACTAAAAAAACTTTTAAAGAAGCTTGCATTACTTGTTATGGACATATTTCACAGGATTGAACAGTTAAACGACGAAAAAAACTTTTAAAGAAGCTTGCAGTACTTGTAATGCACATATTTCACAGGATTGAAGAGTTAAACGACTAAAAAAACTTTTAAAGACGCTTGCAGTACTTGTAATGCACATATTTCACAGGATCGTACGGTTAAACGACTAAAAAAAACTTTTAAAGACGCTTCCAGTACTTGTAATGGACATATTTCACATGATTGAACAGTTAAACGACTAAAAAAACTTTTAAAGAAGCGTGCAGTGCTTGTAATGGACATATTTCACAGGTTTGAACAGTTAAACGACTAAAAAAACTTTTAAAGAAGCTTGCAGTACTTGTAATGCACATATTTCACAGGATTGAACAGTTAAATGACTAAAAAAACTTATAAAGAAGCTTGCAGTACTTGTAATGCACATATTTCACAGGATCGTACGGTTAAACGACTAAAAAAAAAACTTTTAACGAAGCTTGCAGTACTTGTAATGCACATATTTCACAGGATCGTATGGTTAAACGACTAAAAAAACTTTTAAAGAAGCTTGCAGTACTTGTAATGGAGATATTTCACAGGATTGAACAGTTAAACGACTAAAAAAACTTTTAAAGAAGCTTTCAGTACTTGTAATGGACATATTTCACAGGATTGAACAGTTAAACGATAAAAAAATTTTTTAAAGACGCTTGCAGTACTTGTAATGGAAATATTTCACAGGATTGAACAGTTAAACGACTAAAAAAAAACTTTTAAAGAAGCGTGCAGTACTTGTAATGCACATATTTCACAGGATTGTACAGTTAAACGACTAAAAAAACTTTTAAAGAAGCTTGCATTACTTGTTATGGACATATTTCACAGGATTGAACAGTTAAACGACGAAAAAAACTTTTAAAGAAGCTTGCAGTACTTGTAATGGACATATTTCACAGGATTGAACAGTTAAACGACTAAAAAAACTTTTAAAGAAGCTTGCAGTACTTGTAATGGACATATTTCACAGGATTGTACAGTTAAACGACTAAAATTTTTTTAAAGAAGCTTGCAGTACTTGTAATGCACATATTTCACAGGATTGAACAGTTAAACGATTAAAAAAACTTTTAAAGAAGCGTGCAGTACTTGTAATGGACATATTTCACAGGATTGTACAGTTAAACGACTAAAAAAACTTTTAAAGAAGCTTGCATTACTTGTTATGGACATATTTCACAGGATTGAACAGTTAAACGACGAAAAAAACTTTTAAAGAAGCTTGCAGTACTTGTAATGGACATATTTCACAGGATTGAACAGTTAAACGACTAAAAAAACTTTTAAAGAAGCTTGCAGTACTTGTAATGGACATATTTCACAGGATTGTACAGTTAAACGACTAAAATTTTTTTAAAGAAGCTTGCAGTACTTGTAATGCACATATTTCACAGGATTGAACAGTTAAACGATTAAAAAAACTTTTAAAGAAGCGTGCAGTACTTGTAATGGACATATTTCACAGGATTGTACAGTTAAACGACTAAAAAACTTTTAAAGAAGCTTGCAGTACTTGTAATGCACATATTTCATAGGATCGTACGGTTAAACGACTAAAAAAACTTTTAACGAAGCTTGCAGTACTTGTAATGGACATATATCACAGATTGTACAGTTAAACGACTAAAAAAACTTTTAAAGAAGCTTGCAGTACTTGTAATGCACATATTTCACAGGATTGTGCAATTAAACGACTAAAAAAACTTTTAAAGAAGCTTGCAGTACTTGTAATGCACATATTTCACAGGATTGTACAATTAAACGACTAAAAAAACTTTTAAAGACGCTTGCAGTACTTGTAATGCACATATTTCACAGGATTGAACAGTTAAACGACTAAAAAAAACTTTTAAAGAAGCTTGCAGTACTTGTAATGCACATATTTCACAGGATTGAACAGTTAAACGACTAAAAAACTTTTAAAGATGCTTGCAGTACTTGTAATGCACATATTTCACAGGATCGTACGGTTAAACGACTAAAAAAAACTTTTAAAGACGCTTGCAGTACTTGTAATGGACATATTTCACAGGATTGAACAGTTAAATGACTAAAAAAACTTTTAAAGAAGCTTGCAGTACTTTTAATGTACATATTTCACAGGATCGTACGGTTAAACGACAAAAAAAACTTTTAAAGAAGCTTGCAGTACTTGTAATTGACATATTTCACAGGATTGAACAGTTAAACGACTTAAAAAACTTTTAAAGAAGCTTGCAGTACTTGTAATGCACATATTTCACAGGATTGTACAGTTAAACGACTAAAAAATCTTTTAAAGAAGCTTGCAGTACTTGTAATGCATATATTTCACAGGATTGAACAATTAAACGACAAAAAAAACTTTTAAAGAAGCTTGCAGTACTTGTAATTGACATATTTCACAGGATTGAACAGTTAAACGACTAAAAAAACTTTTAAAGAAGCTTGCAGTACTTGTAATGGACATATTTCACAGGGTTGAACAGTTAAACGACTAAAAAAACTTTTAAAGAAGCTTGCAGTACTTGTAATGGACATATTTCACAGGATTGAACAGTTAAACGACTAAAAAAACTTTTAAAGAAGCTTGCAGTACTTGTAATGGACATATTTCACAGGATTGTACAGTTAAACGACTAAAATTTTTTAAAAGAAGCTTGCAGTACTTGTAATGCACATATTTCACAGGATTGAACAGTTAAACGACTAAAAAAACTTTTAAAGAAACGTGCAGTACTTGTAATGGACATATTTCACAGGATTGTACAGTTAAACGACTAAAAAACTTTTAAAGAAGCTTGCAGTACTTGTAATGCACATATTTCACAGGATCGTACGGTTAAACGACTAAAAAAACTTTTAACGAAGCTTGCAGTACTTGTAATGGACATATATCACAGATTGTACAGTTAAACGACTAAAAAAACTTTTAAAGAAGCTTGCAGTACTTGTAATGCACATATTTCACAGGATTGTGCAATTAAACGACTAAAAAAACTTTTAAAGAAGCTTGCAGTACTTGTAATGCACATATTTCACAGGATTGAACAGTTAAACGACAAAAAAAACTTTTAAAGAAGTTTGCAGTACTTGTAATTGACATATTTCACAGGATTGAACAGTTAAACGACTAAAAAAACTTTTAAAGAAGCTTGCAGTACTTGTAATGGACATATTTCACAGGATTGAACAGTTAAACGACTAAAAAAACTTTTAAAGAAGCTTGCAGTACTTGTAATGGACATATTTCACAGGATTGAACAGTTAAACGACTAAAAAAACTTTTAAAGAAGCTTGCAGTACTTGTAATGGACATATTTCACAGGATTGTACAGTTAAACGACTAAAAATTTTTTAAAGAAGCTTGCAGTACTTGTAATGCACATATTTCACAGGATTGAACAGTTAAACGACTAAAAAAACTTTTAAAGAAGCGTGCAGTACTTGTAATGGACATATTTCACAGGATTGTACAGTTAAACGACTAAAAAACTTTTAAAGAAGCTTGCAGTACTTGTAATGCACATATTTCATAGGATCGTACGGTTAAACGACTAAAAAAACTTTTAACGAAGCTTGCAGTACTTGTAATGGACATATATCACAGATTGTACAGTTAAACGACTAAAAAAACTTTTAAAGAAGCTTGCAGTACTTGTAATGCACATATTTCACAGGATTGTGCAATTAAACGACTAAAAAAACTTTTAAAGAAGCTTGCAGTACTTGTAATGCACATATTTCACAGGATTGTACAATTAAACGACTAAAAAAACTTTTAAAGACGCTTGCAGTACTTGTAATGCACATATTTCACAGGATTGAACAGTTAAACGACTTAAAAAAACTTTTAAAGAAGCTTGCAGTACTTGTGATGCACATATTTCACAGGATTGAACAGTTAAACGACTAAAAAACTTTTAAAGATGCTTGCAGTACTTGTAATGCACATATTTCACAGGATCGTACGGTTAAACGACTAAAAAAAACTTTTAAAGACGCTTGCAGTACTTGTAATGGACATATTTCACAGGATTGAACAGTTAAATGACTAAAAAAACTTTTAAAGAAGCTTGCAGTACTTTTAATGTACATATTTCACAGGATCGTACGGTTAAACGACTAAAAAAACTTTTAACGAAGCTTGCAGTACTTGTAATGGACATATTTCACAGGATTGAACAGTTAAACGACTAAAAAAACTTTTAACGAAGCTTGCAGTACTTGTAATGGACATATTTCACAGGATTGAACAGTTAAACGACTAAAAAAACTTTTAAAGAAGCTTGCAGAACTTGTAATGGACATATTTCACAGGATTGAACAGTTAAACGACTAAAAAAACTTTTAAAGAAGCTTGCAGTACTTGTCATGCACATATTTCACAGGACTGTGCAATTAAACGACTAAAAAAACTTTTAAAGACGCTTGCAGTACTTGTAATGCACATATTTCACAGGATTGTACAATGAAACGACTAAAAAAACTTTTAAAGAAGCTTGCAGTACTTGTAATGCACATATTTCACAGGATTGTACAGTTAAACGACTAAAAAAACTTTTAAAGAAGCTTGCATTACTTGTTATGGACATATTTCACAGGATTGAACAGTTAAACGACGAAAAAAACTTTTAAAGAAGCTTGCAGTACTTGTAATGCACATATTTCACAGGATTGAAGAGTTAAACGACTAAAAAAACTTTTAAAGACGCTTGCAGTACTTGTAATGCACATATTTCACAGGATCGTACGGTTAAACGACTAAAAAAAACTTTTAAAGACGCTTCCAGTACTTGTAATGGACATATTTCACAGGATTGAACAGTTAAATGACTAAAAAAACTTTTAAAGAAGCTTGCAGTACTTGTAATGCACATATTTCACATGATTGAACAGTTAAACGACTAAAAAAACTTTTAAAGAAGCGTGCAGTGCTTGTAATGGACATATTTCACAGGTTTGAACAGTTAAACGACTAAAAAAACTTTTAAAGAAGCTTGCAGTACTTGTAATGCACATATTTCACAGGATTGAACAGTTAAATGACTAAAAAAACTTATAAAGAAGCTTGCAGTACTTGTAATGCACATATTTCACAGGATCGTACGGTTAAACGACTAAAAAAACTTTTAACGAAGCTTGCAGTACTTGTAATGGACATATATCACAGGATTGTACAGTTAAACGACTAAAAAAAACTTTTAAAGAAGCTTGCAGTACTTGTAATGCACATATTTCACAGGATCGTACGGTTAAACGACTTAAAAAAAACTTTTAACGAAGCTTGCAGTACTTGTAATGCACATATTTCACAGGATCGTACGGTTAAACGACTAAAAAAACTTTTAAAGAAGCTTGCAGTACTTGTAATGGAGATATTTCACAGGATTGAACAGTTAAACGACTAAAAAAACTTTTAAAGAAGCTTTCAGTACTTGTAATGGACATATTTCACAGGATTGAACAGTTAAACGATTAAAAAATTTTTTAAAGACGCTTGCAGTACTTGTAATGGAAATATTTCACAGGATTGAACAGTTAAACGACTAAAAAAAAACTTTTAAAGAAGCGTGCAGTACTTGTAATGCACATATTTCACAGGATTGTACAGTTAAACGACTAAAAAAACTTTTAAAGAAGCTTGCATTACTTGTTATGGACATATTTCACAGGATTGAACAGTTAAACGACGAAAAAAACTTTTAAAGAAGCTTGCAGTACTTGTAATGGACATATTTCACAGGATTGAACAGTTAAACGACTAAAAAAACTTTTAAAGAAGCTTGCAGTACTTGTAATGGACATATTTCACAGGATTGTACAGTTAAACGACTAAAATTTTTTTAAAGAAGCTTGCAGTACTTGTAATGCACATATTTCACAGGATTGAACAGTTAAACGATTAAAAAAACTTTTAAAGAAGCGTGCAGTACTTGTAATGGACATATTTCACAGGATTGTACAGTTAAACGACTAAAAAACTTTTAAAGAAGCTTGCAGTACTTGTAATGCACATATTTCATAGGATCGTACGGTTAAACGACTAAAAAAACTTTTAACGAAGCTTGCAGTACTTGTAATGGACATATATCACAGATTGTACAGTTAAACGACTAAAAAAACTTTTAAAGAAGCTTGCAGTACTTGTAATGCACATATTTCACAGGATTGTGCAATTAAACGACTAAAAAAACTTTTAAAGAAGCTTGCAGTACTTGTAATGCACATATTTCACAGAATTGTACAATTAAACGACTAAAAAAACTTTTAAAGACGCTTGCAGTACTTGTAATGCACATATTTCACAGGATTGAACAGTTAAACGACTAAAAAAAACTTTTAAAGAAGCTTGCAGTACTTGTAATGCACATATTTCACAGGATTGAACAGTTAAACGACTAAAAAACTTTTAAAGATGCTTGCAGTACTTGTAATGCACATATTTCACAGGATCGTACGGTTAAACGACTAAAAAAAACTTTTAAAGACGCTTGCAGTACTTGTAATGGACATATTTCACAGGATTGAACAGTTAAATGACTAAAAAAACTTTTAAAGAAGCTTGCAGTACTTTTAAAGTACATATTTCACAGGATCGTACGGTTAAACGACTAAAAAAACTTTTAACGAAGCTTGCAGTACTTGTAATGGACATATTTCACAGGATTGAACAGTTAAACGACTAAAAAAACTTTTAACGAAGCTTGCAGTACTTGTAATGGACATATTTCACAGGATTGAACAGTTAAACGACAAAAAAAACTTTTAAAGAAGCTTGCAGTACTTATAATTGACATATTTCACAGGATTGAACAGTTAAACGACTAAAAAAACTTTTAAAGAAGCTTACAGTACTTGTAATGGACATATTTCACAGGATTGAACAGTTAAACGACTAAAAAAACTTTTAAAGAAGCTTGCAGTACTTGTCATGCACATATTTCACAGGACTGTGCAATTAAACGACTAAAAAAACTTTTAAAGACGCTTGCAGTACTTGTAATGCACATATTTCACAGGATTGTACAATGAAACGACTAAAAAAACTTTTAAAGAAGCTTGCAGTACTTGTAATGCACATATTTCACAGGATTGTACAGTTAAACGACTAAAAAAACTTTTAAAGAAGCTTGCATTACTTGTTATGGACATATTTCACAGGATTGAACAGTTAAACGACGAAAAAAACTTTTAAAGAAGCTTGCAGTACTTGTAATGCACATATTTCACAGGATTGAAGAGTTAAACGACTAAAAAAACTTTTAAAGACGCTTGCAGTACTTGTAATGCACATATTTCACAGGATCGTACGGTTAAACGACTAAAAGAAACTTTTAAAGACGCTTCCAGTACTTGTAATGGACATATTTCACAGGATTGAACAGTTAAACGACTAAAAAAACTTTTAAAGAAGCTTGCAGTACTTGTAATGCACATATTTCACATGATTGAACAGTTAAACGACTAAAAAAACTTTTAAAGAAGCGTGCAGTGCTTGTAATGGACATATTTCACAGGTTTGAACAGTTAAACGACTAAAAAAACTTTTAAAGAAGCTTGCAGTACTTGTAATGCACATATTTCACAGGATTGAACAGTTAAATGACTAAAAAAACTTATAAAAAAGCTTGCAGTACTTGTAATGCACATATTTCACAGGATCGTACGGTTAAACGACTAAAAAAAAACTTTTAACGAAGCTTGCAGTACTTGTAATGCACATATTTCACAGGATCGTACGGTTAAACGACTAAAAAAACTTTTAAAGAAGCTTGCAGTACTTGTAATGGAGATATTTCACAGGATTGAACAGTTAAACGACTAAAAAAACTTTTAAAGAAGCTTTCAGTACTTGTAATGGACATATTTCACAGGATTGAACAGTTAAACGATTAAAAAATTTTTTAAAGACGCTTGCAGTACTTGTAATGGAAATATTTCACAGGATTGAACAGTTAAACGACTAAAAAAAAACTTTTAAAGAAGCGTGCAGTACTTGTAATGCACATATTTCACAGGATTGAACAGTTAAACGACTAAAAAATTTTTTTAAAGACGCTTGCAGTACTTGTAATGGACATATTTCCCAGGATTGTACAGTTAAACGACTTTAAAAAAACTTTTAACGAAGCTTGCAGTACTTGTAATGGACATATTTCACAGGATCGTATGGTTAAACGACTAAAAAAACTTTTAAAGAAGCATGCAGTGCTTGTAATCCACATATTTCACAGGATTGTACAGTTAAACGACTAAAAAAACTTTTAAAGAAACTTGCAGTACTTGTAATGCACATATTTCACAGGATTGTATGGTTAAACGACTAAAAAAAACTTTTAAAGAAGCTTGCAGTACTTGTAACGGACATATTTCACAGGATTGTCCAGTTAAACGACTAAAAAAACTTTTAAAGAAGCTTGCAGTACTTGTAAATGTACCTGCAAGAAAGGGCTGTCTGTGTCTTTGCACAAGACAATTGGACAACTTCCTGATCAAACCATCCAAAGAGTTGATGTGTTGCAGTCCGTACTGCAAAAACTCCCGACAATGTTGGCCCATGAAAGGCCGAAGATGGTACATTCCTCTATCCAAGCCTTAGTGCTTTTTAACACTGATGGGAGTCATATCTGGGGCTTGTTGATGCTCAATGTATGTTTAAAATGATATTTACTATGATTCATGTTTGGGAGGTTTGGGATGGGGAGGGGGTAGGGAGGTGGGAGGTGTATGGGCTGTTATCCAAAAAAAATAAAATATATATATATATATATATATATACATCATACATACACACACACACACAGTCAACCCTCGTTCATCCGGACTACTTTGTTCCCAGCACCCAATGTCGGATTAGTGAGATTGTTGGACAAACAATTTTGAGGATTAGATTGGGCTGCTGCTCCTTCCAAAGGACAACACGCGACGGGGCTTTGACGAACACCTTCTTTGTCGTGGCAATCAGGTCGTTGACGTCCTTGAACATTTCTCGGACTGTCTCGCAGACACGGTGGAGCGCGTGGGCAACGCAAGTCACATGCAGCAAGTCCGGGAAGAGTTCCTTCAGGGCATGGCCGGCCTTGATCATATAGGCCGCGGCGTCGCTGACGAGGACCTTGAGGCACTCCGGCTTGAAATCAGGCCAAAGATAGCGCAGCGTGTCATTGACTGCGCGCACGATCTCCCCGGAGTTGGTCTTCTCCAGAAACATGCACTGGACGAGGTGGGGACGAAAGTACCCCTCCTTGGACAAGCGTCCCGTGATGATGTTGGCCACATATCGACCTGCTGAATCGGTCGTCTCGTCGACGGACAGCCAAATGGGCTGCTGTCCGAGGTCGGCACAGATCCCCGCCAAGGCCTCGTCGTAGTACTTGTCGAGGTAGTGCTTTCGAATCCAGCTTTCATCGGGGATCTGGAGAGTGATGTGCTTCTCCAGGAACGACCGGAGGGCAGGGTTTTCCAATTTCGACCATGGGATGCCAGCGGCCAGCATGGCCTGGCACAGCTCCTGACCCACGACGTCGCACTTGTGCCTCTTTCCGCCACCAAAGTCCCCCATGGTGGCTTGCGTGACCGTCCTCTTCTTCTTCAAGGCCAAGTTGCTCTTGTGGCGGTCTCCTCGGACATGTTGGGCCAGCTCAGACTTCTGCTTCGCCCGGAAAGTCTTTTCACAAGCTCGACAGAAAGCCGTGTCACTCGACACGTACTTGAAGGTGGCCCCATCGCCGCCAGCATTGAATTCCTTCAGCCACTTGTCACGAAGAGCAGCACTCATCTTGATAGGAGACTTGTTCACACTTTGTGTACACTCTCTCACTGTAGTACACCGCCTCACTGCTGTACACGCTGGGGACGCAACGCACGCAAGTGGACGCAACGTTTTGTTTTTGAGATCGATCGCAGTTAAAAATTTCGATCGCAGTTAAAAATTTCGAAACATTCCCTAATTTTTTTTAGCGTTGCCAGACATTTTCGACCAAAAAGGGCATTTTATTTTATTTTTCCCGAAAAAGGGCGAAATATTTTTTTTCTCCGAAAAATAGCAAAATAATTTTTTGCGTGCAAAAAAGCCATTTTATGTGAAAAAATATTTTTTATTTTTTCACATAAAAATCCGATGTGCAGTTATAACACCCTTTTTGAAGATGATTAACGAGGTGCTCAGAAGAAAAAACCCGAAAAAGCCTTACCAATATGGCGACCCGCCATCTTGATCAGCCCACTGCCACTCGCTGGGTTCTTAAGCCACCATTTTCTTTCGGCCTATTCAAGCGTGCCTTGCCTTGGAAACACGATCGATTATAATCATTATATAATTGAAGAATATCTTCAAAATCTGGATTCGGATATGAGGATTGGATCCTGTATTCCAAATAAATGTCAATCTGGAGTGAAATCTGACAAAATTTACCATCTATCTATAATGCCAGTAATCTCTGTGTGTCTGTCTGTGACCGCTGTTTCTCGACAACCACGGGTCCGATATACTTGAAACTTGCCAGGTATATTGCTGGGGACCCGAGGATGTGCCTTTTCAAGGTTTCATATTAATCGGACAAGTAGTTAGCGAGCTATGTCCAAAAAACGATTCAACCAATCAGAGAGCAGCGAGCTATCACGTGTGCCGAACGTGGCGAACAGACTCTGCCTCGGACGGCACATTTTAGAGCGTATTCATTTATTTCACGTTGGCAAACTATGTTGGCGTTAAACTATGTTTGAAAACTAATTAAAACTAATTTGCGATTCTTTCGCTTTCCTGCGCATTTGTGCACGCTATGGCGATTTCTTTACCAAACTCCGCAAGCCGTTCGCTTTGGACCAAACCATTTCATGTAAATAGAGGGGGGGGGGGGGGTTGTCACCGTACTCGCAAGCCGTTCGCTTTGGACCAAACCATTTCATGTAAATAGAGGGGGGGGGATATAATTTTAGATATATATATAGTACGGGCATGTCCTAGTCTATCTATAATGCCAGTAATCTCTGTGTGTCTGTCTGTGACCGCTGTTTCTCGACAACCACGGGTCCGATATACTTTAAACTTGCCAGGTATATTGCTGGGGACCCGAGGATGTGCCTTTTCAAGGTTTCATATTAATCGGACAAGTAGTTAGCGAGCTATGTCCAAAAAACGATTCAACCAATCAGAGAGCAGCGAGCTATCACGTGTGCCGAACGTGGCGAACAGACTCTGCCTCGGACGGCACATTTGAGAGCGTATTCATTTATTTCACGTTGGCAAACTATGTTGGCGTTAAACTATGTTTTAAAACTAATTAAAACTAATTTGCGATTCTTTCGCTTTCCTGCGCGTTTGTGCACGCTATGGCGATTTCTTTACCAAACTCCGCAAGCCGTTCGCTTTGGACCAAACCATTTCATGTAAATAGAGGGGGGGATTGTCACCGTACTCGCAAGCCGTTCACTTTGGACCAAACCATTTCATGTAAATAGAGGGGGGGGGATTGTCACCGTACTCGCAAGCCGTTCGCTTTGGACCAAACCATTTCATGTAAATAGAGGGGGGGGATATAATTTTAGATATATATATAGTACGGGCATGCCCTAGTATCTAGCAATTCTTATAATTAAGTGTATATATTTATTTATTTAAGAAGGACTGTCATTCACCTTTTGGGGTTAATTTTTTTTATTTAACTTAATAGTAATTTTTAACTTAATTCATACTTCCATGGGATTGGGTGTCACTCCACTGTACCTGCCATCTGTTTTTTTTAAATTCGCGCTAGTCTAGATGACGGATCCAGATTGTGTATATTTTAAAGTATTAAAGAGGTGGTGTCGTGAATATTTTCTGACAATTCAACCAGAGGCAATAAGCTTGCTATTGCTTGCCAAGCCAGCCATTCCTTATCAGCCATTTCGTTGGAGTGCTTGCTGGAGTGCTTAAGCCGCTTGGCGATGGCTCTACAAATGAAGTGAGAAATGCTACAGGTGGACTTAATTAATTAGTCACAAGGCCGGGGAAGTTTGGGTCTGTTATAACACCCTTTTTGAATATGATTAACCACCATTTGGTGAACGCTATTCAGGCTGCTTTTGCAAGCCATTGCGTTACAGCAGACAGAGCTCCCATTTTTGTGCTATATACTTTCATTGTATTAATAGATAGTTATATTAATGTACCTGAAAAAATAGTTATTAAAAAAAAAAAAAAACTCAAACGTCGTGCTTGGAACTCAAATCAAACGTCCGCCATGTTGAACGATTTCATTGCAAATGTAATGTTAAAGCGCGGCGTTACGCGCGCTGCTTGTGAGCAAGGAGGAAGCGGACAAGCGGTAACATATAAACGTCTTTATTGTAAGACTACACTGTAACACTAAACTCCTCCGGGCTGGTTGCCCGGGGTATATCATGAGGCCACGCCTACCCCTCGGCGTGGCCACCGCCCACTCGGTGCGTGGAATGATGTCACCACGCCAGTGGGCTTTTGTGTCCGCCACACGCGCCCCCCCAGAATTCCCGCGCACCTGGAGGGCCAGTTTGCGGGGCAGACGAATGACCCGGCCGAAGCGCCCCCTGGCGATCGGCGGCGTCCGGGGTGCAGGGATACCAGGTGGGATGCCCCTGGCTGCCCCTGGGATGGGTGCAGGACCGGGGGGCGCCGTGGCGGCGGGGCTGGGCGGTGCCAGGGGTCCGCCCGCAGGAGGGCGGCCCCGACGTGGGGGTCGGGCCACTGGCGGTGGATGGTCCACATCGAGGTGGGCCGGCTTGAGGCGGTCTACCGAAACGCGGTCAGGAGTACCGCCAATGTCCAGGGTGAAGTGCTTCGCCCCGGTCTCCAGCACGCGGAAAGGCCCGTCGTACGGGGGCCGCAGTGGTGTCCGATGGGCATCGTGGCGGACGAAGACGTACTCCGCCGTGCGAAGCTCCGGGGCGACGTGCGTCGGTGGGTGCCCGTGGCATGCCGTTGGCACCGGGGCGAACCTCTGGGCGGTCTCTTGCAGAGCGGAGCGCTGCTGTGCCGCGGACCATGGTGCCGTGGAGTCGGGGAGGAACTCGCCCGGCACCCGCAGCGGTTGCCCGAAGACCAACTCCGCCGCGGATGCGCGCAGGTCCTCCTTGGGCGCCGTCCGGAGGCCCAGCAGGACCCAGGGGAGCCTGTCGACCCAGCCGCCGTCGCGGAGGGTGGCCCGGAGCGCGGCCTTCAATGAGCGGTGAAATCGCTCACACAGGCCGTTAGCCTGGGGGTGGTAGGCCGTGGTTCGGTGCAGCCGGACCCCGAGCCCCTGCGCAACCGCCCCCCAGAGCTCCGAGGTGAACTGGGGGCCGCGGTCGGATGAGATGTCTGAGGGGGTGCCGAACCGGGCGACCCAGGTGGCGATGAAAGCCTGCGCGACATCGGCCGCCGTTGTCGACGCCAAGGGCACGGCCTCCGGCCACCGGGTGGTGCGGTCCACCATGGTGAGGACGTAGGTGAAACCCCGCGAGGGGGGCAGAGGTCCCACCAGGTCCACGTGGACGTGGTCAAACCGGCGTTCCGGCACCGTGAACGGGGCCAAAGGGGCCTGGGTGTGCCGGTGCACCTTGGCGCGCTGGCACGCGAGGCACGTCCTGGCCCAGCCGCGGACGGCCTTCCGGAGGCCATGCCAGACGAACTTGTCGGCGATCAGCCTTTGGGAGGCCCTCGCGCCCGGGTGGGACAGGCCGTGGATGGCGTCAAACACCTGGCGCTGCCAGCCCGCGGGCACAATGGGGCGAGGACGCCCGAGGGAGACGTCGCACAAGAGAGCCGCGCCCGCGCCGTCGAACGGCACCTCGGTGACGCGGAGGCCCGTGACGGCGGTCCGCAAGGCCTGGACGTCGGGGTCAGCGGCCTGGTCCGCTGCCATCCGGGCATAGTCGATGCCGAGGTGGACTGCGTGGGCGACGGCCCGGGAAAGGCAATCCGCCACCGGGTTGTCCTTCCCCGCGACGTGCTGGATGTCCGTCGTGTACTCGGACACGGCCGAGAGGTGACGCTGCTGCCGGGCCGACCACGGCTCGGTGACCTTGCCCATCGCGAAGATCAGCGGCTTGTGGTCGACGAAGGCAGTGAACGCCCGGCCCTCGAGCAGATGGCGGAAGTGCCTGACCGCCAAGTGAAGTCCGAGCAACTCGCGGTCGGAGGTACTGTAACGGCGTTCGGGCGGGCGAAGCTGCCGGCTAAAGAACGCCAGCGGTTGCCAAGCTCCACGCACCCATTGCTCATGCACCGCGCCCACCGCGTAGTCCGAGGCATCGGTGGTGAGGGCGATCGGTGCATCGGGCGCCGGGTGCGCGAGCATGGTGGCGTTAGCCAAGGCGAGCTTCGCGCCCGTGAACGCCGTGTCCATCTGCTCGGTCCAGGTAACGTCGCCTTTGCCCGGCTTACCTCGGAGAGCTTCGTGCAGGGGGCGCAGGAGCTGGGCGATACGGGGCAGGAACCGATGGTAAAAGTTCACCATGCCCAGGAACTCCTGCAGCCCTCTGATCGTGCGGGGGCGCGGAAACCCCTTCACCGCCTCCACCTTGGCCGGCAGGGGGACGGCGCCGTGCCTGGTGACACGGTGCCCCAGAAAATCGATTGTGGCGGCGCCGAACCGGCACTTTGCGGGGTTCACAATCAGGCCATGCTGGCCCAGGCGTTCGAAGAGCGTGCGGAGGTGGCGTAGGTGCTCTTCGCGGGACGCGCTGGCGACGAGGATATCGTCCAGGTAGACGTAGACAAAATCCAAGTCACGCAGGACGCTGTCCATCAGTCGCTGGAACGCCTGAGCCGCATTCTTCAGACCGAAGGGCATGCGCAGGAACTCGAAGAGTCCGAATGGCGTGATGACCGCCGTCTTCGGGACGTCCTCCGGCCTGACGGGGACCTGATGGTAGCCGCGTATGAGGTCCACCTTCGAGAAGAAGGACCTGCCCGCCAAACGGGCGGAAAAGTCCTGAATGTGGGGGACGGGGTAGCGGTCGGGAGTCGTGGCGTCATTGAGACGGCGATAGTCCCCGCACGGTCGCCATCCCCCGCCGGGCTTCGGCACGATGTGCAGCGGCGACGCCCAAGCGCTCTCTGAGCGCCGAACGATGCCGAGTCGCTCCAGGGTGGCGAACTCCGCTTTTGCCACCGCCAGCTTCGTCGGCTCGAGGCGGCGTGCCCGGGCGTAGACCGGTGGCCCGACGGTGGGGATGTGATGGGCCACCCCGTGCTTGACGGCCCCCGCCGAGAAGGTGGGCCGCGTGAGGGCCGGGAAGCCGGCGAGGAGGCGGGTGAATGCGTCCGCTGCCGGAAGCGTACAGACCAACGTGGCCGGAACCGAATCGTTCGGCAAGCCGCTTGGCAAGCCGCTCGTTGAGCTGGGCAACGCACATGCGAGCGAGCTGAACGTCTCGGCCTGGACAAGCCGTCTGCGCTTGACGTCGACCAGGAGCCCATTAGCGCACAGGAAGTCCGCGCCAAGCAGTGCCATGGGCACGTCGGCGGTGACGAACGTCCATCGGAAAACCTGCCCTCCAAACCGCAGAGAGAGGCAGCGTTTTCCGTACGTACGGATGGGCGTCCCGTTCGCGGCAAGCAGCGCGGGGCCCCCACCCGCGGCGTGCTTGTCTGACGTGCCGGCGGGAATGACACTCACCTGTGCTCCCGTGTCGCACAGGTAACGGCGCCCGGAGAAGGTGTCCGTTATGAACAGCAGGCTGCTCGAACGGCCGGCGCTCATCGCCACAATTGAGCGCCGGCCCGGGCGTTTCCCGACCCGTTGAAGGAGCACGGCGGATGACACCGCCGAGCTTCGTGGCCGAACTTGGCGTGGAACCAGCACCAGGTGGTGGAGCTGGAGGAGTGCGGCTGGCTCCGCCAGGCCGGTGGAGTCGACGGGTTTCCCCGCGGTGGCGGTTTTCGCCGCGGCGGTGGGCGGGGCGTGGCGGCGTTCACGAGGTGCGTATCAGCATGCTGCTGAACCACAGCGTGCTGTAGAAGATGATGCTGTGGAACATCAGCGTGCTGTAGAAGATGATGCTGTGGAACATCAGCGTGCTGTAGAAGATGATGCTGTGGAACATCAGCGTGCTGTAGAAGATGATGCTGTGGAACATCAGCGTCGAAGGCCGTGACGGCCACGCCAACGCTCGCCCGCGTGTCCGAAGCGGCGAAGTACTTGTCCGCCTCGGCCGCCAATGCTCGGGGTTCCGTTAGCCCGGTCCCGGCCAACGCGAGGCGAACCTGCGCTGGAAGTTGGCGACGGAAAAGCGCCCGGAATAGCGAACCGGGGGCTTCGTCGCCCAACAGTGACAGCATATGGTCCATTCGGACCGACGGGCGCGTCTCACCGAGCTCGGGGAGATCCAGGAGGCGGTCGGCCCGTGCGTCGTCCGTGAGGCTGAATGTGGCTAGGAGTAGCCGCTTGAGTGCCTCGTACTTGTGGCCGTCCGGTGGGTGGCGAAGGACGGACACAACTCGAGCGGCCGTGCCGGGCCCGAGGGAGGCGACGACGTGGCAGTAGCGCGTGTCATCGCCGGTGAGGTGCCGAAGCTGAAATTGGGCTTCGGCCTGGACGAACCAGACTTCGGCCTGAGCCTCCCAAAATTCCGGAAGTTTGACGAAGGCGGCCATGGCGATGGCGTCGCGTGTGGAAGGATCGCTCCGGCAGATCCAACGTCGAGGGTCACCAGTAAAGCGCGGCGTTATGCGCGCTGCTTGTGAGCAAGGAGGAAGCGGACAAGCGGTAACATATAAACGTCTTTATTGTAAGACTACACTGTAACACTAAACTCCTCCGGGCTGGTCGCCCGGGGTATATCATGAGGCCACGCCTACCCCTCGGGCGTGGCCACCGCCCACTCGGTGCGTGGAATGATGTCACCACGCCAGTGGGCTTTTGTGTCCGCCACAATGTCGACATTTTGTCTGCTTTCAGTGGTTTCCACATTTCGCTGATTTGCTGCTTGATTTTTCACATTTATAGAAGACTATTTAAAGGTAAATCTTTGTGTTGCCGTTGTTGTGTACTTCATCTGTGCTGTCCACAAATTAATTTACCCAATATGCAAATTCTTAAAATTTCAGATCAATCGCATGAAAATTGATGATTTTATGTGACGCTGACCTTTTACCTTTTGACAGAATTATTAATTTACCTTCTTCATATTCTCATAATAAAGCTTTGGTGAAAATTTGATGACAAAACTCAAATAGTAAAAAAGTTACAGCCCTGACACGGATACCGCACACACACGGACACACACACACACACACACACACACACACACACACACACACACACACACGGACACACACATACACACGGGGACGGATGCACACACACACACACACATGGACGGACGGACACACACACACACACACACACACACACACATGGACACACAGACACACACATACACACACATACACACGGGGACAGACACACACACACACACACGGGGACACACACACACGGGGGGGGGGGGGGGGACACACACACACGGGGGGGGACACACACACACACAGACACAGACACAGACACACACGGACACGGGGACGGACACACACACACACACACACACACACAGCATTCAAAGACTTATGGGAAGTTGCGAGGGGCGGCAATTTGACATCTTGCCCCGAGCATTATTTTTAGCTCACCTGGAACGAAGTGCAGGGGAGCATGTTATTTCGATGAAACTTGACCACAACCTTCATCATCCATGATGTACCGACGTTTGTTCACAGCAATAAGAAAATCGAAGTCTAAGGGTGATACGGGGGGGGGGGGGGTCATCGTGGGTCCAGGTTTGACTCCCCAAAATAGGTATTTGCTTTCTTCTCTGAAACTACGCTCACAATTTTGAAGAAACCTGACCACAACTTTCACCACCCGTGCTGTACCAACGTTTGTTCAAGGGATTAAAACATTTGCCCCTTTAGGGGTCTACGGGGGGTTTCCCCCCAAACTAGGTATTTGCTTTCCTCTCAGAAACTACACACGCAATTTCGATGAAACTTCGCCACAGCCTTCATCATCCGTGATGTACCAATGTTTGTTCAAGGCATGAGAAAAATTGGGGTCTGATGAGGTATTTGGGGTTGGGGGAGGTTTCCCCCCAAAATAGGTATTTTTTTGTTTGTTTAAAGTCTTATGATTATGTTAGTATGATTCTACATGCTGCCCTGTCTTCTAGCAACCATTGAAATTGGTTTAAAATACCGTTAGTTGGTGCAGTATACTGTTTATTCTACCAGGTAAGCACCAGGGGTATTGCCCCTATGTTTTCTTGATACGCCACTGCTCACCTGTAACTGCAATCTGTTTTTAAAATTCCCTCTCAATGATGGACCCAGATTGCGTATATTTTTGAATATGATTAACCACCACTTGGTGAACGTTATTCAGGCGTTACAGGAGAAAGAGCTCCCTTTTTGTTTTTATTCAGCCTGCTATTGCAAGCCATAGCGTTACAATAGACAGAGCTCTCTTTTTGCTTTTACGTACCCATTTTTTTATTGACTAATATTTTTGTGCGATATACTAACCCTCCCCTCCCTCACTCTACCTTCCATCCACCTCCTTTCCTCTCCCTCCTCCCCTCCTCTCCCTCCCCCCTCCCTCCTCTCACTCCCTGCTCCCCCCCTTTCCCTCCCTCCTCTCATCCCCCCTCTTTTCATATTCCCATTAGGAAACGACTCATTTTTACCCGGCAACGCCGGGTACTTTTGCTGGTATATATACTGTATATATATATATTGTTGCGGATCTCGCCGCCGGCCTTCTCCCCTTACCAAGGGGGGATTCATCCCCTTGTCTTTGACTGGCTGACGGGACCCGGGACCTATGACGTCCTTCCTGGACAGCGCGAAATATGGTCGTACGACTAGAATCACTATTACCTAATTACTCGCGCTGCGCAGAAACGAGGAAATAAGCCCCGCACGAATCACGTGTGCTGAGACGCTGAGCGGTGCGTACACGCGATCCGTGCCGTTTAGTTGGTGAACCCGGTTCTAACGATCTCGTTCGTACCACGCTTAGCCAATGGAGAAATCACAGAGGCGATCGAATTGGGAAGGAAAGAAGAACAGAATTTATTCACACTATTTCCAATGATTCCAAGAAAAGAGGGACACAGTGCAGAGTTAAAAACAGTCTTAACTTACTCCCAGGACAAACGGGCCCGTCTCACACACAGACACTCACACGGGGTTTGCAGCTGCGGGATGATGTTCCCACGTCCAGGGATGGCTCTCGTGCAGCTCCCTCCGGCCTCCGGCTCGTCCCGGGCTGATGGTAAGTCGAGGGGCAGGAGCTATCCGCGTGTCGTTGGCGCACACGGGATAATACGGGGCGAACGGTAGGGTCTGGGCTCTGGCGGTTGGCCGTTAACACTGGCGGCTTTTGCCGCGTTCATTCGCGTGGCTGAATAGGCGATATTCACCACCGGCGCGTCTGGCTGCCTTTCCTTCGGCGCGTACGTAATACTGAGATATAGCACAATGCCCCCAAAACGAGCGCTGCTTCAGTCGAGTCCTGTTCACCACTCACTCATGCTCTCTCTCTTGCTCCTTGTAACAAGTCCTCTCTTCACCACTGCCTTTTTCAACGAGTCCTCCTCAAGGGCTTTGTGCCAAGACTTTTATAGGCACGCCCCGCGAACCTTCTAGCACTTACCAGACGCGCCTTACCACGCCCTGTCATGCCATGCCGTTAGAGCCCTGGTTGGCTGGTGGCCCTTACCGTCATCGCCTCTGACGCGCTGCCTTGACGCCGCCCCACCCCGACCCCGCGCTCATCCCTCTTAGGCCTACCTCGTGTTACTCGACTAGTGAGCGAGCAAAGGGCAGCAAAGCTGCTGGCAGCCAAAGCGTAATAAATGCTGCGGGTAGCCAAAGCGTAACAAACTGAGGGATCAGACAAATGGGGCGCGGGATCAATTATGCCCATGGAGGTGGAACTTGGAGTGTGGACGCAAAAATGAAGGGGACCTAAACTCATGTCTTTACACAACGCATATATTACTCGGGGAAATGGCCTATACTTACACATACTATGACATAACTAATACTACAGGTGGCCTACGTGTTGCTCGTGGACTAACTATGGGTGGAAACCCTTTAACCTTTAATGATCAATATGTGCCAATCTCAAAACCGTAGCACTACCCCCCTCCCTTGCCAGACTCGTCCCCGAGTCGAACGCACACAGGTGAGAACGACCGGTTTTGAGAAAGGTTCGGGACTACTCTTTAAATTACGTGTGACACTTAGATGTGGTTTCCCTCTACATTTAATCAAACACCCTGTGTGTGACAGTTTTACAACACTAGATATGCCCCACCTACTGCGTTGTGCAACTAACTCTAACAGACTCACACCCACAGCTAACCAAATTGCAGAATTGATTCTCAAACTAAACATAAAGCCAGTGGGGAGCATGTTATTTACAGCACTAAACTAATTATTTACATCTCTATAACCCAGGACCTGTTCTTTTGTGGGAAATAAATTTTGGAGGAGAGAAACAACAATGCAATGCACCAATACACCAATAATCAAAAATGCACGAAAATGCACAAAAATGCACAATCACAAAAATGCACATGTCATATTGGCTGCTGCTTGGCTGCATCTTCTTGCTTCCTGCTTCGTCTTCAGTGTGCCATAATAAAAACTTGAGGTCTTCTTTCCTGACACACCGAAGTACAAGGTACAAACCGTGTTTGTTTTTATTCACAGCAGGGCCAATCTTATGGTCCATCTGCGTGACAGCGACGCCACTTAAAACCAGTGGTCCGCAGGTGCAAGGTAACGTTTGCAGCAAATGTCTGCTCAGCAAAGATGCCAGGCCAGAGAACGTGTGGTCCATAAGGTGCATTGGTGCAGCAAAAGGTAGCAGAGTGCAGCTGCACAGGTGTAGCAAAGTGCAGCCGCACAGCTCAGTGTTCCTGCACTCCCCTCAAAAAATATGGGTCCATGGGTGGGGAGGAAGACAAAGCACAGTTAGCGGAGGAAAGGGCGCAAGGGTACACATCAATACTAGGCAATGCAACATGAGGGGGCGCGGGAGAGCGAGCAGAGAAAGCTTGTCCCTAGCCGTTCGTAACCCCCCATGTCAGCCTATACTACCCTTGCCCCTCCCTGTATTTACAATTTACAAATTCGTTGCTACGTCTTGTCTCCCATATCCCCCTCTAAACCAAATTCGTCATCCAATCCCTCCCAAGAAGGAAGAGATGGACTAAACACAATGTCAAATCCCGTCGAGATGCGTCTTTACCATCCAAATCGTTTGCAAAACCTGGTGCGGAGTTCCGTCTCCTTGGTGAGTGGATGTGGATGGTGCGAAGAGATTCCTCATCCTACCTATACTCTAATAACATTAACTCCTTAAAACTACCCGGGGTCATGCCCTGCCAATCGGCATCTTTACACTATGTGGTTCTAACAACCAATTCCCATTGACCCACCCTGTGGTGCCATCCAATTTGGGTCTCACTCCCCAATTTTTCACTACTGTGCCTTCGCACAATTTCGGGGCTGGGTCGTGTGGCTCCACCAGCAGGTCTACCTACCTGTGCACCTCCGCCACTGAAGTCGCCACCCGAGTTTACCATGCTCCTTGCGACTACCCTAAATCGGGTAAGGCCCCTCCTGGCTCTCTCACCCCTCTGATGCCCTCTCTGGCATTGGGATACCTGGGTCCTTCTCTTGGATCTTCGGGCCCCACTGAACACTACTCTGACTCTAACTGGCTCCCAGATCCTACCTGCGGCCTCACCTGGCCGACGGACTACCAGTGGCGGAGTGCCCCAATAACCATACGCACCAACAAAGCCCACACGCCCAGCCATTTCCACAGACTCACGCACCCTTCCAAGCACTTCTTTGCCATTACCTACACCACAGATGTCAATATCCAACAATTTACCTAAGCCCTCTACCTAACTTTAAACTACCCTCCCCGGATATCCGTGAAGGGGTCCATCTCCCCCATACACTCCTTCGCACCATGCATTCCACACCATTTACTTCACACCAAGCATTCCACACCACTCATTCCACACCACTCATTCCACACCATTTATTCCACACCATTTATTCCACACCATTTATTCCACACCATTTATTCCACACACCTGTTCTCCACTTGCACCCCATGCAAGTCAATTCACTCAACACAATTCCATTTGTCCTCAATACACCACTTATGCACTTCTACATACACACAGCATCATCTAACTAACTACTTCCTTCTAATACTCGTGCTTTCCCGTCTTCCCTTACACTAAGCACTTCCCTCGTCATTATCATCCTTCTAATCTCTCTACGTCCCCTCTACCTGTACAAAAGTCACTACTTAAATCTCATGTCTCCTATGGTCATCTCTAAATTCCTAACAATATCCTAGCCCGCCCTCGGCTAGTTTTCACTGCCACCCCCTAATCTAGAGCTCATGTGCCCCAAAATAATGTGAGGGATGGTAGATCTACCATTCCCCAACACTCTTACTATTCCAGTCCTCTGAACTATGAGCCTCTCTGTGCGGCAATACATTTCCATCACAGCTCGGCTTCGAAAAGCCGAGCAATGCATGCGGGTGGTTGGTCTCCTGTTGGTTGGGTCCGTCCAGCATTTTCGATTCTGGGGAGGAGGCATGCTTGGGCCTAGGTTCCAGGTGCCATCTCTGCGCGGAGCCTTTCGGTCCCCGGCACGATGGCCCAGCCTCCCCCGGTCGGAGCACCGCGCCTGCCAGGGGGCAAAGGTCCGACCTCTCCTACCCCCCCTCGAATCGTGCCGTTTGCCTCTTTCGCCACGGCACGGCACCGACCATACAGGGCGGGGCCCGGCATGAATCGTGCACGCCGCTACGGCAACGATCCCCGCCGGTCCCCGCAGCACACAAAGCGCACCACGCACCGAGAGCTCACGTCGGCTATACGTCGCCCTAAACGCTAACCCCCCGGTCTGGGTCGATGCTTGATTCACATTCTCACACCCACACGCGACCCGTTCCATATGCACACAACGCGGCGCTCCAGCGCCTCCCATACATTCCCCGCATTCTATTACTGCACTCGCTCGTGCATTCTCTTTTCTTGCACACTCAGGTGCACACCACTCAGGCGCACTCACGCCGTTCGCACACTCCATTAACACACCCTCACGCACATCCTGGCGCACTCATACCACTCGCACACTCCGTTACACACTTCTCTTCCACGCACTCCTCTCGTGCACTCTCTCTCGTTACATCCTCTGTAACACCCACGGGTGTGCACTCCTGCACACACCCAATCAGCACACACTTACCCACGGGTTTGCAATCTCCTGTTGCACACCCAACCACGTGCTCTGGTGTGCACTCCTGCACACTCTCCTCAACATGCTCTGGTGTGCATTCTCGCACACTCTCCTCGACCATCACACACTCTGTCGCACTCCGTTTCACACTTCCCACATACACTCTGTTATACACTCGCGCTTCGGTGCCGTTCGCACACGCGCGCCATTCGCTTTCACACATCGCACCACGGACCTTCCACGAGCGCCCGGGTTACGCCGCGATCCCAAGCGCGCGAAAAATCTTTTCGCGCCAAACATTTTCGCGCCATACACGCTCCTACTCACCTTCGGGACCCTTTTCCACAGCAGCACCTGCAAACTTTCATTGCGGTTAGGCAGCACGGCATCACAATGCGAACACGGACTTTGCACGCATTCCATCTCCATCTCCGATTTAATTTATGCTTCTGCCGTCTCTTCATCCCCAATTTTCACTATAATTTATTTTTCTTTATTAAGCTCGACGACCGCTGGCGCGCATAAAATTTTCTCTTCTAATTCGGCGGCTGTCGGCTTTTCCATACCCCGTGTCGCGATTTCTACCAGTCATTTTAACTGCGCCTCGCTCAGGCTGGCTTTCCACACGTTCCTCACGTCGCGTTACCCCATCGCGTACTTTTGCGACCTTCCCGCTTGACCTGCTCCTTTATATGTCTTTCCTCATCTCTTTTATTAACTCCGCTCGGGTGTCTATTTTGCTTTCCAGCTCGTTTTTTACCTCTTCTAATTGATCCCCCATCTTGTTTTCCAACCCCTTTATTTCCCGGGTAGATTTGTCCCCCCAATTTTTTTAATTGGCCACCCATTTTGTTTTCCAACCCTTTTATCTCCCGGGTGGATTTGTCACTTTGGGCGTCCATCTTACGATTTACTTTATTTATTTCATTCTGTTGGGCGCCCATCATTTTTTTTATTTCCCGGGTTTCTTTGGTGGATTTGTTACCCTGGGCGTCCAATTTCCTCATTATCCGGGCCAGGTATAACCCAATGTCATGCCCGGTCCGATCAGCGGGCTCGGCTTCTGCCGCCATGTGCGAGGCGCCGCCATTTTCTTCCCCTGCTACCTCTACTGCTGTACCTTCATTAATGTCCTCCTCCATTTCTCCCAATTCTTCCCGGGGGTCCTGGGTTATTAGTTCTTCTACCTCCTCATCTTCTACCCCCACCAACATCCGACCGTCTTGGCTAGCCATGGCACGAATGAAATTTAGATGTTAACACTAAATTTCGGTCGCTCGTAATTTTCGAGTGCGTTAAGCGCACTTCGGTCCCAATCCAAACTCCTGACACCAATTGTTGCGGCCAATAGCATAATTGGTGTCCAAAATTTGGTCTAAAAAAAATTTAGTCCCAGGTTCTAAATCCCCACTCCTGACTACCAATTGTTGCGGATCTCGCCGCCGGCCTTCTCCCCTTACCAAGGGGGGATTAATCCCCTTGTCTTTGACTGGCCGACGGGGCCCGGGACCTATGACGTCCTTCCCGGACAGCGTGAAATAGGGTCGTAGGACTAGAATCACAATTACCTAATTACTTGCACTGCCCAGAAACGAGGAAATAAGCCCCGCACGAATCACGCGTGCTGAGACGCCGAGTGATGCGTACACGTGATCCGTGCCGTTTAGTTGGTGAACCCGGTTCTAACAATCTCGTTCGTACCATGCTTAGCCAATGGAGAAATCACAGAGGCGATCAAATTGGGAAGGAAGGAAGAACAGAATTTATTCACACCATTTACAATGATTCCGAGAAAAGAGTGACACAGTGCAGCCTTAAAAACAGTCTTAACTTACTCCCAGGACAAACGGGCCCATCTCACACACAGACACACTCACACGGGGTTTGCAGCTGCGGGATGATGTTCACCACGTCCAGGGATGGCTCTCGTGCAGCTCCCTCCGGCCTCCGGCTTGTCCCGGGCTGATGGTAAGTTGAGGGGCAGGAGCTCTCTGCGTGTCGTTGGCACACACGGGATAATACAGGGCGAACGGTAGGGTCTGGGCTCTGGCGGTTGGCGATTAACACTGGCGGCTTTTGCCGCGTTCACTCGCGTGGCTGAATAGGCGATATTCGCCACCGGCGCGTCTGGCTGCCTTTCCTTCGGCGCGTACGTAATACTGAGATATAGCGCAATGCCCCTAAAGCGAGCGCTGCTTCAGTCGAGTCCTATTCACCACTCAATCGTGCTCTCTGTCGTGCTCCTTGTAAGAAGTCCTCTCTTCACCACTGCCTTTTTCAATGAGTCCTCCTCAAGGGCTTTGTGCCAAGACTTTTATAGGCACGCCCCGCGAACCTTCTAGCACTTGCCAGACGTGCCTTACCACGCCCTGTCATGCCATGCCGTTAGAGCCCTGGTTGGCTGGTGGCCCTTACCGTCATCGCCTCTGACGCGCTGCCTTGTCGCCGCCCCACCCGACCCCGCGCTCCTCCCTCTTAGGCCTATCTCGTGTTACTCGACTAGTGAGCGAGCAAAGGGCAGCAAACGCTGCTGGCAGCCAAAGCGTAATAAATGCTGCGGGTAGCCAAAGCGTAACAAACTGAGGGATCAGCCAAATGGGGCGCGGGATCAATTATGCCCATGGAGGTGGAACTTGGAGGGTGGACGCAAATATGAAGGGGACCTAAACTCATGTCTTTACACAACGCATATATTACTAGGGGAAATGGCCTATACTTACACATGCTATGACATAACTAATACTACAGGTGGCCTACATGTTGCTCGTGGACTAACTATGGGGGGGCAACCCTTTAACCTTAAATGATCAATATGTGCCAATCTCAAAACCATATATATATATATATATATATATATATATATATATATATATATATATATATATATATATATATATATATACAGTGAAACCTTGACTTATGAGTGCACCAACTTACGAGTTTTCCGAGATACGAGCCGTCGCTCGGTCGATTTTTTGCTTTGTGATGCGAGCCGAGATCTGAGTTACGAGCGAGCGAGCTTGGATATAAAACACGTAATCGTCAAAAAACATGAGCGAGGTGTGCGTGTTGTCGACTTGGCAAGGCAGTACGATCGTAGTACTTCTACGATATGTGCGATTTTGAAGCAGAAGGAGTCGATAAAGGCTATAACGCCAGCCAAGGGCGTTAAGATTATTTCAAAGCTCCGGACCTCTGTCCATGAAGAGATGGAGAAGTTTTTGTTTGTGTGGTTGACGGAGAAGCAGCTCGCAGGAGATACCGTGACCGAGAGCATCATCTGTGAGAAGGCACGAGACATTTACGGGGATTTGGTGCAGCAGACGGCGGGAACATCAACGGACGAGGCATCGGAAGAGTCATTCAAAGCCAGTCGGGGATGGTTTGATAATTTTAAGAAGAGGACCGGCATTCACTCAGTCGTCAGGCATGGTGAGGCAGCAAGCTCGGATGTGAAGGCAGCTGAAGATTTTATTATAACTTTTGCCGAACTGATAGAAGCCGAAGGATACATCCCCCAGCAAATCTTCAACTGTGACGAGACAGGGCTCTTCTGGAAAAAGATGCCGAGAAGGACGTATATAACGGCAGAGGAGAAGAGCATGCCAGGCCACAACTTGTTCAGAGTGCCGGCGATAGCTCGCCTTCTCTTTGTGGAAGACACGGTGAGATCCTTAACATCCAACAACTAATGGGACGCAAACGGGGCGCCCAGTTTAGCGGTACACACATTGATGAATCACCCTGCCTGTGAAACACCGACATGACAGGTTATAGCTGGGTCGGGATTCAAACCCAGGCTGGACAGTTTAGAGTCAAGTGTGCGTACCTCCAGTCCAGGCCATCCTGCCAACTTGTATGCTGCATACAGGTGAAATATAAAGCGTGAGATATTTTTATATATACTGTATATTTAAAAAAAAATTGGTGTGGTTTTTGGCGGGCTGGAACGGATTAATAGCATTTCAATGCATTTTAATGGGGAAATTTAATTTGTGAAACGAGCAAATTGAGTTACGAGCTCGGTCACAGAACGAATTAAACTCGTAAGTCAAGGTTTCACTGTGTATATATATATATATATATATACATATGTATATATATATATGTATATATTGCAGAAACTGTCTAAGGTACTGTAAATACAAGTGGACATCCATGGAGTGAATATAAATACGGTATATTCAATTTACCTAATTTATGGCATCAGCACATCAATTGCCATGTAATATGCTTCTGCACGTTCTTTTATTATTCTTTGCCATGCAATACGTATGCTCAATGATGCTTTGTGTCTTCTTTCATAACTTTTAAAAATCTGAAGAAATGAAGGAATAATCTGATTTTGTAAAAGAGTAAATGTTTTGCATTTTTAGAGTAAATGTTTTGTTTTAGACTAAATTGGCAAACCTATTGCTTACAATGTTCTAAATATTTTTCTTTGCAAAGTCAGCTTTTCCACGACCATGTAATTTGATCAGTTTCACAACACCACTTTTGTTCAAAACGAATTCACTGCCATTTTTGCACATTTAGTATTTATTGACTTTTTCTGTCTCGACAACTTGTGCCCTTCATGCCCTGTTGTATCTCATCTCCCACATCCCACATGTGGGCAGTGTGCCTACTGGTGCATACTGAATGCATCGTGGTGCCAGGAATTCATAATTTGTGAGATTTACTTGTATGGCATTGCAAAAGCATTTGGTATGAATATTTTATTGTAACGTGCCCAGTATTTATCAATGCAGTTTGCTTTGTCATCCATACAAGCTTCATCATCTCACCTTGTTGCAATATATCACTGTACTTACGAATGGTGATCAATTTGGCTGTATTCTCACAAACGCCATTACAAGAATAAGTGAGCACCTTTAAAAAAAAAAAAATTCAAGGCCGATATGACCTTGTCTTTTTACATATTTTTATTTTACTTTTAAATGAAAAAAAATCCTTTGTTTCCACAGATTATGATCAGCTTGTGTACTTTTATAGACATGTACCGTATTTATAGTACACCTGCTTGATCAAATGACAACAAAACAGCATTCAACAATGCTGAGCCATGTCTGCATAAATAAACTAGTCTTCTACCGGGATACGTATGGGTCATTATGTCGAAAGCATAGTGGCGTTCTGTGTCTGCTGACAGGTAGAACAATGCATGGACTCAACAGAACATTGAACGATGTGTGTATATATATATATATATATATATATATATATATATATATATATATATATATATATATATATATATATATATATATATATATATATATATATCTATCTATCTATCTATCTATCTATCTATCTATCTATCTATCTATCTATCTATCTATCTATCTATCTATATATATATATATATATATATATATATATATATATATATATATATATATCTATCTATCTATCTATCTATCTATATATATATATATATATATATATATATATATATATATATATATATATACATGTATATACGGTGCATTCAGAAAGTATTCAGACCACTACACTTTTTTCACATTTTGTTACGTTGCAGCCTTATGCTGAAATCGTTTAAATTAATTTATTCCCTCATCAATCTACACTCAATATGCCATAATGACATAGAGAAAACAGGATTTTAGAAAGTTTTGCAAATTTATTAAAAAGAAAAAACTGAAATATCACATTTACATAAGTATTCAGACCCTTTGCTATGACACTTGAAATTTAGCTTAGGTGCCTCCCATTTCTCTTGATCATCTTTGAGATGTTTCTACACCTTGATTGGAGTCCACCTGTGGTAAATTCAATTGATTGGACATGATTTGGAAAGGCACACACCTGTCTATATAACTATAAGGTCTCACAGCTGACAATGCATATCAGAGCAAAAACGAAGCCATGAGGTCGAAGGAACTGCCTGCAGAGCTCAGAGACAGGATTGTGTCGAGGCACAGATCTGGAGAAACCTTACAAAAAAAATTCTGCTGCATTGAACGTTCCCAAGAGCACAGTGGCCTCCATAATTCTTAAATGGAAGAAGTGTGGAACAACCAGGACTCTTCCAAGAGCTGGCCGCCCGGCCAAACTGAGCAATCGGGGGAGAAGGGCCTTGGTGATAGAGGTGACCAAGAACCTGATGGTCAATCTGGCTGAGCTCCAGAGATCCTGTGTGGAGATGGAAGAAACTTCCAGATGGACAACCATCACTGCAACACTCCACCGATCTGGGCTTTATGGCAGAGTGGCCAGACGGAAGCCTCTCCTCCGTAAAAGACACATGAAAGCCCACAGAATCCTGTTTCTCACAGTCAGTCCTTTATGTGCTTTTTTGCAAACTCCAAGCAGGCTTTAATGTACAGACTTGGCATTTAATATGGAATAATTTTTTTTTCTTGACTTGGGTTTACTTTCTTAACTCAGTATATCAATCTGGTGAGTTTCTTTTACACTTTGGTGATTTATTTGTTGAAAGAACCATTTCACTGATTGTCTGTCGCGGCAAGAAGTGAACAACAGGATTATATCACAGGTGGCGTTGCAAAATGTACAGACAGGTGCATTTGAGGATTGGCGTCACAGTCGGATATACAAGGGTTGTTACGTTCTGTATTAGTGGACAACAACTGCTGCACGTCTCCAAAAGTTATTGCCGCTTCCTCTGGAGATGGTCCGTCAATTCGACAATGCTGTTTGTCATGGAGTGGTGGCTTTACGAAATTACGGCATGAAACAGCGTGCTATTGCTCGGCAGTATGGCATCACTCAAGGTCAGGTGTCAAATATCCTGAAACGAAATGCTCAGAGGGGTGTCCCTACTCCAATACCGAGGCCAGGACGTCCCCGCAGAACCACAAGGAGGGATGATCGCCAGCTGCACCGGTTAGTCCACAATGGCCGTACCAAGTCAGCTAATCGGCTTAGGGCTGAGTGGCAGCAACTGACAAATGTGCCTGTATCCAGAAGGCTTGTCAACCAACGACTGGTTCAAGCAGGCTATCGTGCCAGGCGTCCCCTGAGAAAGCCACGCCTGACCAGACAACACCGCCAGCACCGATTGCAGTGGGCCAGAGAGCACTGTCAATGGCAGCCAGGACACTGGAATCACGTGATCTTCAGTGACGAGTCTAGATTTCTGGTCTATCGTCAAGATGGCCACGTCCGAGTGCGCAGACAAGTGCATGAAGCCTACAACAAAGATTGTATAGTGCCAAGAGTCCAAGCTGGAGGTGGTGGGGTGACCGTTTGGGCTGCTTTTCATGCAGGGAGCAACACTGACCTGGTTGTTCTGAATGGAAACCTGAACCAGTTCAAGTACAGGGCCATTCTGGAAGAAACATTGCTTCCATTTGCTCGTGCAGCCTTTCGAGGAAACTTTGTCTGCCAAGATGGCAATGCACGGCCTCATCGTGCTCGCATGATCCAACACTTTCTTGCTGACCGTGATGTAGAGCATATGAAGTGGCCTGCCATGTCCCCGGATATGAATCTGATAGAGAACTTGTGGGCAGAATTAACGCGTCAAATCGACCACTTGGACCAGCAGCCGACCACTGTGCGTGAATTGCAGCAGGCTATTGTCACTGCATGGCAAGCGATTCCTGTCCAAACCTTGGCAAATCTCGTGAACAGCATGCCTCAACGTGCACGTGCTCTCCTGAATGCTCGTGGGGGTTACACGAAGTACTCAACTGTAATTTTACTGTCGGTAATCCCAGTCGTAATTTAACTTTCGTTTTTGTTAAAAAAATTTTTGGCTAATGTGCAAAATAAAGAGATACTTCTGGAAAACGTACAGAAGTTTAACACAGTACTGTCCATGAATTGAGTTCGATATCAGTTTACATCACTTTCAAGGATCAATTTATTTGTTTCGAAATGTCAAATGTGGTTTTTGTTTCTTTTAAAGGTCACATTAACAAAATCTAGAATAATTTCAACATAATTCCAATGAACTTTTGGTTCTAAGACATCTTGAAAAGTAAGCTCACCCCCACAAAAAAATAATTCCATATTAAATGCCGTCTGTATATATAATAATACATAAATATATATATATAAACATACATGTATGTATTTATACATATAACATATAACACACACTGTTACAAAAGTGTAAGACAAAATCATTTCTCACAACATATGATAAGGCAACATAATCCAAGACCATGAAGCATCTGATTATTTTTTTGATAGCTTTGAAGTGTTTCCATGTATGGTAAAAGTTAACAAATTGGGACTGCTATAATAGAAGAAGTGCCATTAAGGTCTTCACTGCAAGATCCATTTTGCTCATTCGTCTTATTCTGCTTGTGGTGTGTCAGACCTTTCCCCTTGACTGCCGCCTTGGGCCCCAATGGCTCATTGCCCAGATCATGCTGCGAAAAATTTGTGTGCGTGGGATGAGCATGGGGCTTCAGAGACTCACCGACAATCAAACAGGCCACCATACGAGTGGGAACTATGCAAAACAGTTGTTACCCGGGTAAGCTTAAATTTGTTAAGTGGACATTCAGTTTGACAATAGTACTCACTAGTGGCATAGGTTGTCAAAATGGTGTTACGGTAAGAAAATATTTTGCAGGATATTATGGACTCATTATAAGAGGCAGGAAAGGTTTGGTGTGATGCCACGTACACCCACCCTTCCCTCTCCTTCTCACCTCTCCCCCCCCCCCCCCCCCTCCCCATTTCCTTGATAACTTCAGTCCTTGGGTAGGATTAGCAGGATAGTGCTGACCAAATCCTCGAAACTGAATTTATAAAGTAATCAAAGATGAGCAACTATGTCTTGTTCAACGACTTTTGTGGAATCACTGGCATATTGTTTTCAACGAGTCCAAATTTGCGCATCTACTGCCTGTGTGCTTTTTCCCAGGAAAGTAGTCTCCTGTATGACTTTTCAGTTCAGGAGCACGTGTGTCACTTATACACATCTTTTGCCTTGTTGTAATGGAACACGTAGCATCTAATGCTTTCCGTTGAAGACGCCAAGCATAACATGGCCATCAACCACCTGTTAGCGCACAATTTTGCCGTTGCGTTCTATCAGCACTTTAGCCATTCCTTCCAGGGTACTGCATTCGTTTGGCAAACATAATTCCCACCTGCCATATCTACATTAATTTATAACGGGTTTAGCCAAGATAATTTGCACCTTTACCTTTTCCGTAAAAAGTGTCCACCGTTCGATAAATTGCCAAAAACAACAACAACAGTATCACTGGTATGTTGTTGTGAATGCTTGAAAGGTTTCAAACAATACATTTCCTGTGTGGTGCATCCCATGCATTGTAATCTCATTCACCCGACACGTAAGTTGTTTTGGGTACAACGATAAACCTTCCAGCTATATTTATAATAACATTGTGACAGTTGCGCTATATTGGAAAGGTTCTCCAAATAGAGACCAGAATAGCTGTTTGAAGACTGCCCATCCACAACAGCAGCACACAGGGGGTAAGGGGTGGGGGAATTTATTTACCCATAACATGAAGGGGTAATTTATCTGTCCGATACATTTTTACTTCATTATTGAGGCAAGATGCTGCAACAGCTTTCCGTTATGCAAAAGGAACTTTGACTTCATGGATTCTTCCTGCCTGCTGGGGAATGGTCGCAAATTATTTCAATGGAAAGACTTGGAAAAGTACTCTGAAAATGGTAAGTGAGGTTGCCAGCTGCAGGCTTTGTGCACCGTTAATACTTCAGAGTGGACTGAAGCGCAACTACATGAAAGATCTTCGTGCATGACCTTTAAATACTTGGACCAGTGTTAAGTAGATGGACAAAGATTTCTATCATATTTATGCAACATCTTATTCAATGTGAAACTTCTTGAAGTATTTGTTTTCACATTTTATGGTACATATTAGGCGCTATTTATACGTAAAGAGGTTTGCATCACATTCGTGAAAGATATTTATGGTCTCTGCCAATAATATCAAGCTCATACTGTTGTGTAATCGCTCAAAAAGGTATTATGGAATGTCACGTGACTCTGCAAAAGTTTACATTAACCCTGGCTTTGTGTAAATGTGAAGGCATGTGCATTCACTGAAATTATATATTTTTATAGATCTTCCTCAAAATATTTCTAATATGAGGTTAGTTCGATTGGCACTTATACGCTGCTCTGCTATGTCCACAACACTCCACCAACAACATCTATCACCAGCCCAAGCCAGCTCTTTCCACTCTATATCCACCTTTACCTTTCTCACAACCTCATTCACACAATCCTCTCATCTCAACCATGAACTACTCCCTTTTCTCCTTCATCACTCTGTCAACACATCTGCTCTCTTCGGAAATCTGTCTTCCTTCACCCCCCCCCATCAGGTTCCCTGCCCATTTCAGTTGGGTCTTTCCCAATCCCCCCTTCAAGCTCATCTGCACAAGATCTCTTCCATGAGTTCATCCATCCTCCTCCTATACAGTCGTGGCCAAAAATATTGACACACTTGCACTTTTTCAAATAACAAACAATTTTCTCTAAAATAAGTTGGAATTGACAAAAGTATTTTGTCTCCACAATTCTTTATTTCACTGTTAATATTACAGAACCTTTGTTTTTGATTTAGAACTTAATATATACTTTTAAATCATAAAATAAAATAAATGGCATTGACAAAATTATTGACACCCTCGACTTAATATTTGGTATCACAGCCTTTGGACAAAATAACTGCAGTCAAGCGCTTCCTATAGCCATGAATGAGCTTCCTACACCTCTCTACTGGCAGTTTTGCTGACTCTTCTTGTGCAAACTGCTCCAGTTCTCCCAGATTTGAAGGGTGCCTTCTCCCAACTGCTGTTTTCAAATCTCCCCACAGGTGTTCAATGGGATTTAGATCTGGACTCATTGCTGGACACTTCAGAACTTATTTTTCACTTTCATAAGTTGATGATTCTGTGCTTGAAAATACAAGAAATACAGCTTGCATTGCCATTTTTTGGAGTTTATTGCACCATAAGTGAAATATATTACACACCAAGATACCATCACTTTTGATGGCATCACAAAATGAAGTATTTATTACTGTCAAGAAGACTAATTGGTTCTGGTATTTTGTAACATCATAACACAGCTTGTTCAACATGGAATGCTCAACACCCAAAGCCAGCTAAATAGTTTGGTTATCCCACAGTTAACCTTCAATTTTTGGTAATACAGTATGTGTATGATGCAGCTACTTAAATTGTTGATTTTCATGATCAGTAATCACAGATGTTCTCATCCTCACTTTCACCTGAGTCAGATGAAAAATCTGAGTTGGGTACGTCACCTCTTAAATCCACGGACCCCTCTTGAACTTGAAGAAGTAGCGACAAGTCTTGCAGCATCAGTGGCTCAGAATAAATGACAGGAACAATTTATTTGGACATATTGTTCGTCCAACCATTATCCAACGGTGAAAGAGGAGCGTTTGGCTTTGTTTAGTTCTTCAGCACCCATGTTTGCTAGATCGCTCTAGATATGTGGAATGATAGGGAGTCAGCTTCTTGTGGGATTCTTGATGTTACCTTCTTTTTCACCTGATTACACTTCTGTGCCCATGACTCTCCAATGGACTGTGACTGTTTGTCACCATAGATAACACAAATAGTGAATTTCTCCAGGTCTCGAGTTGGTGTCATTCATTGACAAGTGCTCCCTGAGCTGTGACAAGAGTGATCGAGATTCTTTGGATGCTGCTCAATTGGTGAATATAGACGTTTTCCCATGACGAAAAATCCAGATATGCAATCAGCTCCCGTTAAATGTGAAAGTTGTGCACTGGTTGAAGATACTTCTTCACTGCACAGTCTCCTGCAGTCATAGATTTTGCCTCTCTTGTACAAATGTTAGGGGGTTGCAATTTTGTGTGAAACACGTGCGACCAAAGCAATGGCATCAGTGTCTTCAACATCAAAGTGTGCCGGTATTGGTGGTGCAGAATAGTTTCTGTCGAGGACATGGGAATGGAAAAACACGCTGGAATCCGCCTCATGCTTGTGGCATTCTAACTTGAGAATTTCTGATTCTGTCTTCAAATTTTAACTCTTCTCTTTCAGGGCGTAAATGAACTCTGTCATATTACTATAATTCACCAAATGTCCGTCCGTCTGTCTGTCCGTTCTAAGGTACCGCAAAAACGGCTGAACCGATCGCAACGATATTTTGGGTGGGTAATCCGAGGACCCCCTGGAGTAAAATAGGCTATATTGTTTTTCCAAGTTTTCCAATTTTCCAGTTTTTTCCAAACACGATGGAATAATATTTACCGATTATGAACAGTGATGTGGCTTTTGTTGTAATTCTACGTACCATGAGAGAGTATATCGACTCCTGACGCAACTCTTCATATATAAACGTGCGGCTCTGAAGTAACACGGCAGCGTGTGCAAAGCGACTGAGAAACAACTGTGGCGGCCGCTTCTGTGTTACAGATTCGGCGCGCACTCTTCACACATAAACGTGCGACTGAGAAAGACGTGTAGCGGCAGCTTCCGTTTTGCAGAATTCAATCTTTTTTCAAAATGGGCGCCATGTACTGTTTAGATTTTGATGATTTGCGTGTGATATGATTCAACAGATGTTTTTATCAATCGTTTAAAATAAAAAAAAGCCTTCAATTTCTGATATTTTGACTTTTCATTTGGGCTTCCCAATTGAAGCCCCACCCATAGGTTGGGTACCGTTGCTAATATATAATGACCAGAGATTTGATTTCTTGAAAAATGAAATCTTGGAGCCGAATTTTATTGTCAGAATTTGTGAAGAAGGTACTGAGATCTCGTGATGGGAGAAGCTCATTTTAAGACTTGATGAAGACAATTTTTACTTCCGCTGATAGTCGCCAGCTTTTCTGTTGTGTTCAGCCTTTTATTGTGTTTCTAACATAGTATCTGTCATCCACGTAATGGAATCCAATTGCACCTAGGTGTATCTTAACTGCCATCTCAAACATTTTATTTGCATGGTCACCCAATGTGTATGTATGACCATCAGACGTTTCTCTGTCTTTTTTTCGAAGGAGTTGCTGCACGCCAGATATATCCCATGTCAATGGTAACTGATAATAAACCTCCTGGGCACAGGAGTCATCACAATCTGCCAAAAATGTCAATATCCTTGTGCACATTGCTTCATCTTGTCGGTGTACTGTGGATGCCTTGAACTAGTTCCAGGCACGTCTCTATCAATTGGAAAACAAAATGTGTAATATTAACCTTTTATCGTAGGATATCCACTGCAAATTAAAATTTCGCTAAGTGTAATTAAATCATACAGCATTTTACCAGTCAAAAGGAGGAGTCGACCTTTAGGTCGCTCCGGGTGACGTTTGTCGGCAGTTTCATAGCACCAAATATACACGTCTTTATTGTGCATTTGACCTGTTGAGCAGCGCGTTGTCACACGGGGAGTTGGCACATGTTCAACAGAATGCAGATATTGCAGTCCCGGCTCTTGGTCATCTGTATTCTGTTTGCGTCGGGTTGCTTGGGAAAAATACCGACTGCTTGATATATTTACATCGCAACCCTTGTGTATCAATTGGACTAGCCTCCCAATCTATACGCTCATACATTTCCGAACGTATCCAGACTAACCCAGTCCTGTGCTTTTGTTCTTAAAGTTGCCATGCCCTTATTTCTCTCAACCCCTTTTTGTCCTGAGCTTTGATTTATTTTTCACACAGAATGTAATCGGGAAGTACCAACAGTTTTCGCCTTCTTCCAGTAGCTTCTGGTCGTGGCTTTAACAGCGGCTGGGATCGTAAAGGTTCAAGCATTTATAATATAATTACTGTAAAGATCAGGAAAAAAAACTTTACATTGAACATAAGGAATCATTAACCTGATGTGAAAACCTTCAGCAATACACATGTACCAGTACTGTCTTTGTTGCATGCGCAGCCTATAGCTACTATAAGAATGCAAACCTCAGCGTGACGGTGACGATTATTCATTTGTTTGTCTTTCTAGCTATTATATAGACTCATAACTATAAAAATTGAGATCCTCGTGCATAAAAACCCATAGAAAGACACCTTCATCGGGTTTGTATGTGGAATGAACCCAAAACAGTGGCATGCCATATGGCAATGGTGGCCATTTTGAATAACATACCATGTAGGATTTTCCCCATCATTTTGCAAGGTATATATTGGCTAATTTTCTTTAATCTATCTTAAAGTACCTTAATCCACATTCAAAAAAGTTCTGCTAAAATATTTACAGGGTCACAGAAAGTTGACACCACTAGTTAGGACAGGATTTTTTTTTCACAATTTCACGTGGATACTGACACTCAATGGACAACTCTTTTTAAAAGGCACTGTGGTATATTTAACACCCACTAATGAATGCTAGCAGATGAAACAACTGGCTGAACATTACATGTGAAGGACCACGCACCATTGCTGCAATTCCCTGCATTCAAAGCACCAGTGTGGCACTTAATATTTGTCAAGAATCAAATCTAGACTTGAGTTTAAAAGCGAGAAAGCTTCCTCTGTGTCATCCTGTCAGCCATATCTTTCATCACATACAATTGAAAGAGACAAGCAACTTACTTATCCCAAGCATTTAATTCTTCTTATCAATCTATAAAGACTGGATCAAGAGGATTGCGGGAGTGAAGAGGGTGGATAGAAGGAGGATGGATGAACTGAAGGACGAGATTGGTGTGCAGATGAGCTTGACGAGGAGATTGGTAAAAACCCGGCTGAGATTGGCTAGACACTTGGTGCGGATGGAGGAAGAGAGAATGGCAAAGAACGCCACTAGGTTGAGGGAGAAAGGTATGATGAAGAAAGGTAGACCGCAGTTGAGATGGGAGGATTGCGTGAGGAGGGATATCAGTAAGGTGGGGGTTGTTGGGGGAGTGGAGAGAGTTTCTGAGGACAGGGGATAATGGAGAAGTATTTTCGTCGAGGCAGGGCAGAAGCTTGGTGCCATGGGACATCACCCAGCCCTTATAAAGGGAAGAGAAGGTGAAAGAAATAGAGAATATAAATAATTGATCCTGAAGTTATCTTCGGCAAACGACTTTAACATTTCAGGCTAGGAACGATTCACTAGCCCCTTGTGGACACTTCTCAATTGTAACAAAGTTTGTTACTTTGTTCCACCAGTGAGGAGCATTAAATATACGTGTTAAAGTTTGGCACATCTTCAGTTTAAATATCATGTCCAGGTACTTCCATAAAAAGGATAAATACTGTTAACCTGCAGCATTTGTAGAAGGCTTGCTACTTTCTCAGAGCAAACGTTTGGTTGACCTATTTGGTTTCCCATCGTTGCATGTAGATCACAATGCCAGGATTTCAGATTCGAATCCAATTTAGTGTAGATTTGTCCATGTGTACTCATGTCCCCGTAAATCAGGTAATAGTAACGTGTTGTCCCGTATTGTCCTTGTCCGACATGTATAATACGTACAAGTTCCCATGAGTCTGAGGCACAAAAAAAGAGGATGTTAATCAATTGCCTGCATTGTTCTTGAACAGAATGCCTCGACTTCGCCTCTGAAAACCTCATGCTGAGTTTTGCACAGCCCTGCTGATCCCACCAGACCTTAGTGGTGGGATTGATTAGAATGGAAACATTAATGGTGTAAACTCTATGCTATCTCATGTATAATACTTTATTTACCTGAGGATTTTTAACGTTCCTCGTTCAACTTGGCTGACCATTTGGAATTCAATAGACACCTTGAACCTACAGTGATGCATCATGAATGTCCATGTCCTTTTTAGATGAAAGAAGAAAAAGTGATTTCAAAGACACAAGAATGACAACTATTGGGGCTGTACCTGTCACCGCTGCATCCCAAATATCACTAGTCTTACCAATTTGCAGGTCATATCTTTGAAGTATTAGATATAGCATAAATAAAAAATCGTTCTAATAAATAAAAATCATTTCAAGAAAATATTGTTACGGAACCCAACGTCGGCCTCTTTTCCCCTTATCGAGGGGGGATTAATCCCCTCGTCTATGACTGACCGATGTGGTCCCAGGGGTATGACGTCACGCCCGGTCGGCGCTGGGTCGGGTATTAGGCCCAACCGTCCTATGACCTAAATACCAGCGCCTCTCGGTACGCGAGGAAATACTCCCGCTCACGGCCGCAGCGTAATAGATTGGTTGCGCCGAGCGAAGCGAACTGCGGCGTGAGCCGTTTATCGAAGGGGCTAAACCCGATTCCTATGTGTCGGCCGAATCGCGCCACGTATACTCAATTTGGAAACCTCTAAAGCGCCCGAATGTGAAGAAGAAGACAAAGTAGGAAGAACAGGGATTTATTATTATTTACACACAACTAAAGGAAGAAAAGCAATCAAAGTAATATACAAGGAAATGGAAGAATCAGAAGGACACAGGGCAATTTCTAGCTTATCTATGCAGTCTTACTTAAACCCAGGGACAAGACACACAAAACAAACTCACGTACACGAATGGGGAATTTCAGAGTGGATTGGCTGGAGGGAGAGGAAGGTAGGACCACAAGGCTGGAAGGTTTGGCAGGGCGCACAGCAAGCAGGTCCTTTCCGGGCTGGGAGCGAGCAGGGCGGCGGCGGCACACGTATCTCATCCTTCCCCGACACGCCTCGGTCTCTTTTGTCATCTGCTGCAGTCCTCTCCTCTCTCAAAATCGTCTGACGCGTCTCTCTCCCTCAATCCTCTCTTGCGCGATTTTCGCACGCATATATCATACCTCAAGCGCGGTGTGACACGCCCTCGTCTGTTTCGGTACCACCCTCCCCCGTGCTCTGTTTCGTGACCTTATATGGCAATGCCACGGGCTTGTCTCCTTATTTGGGCATGGAACCGAACGGTGCGCCCCTCGTGGCGAGCCACGGGCTTGTCTCCTTATTTGGGCATGGGGCCGAACAGCCTCGCCCCTCCTGTCCAAACAGAGCATGGAGCACATATTCATTATAGCAGCGAACACCGCTTCCAAAGCCAGGCTAGTTGAGGGGGCACGCACCCCACGCTTGTTAAGTTGCGTTACCCAGAGAGGGAGAGTTCGGCTGGGAAAGGTAATTATTGAAGGGGAGCTGTCCTTATTTGATTCGGTGCAACGCAATGAATTAGTGGACCACAGAGCCTTATACTGACATTTACTAAGGACATAACTACTGAGGGGAAACTTATGATTGGCTACGTGTGTGCGATGGCCTAACTAAGGACGACCTTTGACCTTTACAATTGGAGGTATTTACAAGGAATATTTACAGCAAATTACACACACAGTTCCCAAATCCTCAACAATATATTCGAGGTTTCAGGGTCAGAAATATAAAGAGCAATTCATATTTTATTTTAGGAAATTGCAGAATCGTTGACACCCACCAATACCTACACCATGGGTTTGTATAAGAGACAAACTCGAGACAAAAACAGTGCCGGATAACAAAAACTATCTAGACATCTGATGAAACTTGGAATCTCCCGCGATGAAGCTATCTCTGAGGGCCTTTCACTCACTCACCGCAGGCAGGTAGGTGGCCTTTCTGTCTTCTACGGACTCCTCTCCGGCCTTGCTCCCCCAGCTCTCTCTGTGCTCTGTCCCCCAAATATTCCTACAGGTCGCACAAGATCTGCCAGCCACCCTCTGATGGTTAAACTGCCGAAATCTCGGCTCTCTGCTCACCTTCACTCTTTCATTCCTCTTTTCTCCCGCCTCTGGAACAAACTCCCACACTCACTTCAATCACACTCCTCCCTCCAGGTCTTCAAAACAGCTGTTCACCACCATCTCTTATCTTCCCCCATCCAAAACCTTGATCTTTTCTACCCCCACGAATTCACCCCAGATCCACCTTGTTTGAAATTCCAACTTCTTTCCTGGAAGTCTTGGCAGTGTCCATATGTTTTATACCTCTCCCACCCCCCCACCCCCCTTCCCATGCCTCCCCCCCAAAGCCCTCTCCCTCCCACAGTTCTCTCGATGTCTCCATGTCTCTCGGTCCCTGCTCTCAAATGTTGTGTTTGTGTCCTTCCCCCTCTCTCCCCATCTTGTCTACCGCTCCCGATGTTATTTGTTTTGTGTGTCTGTTTGTCTTTCTGTGTGATTAATGTTCGCTCTTTCACGAGCCTCGATCTTGTATACAAAAAAAACAACAAAAAAAAACAACAAAAAAAAAAACTTTTAACAGCTAAGTATCCTATCTCATTCAAAACCATGTGAGTTTTTTGGGGTGATCATTGTCTTAACACCACCATCAATAGCCTTTGCGAAATACTGAGAAGGTTGCAAACCTGTTGAAAGTGGCCATGGTGAGGAGAATTAATGTCGCTAGATCTCAGAATACAAAGACAATAAAGAAAAGCCTTTTCACCAATGAACTTGGCAGTGGCTTTGCATATATTGGCAAAGTCACTTTGGCAGTCACTTTAGTTTATCACTGTGGGGTTACTGCCCGAGACCTTTTCTTTCACCCCACCTTATTCCTTTTTCCCCTCACCCCTAAATACACCTCCTACCCCTCCCGCTACCTTCCTTCGCCTCCCTCCCTGCCTCAGTCAGGTTTGGAGAAGGGGTAATTAAGTTGGCTATGGTAGTGGGAGACTTTGGGCAGTTAGCTCACAAAGCACTCTTTCTTGGAAAGCCAGTGGGTTGCCATATGTAATTTATTCCTCTCGACCATCTGCCCAAACTAAAAGGCTGGACTTGGCTGCCCTTTGGAAGCAGCACGTGCAAGGGTATTGTCAAAAGGATAGGTGACTGGATAAGAATAACTCGGGCATGCCTTTTTGACTTTGGTTATTAAATGTATTTGGTTGCCATCCAAACCCAAGCAATCTTTCAGTGGCGGATCCTCATAAGATTTATCATTCATATCTATGGGATCCCAAGCCTGTCAACTCAGATCTATCCTGTTTTTCACATTACAATGCACTGCTGGAATAAAAGAGCATCAATGTGAATAACGTTTTAAAAAATACTTCCATTAAAGTTTGTTGATGAGATCAAAGACTTTTAGGTATATCTGCAACAATGTAAGCACCCTTCACTTTAAAATATGAGTAAATTATAATCTAGCCGGTGCCGTCTTACAATGTGGCGAGCCACGTGAAAAGGGGAAAAGGGGGCTTATGGGTGTCCCTTGGGTAAACTGACTTTTCATCGTTTTCTGACCACCGGTAAGCCCCCTTTTTACGTGGCGCGCCACAAATGTTGATACTTTGTCTCATTCTCTTATATTCAATGTCCAATAAACGTGCCAAGTAAGCATCTTTGTTGTGCACTCTATTCACGTACGTATATTGTTTGGGGAAAGTGAAAGAGTCACATTGATACAATCGATATCAATGTTTGTGCAGAAGGATTGTCTCTGCTCAAAAAACAATTAAAAGTGGTTTTAAAATTGTCACACTTTAACACTAATACGCTGTCTTTACGGGGGAGGGGAGGGAGATTGCTAAAATAGATTTAGATTTTTTTTTGGTGTACTTATAAGTATCTAGGTGGCCTATTTAAAAGTTTGTATTGCCAAATCATTCAAAGGTGAATTTTATTTTTCAGTGACATCCACTTGTCCAACACTAATATGAATAAGAGACATATCGTTTGTGTTTTAAAAGGGAAATTAAACAATTTTCACAAAGTGAGTATAATGATGAGGGGCCTTGACAAAATTCTGTGAATATGGTTCAATAGCCCAAAACACACCAACGTTTTAAATTTTTCAATACATAAGTGTATTTTACTTTTATATATGGACACCTCATTATAGTTTTGATATGCCTTTCACAATACTGAGTATCTCGTTGGTCAAACATTGTGAACACCAAACATATATCCTGGTCAATATGAAATATGCAACTTCACATCCATCTTATATACCAGTGAGGTACCCGTGCTATGCATGGGTGGGGAGACCAGAAGCAAACACACAATGCAGAAACGGCGAATGCTAAAGCATGAAACCAATAACTTCCACATTCCTGTAGCACCTTCAGTTGCACGTCAGACATGGACAGCAAGTTTGTGAAGGACTTCCATGTAAAACGTACCCGTTCGCAAACAAACGGGTACGTTTGTTCCATACCCAGTCAATGGCGAATCTGCATATGGCGATCCACGAATTTCACGTTTAGAAAGTAATAATAATAATAATAATGCATTTATTTTATATAGCGCTTTTCAGGAAGCCCAAAGATGCTTTGACAGAGTGCAAAACATAATGCATAGCAAAACATAAAAACAATTGCAAAAAAGAAGAATCAATAGGGAAATATTCAAAGCACAAAGGAGGGAGAAGGAGAGGAGATAGTCAGGGGTTAGATGCTGCGGGTTAAATGTTGAATGCAGTGTTGAACAGGTGGGTCTTGAGTGATGTTTTGAATGTGGTGAGTGAGGAGGAGTCTCTGATGGTGTGAGGTAGTGAGTTCCAGAGGGTGGGAGCAGCGATGGAGAAGGCCCTGTCCCCCCAGGATCTGAATTTGGTCCGGATGGGGGGATGGGGGGGGGGGGGGGTCAGGAGGTTGGTACCAGCAGAGCGGAGGTTGCGAGGGGGAGTGTGTCTGGAGAGGAGGTCAGCCAGGTAGGTTGGGGCCAGGTTATGGAGGGCTTTGTAGGTCAAGAGGAGGATTTTGTACTGGATTCTCTGGGAGATGGGCGGCCAGTGAAGCTTGTAAAGGACGGGGGTGATGTGGTCACGGGTCCGGGAATGGGTGAGTAGACGGGCAGCGGAGTTCTGAATGTATTGGAGTTTATTGGTGATTGTTGAGGGTGAACCATAAAGGAGGCTATTGCAGTAGTCCAGACGGGAAGTGATGAAGGCGTGGATGAGGGTTTCTGCAGCCACGGAGGAGAGGGATGGACGGAGACGGGCGATGTTTTTCAGGTGAAAGAAGGCTGTCTTTGTGATCTGTTTAGTGTATTTGTCGAAGGAGAGGGTTTGGTCAAAGATGATGCCAAGATTCCGGATGTGAGGGGAGGTGGATACTGGGATACCGTCGATGTTGAGGGCAAAGTTATGGGTGGATTTTATGAGCGTTTTTGGGCCAATGATGATTATTTCAGATTTATCATAGTTAAGTTTGAGGAAGTTGATTTGAAGCCAGGATTTTATTTCAGTGATGCAGTTTGTCAGGATAGAGTGGGTGGCGGTGGAGATGGACTTGGTGGAGATGAAAAGCTGGATGTCATTGGCGAAGCAGTGGAATTGGAGACCATGACGGCGGATTAAGTGACCGAGGGGGGACAGGTAAAGGATGAAGAGGAGAGGGCCAATAACTGAACCTTGGGGGACACCTTGGGGGAGGGGAGCAGTGGGGGATTTGCAGTTATTGATGGAGATGAACTGGCATCTGTCAGAGAGGTATGATTTGATCCAAGAGAGGGCAGTGCCGGTAATGTTAAAGGTGGTTTCAAGTCGGGTGAGGAGGATGGTGTGATCGATGGTGTCAAAGGCGGCGCTGAGGTCGAGGAGGATGAGAATGTTGAGGTTGCCAGCGTCAGAGGAGAGGAGAAGGTCGTTGGTGATTTTGAGGAGAGCAGTCTCAGTACTGTGGTTGGAGCGGAATCCGGATTGGAATGTTTCATGCAAGTTATTGGCAGAGAGGTGATGTTTGAGTTGAGTGGCTACAGCACGTTCCAAAACTTTTCCAAGTAGAAACCATCACGGCATTTCGTCATTCACTTGAACTCGATATCTCATTTTTCATTCCAAACAGCATAACTCCAATCACAAATTTTATAGCATTAATATTAAAAATAAACTTTTAACAACATTCGTGACATAAACAAATATTTAAATCCTGATGTGAAGTTCCGTACGGTTGGTTGAACACAATTACGAATTCAAAATCGTAATTGTATTCACTCAATTCCAATCATCAATTGATATTTTAACAAAATACTGTTTTAAATGACGGTTGTATTGGGATATTATCAAACCAGCTCATTGTCGTATTCTGTCCACTTCCGCATTCGTGGCAGGTTAATAATTCTCATCAAAATCTAAACAGTATTTGTAAAATTTCAATAAAAGCCACATCACTGTTCATATCGGTAAATATTATTCCATCATGTTTGGAAAAATTGGAAAATAGGAAAAACAATATAGCCTATTTTACTCCAGGGGGTCCCAGGATCAGCCACCCAAAATATTGTTGCGATCGGTTCACCTGTTTTTGCGGTACCTGGGAACAGACAGACGGACATTTGGTGAATTATAGTAAGATAAAGCAGATATGGCTATGTGTTCGTCCATTCACAGTTACTCCATATTTCGTTAACTTTAGTGTTAAACAGCATTAGCGACTATTTAAAAAGGTAATCGTACGTGTTTGTGGTTTATGATATTCTTACTTCTGGTAGGGGGTGCTCACACAAAAACGGCACGATAAGCTATTTATACACGTTAACACGGCGTTTGGCTAAGGAGGAAACATCCCTTGGGGAGGTGGGGTATTATTATTGGTATTAACATGATTTTGTCATACCATTTATATCATGCTATTATCATTAGTTTTGTTATTAGAAGCGGCCTTGGAAAAACGCCATGATAAAGCTATCTTAACACAAATATACACCTCAACAGGCATCTCAATTGGTGGGGAAAACTCCATGGGCAGAGAAAATCCCCTTGGGAAAGGGGGCAAATGAGTTTGCTACAATGTTCATTGTGTGGCTCTCAGTACTCCTGCCAAGTTTGGTTGAGATTGGATTAGTAACGACTGAATGTGTTGCGGTCAAAAATCGTCAGACAGACAGACAGACAGACACCAAGTTCCGTATTTTAGTATCACTAGTACACCTGTTCTCTAGCCTGGTGTTGGGCTAACGGCTAGGGTGCCAGCTTAGGATCCCAGGATCCTGGGTTCGAATCCTGGTTGATCGCTGAATTAATGCCAGGGGGGTTGACTCAGCCTGTCATCCTTCTGAGGTCGGCAAATTGAGTACCAGTTCACTGGTAAATCCCTGTTTGTCGTAAAAGGCGACAAAAAGGGTTGGCAGCAGGAAGGGCATCCAGCCGTAAAACATTGCTTCAAAAAGGGGATCAACAAAAACAACAACAACCACGGTGCCTGAAAAAGGCCAACCCACGCTTCGCGGGGAAAAATGGCCTCTAAAGGTGTTTTTTTTTTGTGTTTTTTTTGTACACCTGTTCTCTATGGGGGTGGCAGGAAGAGTCAATCCTCTGGGATATATAGATTACAGTAGATTCACGTCCCTACAAATGTGTCGTGCCTCAAGAACATTGGGGGGAGGAGGGGTATTAATTTACCAAGTTTCTTGTAGATCGCTCTCAAAGTGGCATCAGCATTCAAGCAAGCACTCCATTCAAAACCGTTTGGCTGGCTGGCTTAGGAATGGCTGGCTTAGCAAGCACCAGCTGGCTGCTTGGTAACTGAACACACACTAGGTTTTGTCACTTTCAGTTTCGTGTTAAACAGCAGGAGTGACTGTTTTAAAAGGCCATCACAAAAAACACCATGTTAGCAGCAGGAGGGGCCAATATATTAACTGTTATAGGGTATTAGATTACAGTAGATCTTTGCTCAGTTCCCAAAGTAAAATTTGCCTCACGGATGTCGGGATTCCTCCAAATTTCTTTCAGTTCAATGTTAAACAGCGTTAGCGGCTGTTTAAAAAGGTAATCATATGTGTTCATGGTTTATAATATTTTTACATCTGGTAGGGGCCGGCGCTCCCATGAAACACCACGATAAGCTATTTATACACGTTGATGTCACGTCGTCGATACCAAGAGACACAGAAACCAGTGTGATTACAGGTCACCACTATAGCTTGCAGTGCTCGTTTAATCAGCCATATTATAGAACCTCCCCCTTCCGTTTGTTGTTGTTGTTGTTTCCCAGCATCGTGACAGTACAGTAGAGCAACATGTATTCAAAAGTATCCAAACTCAATACAATCCATTATCATGACAGTTTACATGGCGTTTGTTCAAGGAGGAAACACCCCCTGGGGAGGGGGAGATATTATTAGTATTAATTTTGTTTTGCAATAACATTAATATTAAGCTTTTGTTATTGAAAGCGGTCTTGGAAAAACGTCACAATAAAGCTATTATAACACGGATATACACCTCAACATGCAACCCCATTGGTGGGGAAAACCCCCTCAGTGCAGAAAACTCCCTTGTGGAGGGAGGCAAATTAATTTGCTGCAACCTTCATTGTGTGACTAAGGAGGAAAAGTTCTATGAATTTCCTCCTGTCAAGTTTGTCAAAAAGTCCTGTCAAGTTTGGCTGAGATTGGATAAGTAACGACCAAATGTATCGGTCAAAAATCGTCGCACAAAAAAAAAACCATGTGGAAAAAAAAAACAATCGACTGACGGATAGACAGATTGCATATTTTAATATGATTGTGAAAAGAGGATTACTTGCACAAGTCACCTGAAAGAAACGAAAAACAGCATGCCAATAAAATGATCCCGACTATGTGGCTTCACTGTAGATAGAATGATTGGTGTGGAGACTAAAACATCGCCACTGGAATGTTCTATCCCAGAGGATGATTAATTCATTGGATGATGTCACATTCTTTATGTAATTTGTTGAATGCTATTTTGAGTATAGGTGACAACATTGCAGTTTTGAAATGAAGGTCAAATTAAAGATAGTTCTTCCAAAAATATTTGTGGTTCAGAAACTTTCATCTTTACCACCAATGAACTAATTCCTCATCAAAAATTATCTGTGTATTTATTTATTTAAGTTCTCATGGCTGTCAAATAAGTAGTATTTTGTATAATTCCTGTCACGACTTGCAGGATAGCCAATATATATATATATATATATATATATATATATATATATATATATATATATATATATATATATATGTGTGTGTGTGTGTATATATAGATATATATGTATATATATATGTATAATTTCACAAAGTTAACTTTTATTTTTCTATGTCATTATCTGATTTGAAGATGTTAACACATGTCTCTTACCTAGAATGTATACTTCTCAGAGAAGATAAGATAAAGGTACTATTTGCATTATTAATACCTCTGACTTAAGCAATGACAAAAGCAATGTCAAGAAATAAATTAAGACCATAATAATATATTTCAAGAGAATGTTTAATACAGGGATATGTGAAATTGCTTTTGCTTCTGCAGTTGCTTTCATTGTAAAACCCATTGACTTATAGTTCTAAACATTTCCAGACAGACCCCCCTTTGTGCAGCAACCTGTTGCTTCCATCAAACATTATCCATGCTTATCCTGCTGTTATTCTCATAATACATTCATCAAGTTCCTCAAATCTTTGGTGTAAAGCCAGATTGAGCATAAGCATAACACATTTAATTGGGAAATATTTACTATTTTGTTTATCCTTCTGATATGTATGTGTATGTATATATATATATATATTGTTGCGGATATGGGATTTGCATCCATCCATATCCGCTTGTAAATATTCCCCTATTTCCTCAATACTTCCCAACTCTCCCCAATCCCCCATTCCCTAGTCCCATTTTCTGTAAACAACACTCTGTAGACCCGACCTCCCCCTATTTCCCCCATTAAATGTCGCATCCAGGTCCACCGCATCTCATGTAAGACAACTATAGGACATCTTGCTAGTTATTCTTAGTCTATGTCAGTTAAGGATTCGTTTCCATTAATTCTGACCCTTCGTTGCACCAGAATGTGATTGTATGGCACCGTTAGGAAGTTTAGGACCTCCCAATACCTCCCAGCAGCTCTTCCTCACAGTTCTCTTCAACAACAACAACAACAACGAGCGCAGGGAGTGCGCGTCCTCAATCCGGCTTGGTTGGTAGGAGTGGTGGGAGGGCACCAGGCCTTCCCAACGAGCCGCCATCGGACATGTGCTCGACGGGGTTACCAAACAGGGGCTCCCTGTCGGCTCCTCGTCAAGGGCGGAGCCTGGTAACCCCCGCACCCAATGGAAGCGGCGGACCGGCCCCAGTTGGGGCAGAACCAACCAGCCGAGGGCGTGTCACTCCCCGTGGAGCATGCGCAGTAGAGAGAGAGGTGACGACAGATGCGCGCCGAGCTGAGAGAAAGTAAGACGTCCCCTCCGAGCGCTGTGAGACCTCCCTGCATCTTTGGACTGTGTTTATCCTGTCCCCGAGCCAAGGTGCACCTTGTGCCATCGACCTACCTGTCCATCCCTGCCATCAATCCCTGTGTAAGTCTACCTTGTCCGTTTGTCCGTGGTCTGTCTGGGATTTGATAAGACTGTATTTAAGTGCCCATCTCTTCTGTGTCTTTACCTCACTCTGCCTTGTAATCTACCCCCTTTTCTCCACCACTGTAATTATACCCTCCTCCGGAGGTCTTGAGAACTGTACTGCGTCGTTTCATCTTTCCCAGTCGTCGTGTCCTTTCTATCATTGATTTGGCATAGCGCGATTTGGCCAACGTCTGGGTGAATCGGGTGAGTCGGGAAGAAAGGGGGAACAACTGTTCGGCCGCGGTTACCTCCGCTCGGTAAATAACATCCAATCCGCGGTCCGTAACAACTGGTGTCGAGGAGTGCGATACGAGGCCCGAACCAAATTTAAAAAAAAAAAAACATCTAGACAAAATTTGGTCAAAATTATAAAGTACCGAAATTGCTTTTGTTTTACAAAAACCCGAATTTTGAAAGTCGCGCTATGGGAGATCAAGACGGCTGGGTTCCGGTAGAGGAGAGTGAGGCAGGGTCGATCCAGGACCAAATTGAGGGACATGAGGAGAGCGAAGCAGTGAGGGCGGCAGGTTCGCAAAATGGCGGCGCTAGGCATGGGGAAGAAGAGCGCGAACAACAGGTCGGCGCCGCGCATGGGATTGCGGTAGCGGTACCCGTGCCGCCGATGGACATGCAAGTCCTCATGGCGCAAATAGGGGCCCTGTTGGCCCAGAATAGCGAGAAATTGAGGGATGACATGGGAAACCAGATCGGGGGTTTAAGGAATGACATGGGGTCCAATAGCGAGAAATTGAGGGAGGACATGGGGGCCAATAGCCAACGGTTAGAACAAAGAATGGGGGCCCAGATCGGAGGTTTAGGGAGTAGAATAGAGGGATTAGACAATAGATTAGGGGAAATACAGGAGGGGTTAACGGGGGTAGAAAACAGAATGGCCGCTCAAGAGAATCAAATGGAAGGGATGAAAAAGGGGTTAGAGGGGTTAGAAAACAGTATGGAAGGCAAATTGAGGGACATGAGGGACCAAGCGGAAAGGGAAGTTAAACAAATGGGGCAGCAGATAGAGGGGGTCAGAATGGGGGTAGAAACTAAATTGGATGCTCACAGGGAGGAAATGGAGCAGATGAGGGTGGCATCTGGGCAGGAGATGCAAGTGATGGGAGGGGAGATCAGAAGAGGTGTGAGTGAGGAGGTCAGAGGAGTGCGCGAGGAGGTGAGGCACTGTGAGGAGCGCATGGAGAAGGAGGTGAGAAAGGGGACTGTAAAATTGCAAGGTGGAATAGAGGAGTTGACGCTGGGAGTAGAACAGCTGACAGTGGGACAAAAGGAGTTGGGTGATCAGGTAAAGAAGAACACAACGGTAATAGAGGGTTTAAAATCAACACAGAAGGAGATGAAAAAGGACGTAGGGGTAATTTAAAAAGAGTGTCAGACGGTACATGAGGACCTGACGAGGAAAATGAACAAGGTGGTAGAGGTGATGGAGGTTAAAGAGCGGGAGGTGCGGGAGCACATAGAAAAAAATAAGGTGGAGTTAGAGGAAGAACTTAAGGGGGCGCACGAGGAGATGAAGGAGGTGAAGCAGAAATTAGAAGAAGTGGAAGAAGGGGTGAGCGAAATTAAGAAGCGACGGAGAGAGGATAAGAAAGAGATAAAAGAGGAAGTAAAAGAATTGGTCCAAAGTCTGTGTTCGGATCGTGATGATGTGCTCATTAACCGGATGAGGGATTCGCAGGTGATGGAGGAGAAGCGAAGAGAAAGAGGACCCGGTGTAAGTGGTGACCAATATGGTCGTGCGTATGATGCGCCAGGTGATTTAATAAGCTTGGGGGTCGAGATGGACCCGGATGTTCGTGAGAGGCCACGAGTGAGGTGTATGGCTGGTCCGGAGTGTATGGAACGAGGGTGCGAGCAAGAGGGTCCGGTGATGGGAGAGGTGCGAGGTGTGAGTGAGCAAGGTTGTGGTGGTATGGAATGGGTAGCGGGTTGCGGAAGCGTGACCCATGCATCGACACCAACAGGGGTAGATTTTAGAGGGACAGGGGAGGCACGGGAGCCCCTTGGGGGTAATGTACTGTGGGGGCCCGGCCGGTTCGGCCCCGCGCTGACCCCGCAAGGGGCGACGCACGGGGTCCGGCAGGCGGGCAACGACTCGCATACGAGGTGGTCCCACAAGGTCCCACTCGCGCCATATGACGGTGGGTAAGGGTGGCATCCCTGCTACCCTTCCCATGATGGGGGCAAATGCGCTATAGTTTATGGGGTTGATGGCAGTGAAAACTAGCCCGGGAAGGTTAGGATATATCGTGTGTAGGGATCTAGAGAGATGACATAAGGTAACGTTAAGATTAGTTAGTGACTGGTACCTGTAGTGGGGAAGTAGTAGCTTAGTGTTTGATAATGACGTGGGAGCGCTGAGTGTAAGGGAAGACGGAGGAGCGCGAGTTTTAGAAGGGAGTAGACAGAGCAGATGATGCAGTATGAATGGAAGTGCTGGTGAGCAGCTTCAAATGAGGCATCGGTGAGGCAATGCTCCGAGGTGTGTGTGAGTGTACAAGTGATGAATGAGAGAGCATTGCGGATGAGTGTCATGGTGAGTAGTGAGTGTTGTGGATCAGCGCGAATGCGCTTGGGGGAGAGAAGGGTGCAGGCGGCACCAAGTATGGGAGCACAGGTGTGCAAGTACAGGTGTGTGGAATATATGGAGCAGAGAATGAGTGGTGTGGAGAGAGTTGGAGTAAGTGGTACGGAGTGGTGTGCATGGTGCGAAGGTGTGAATGGGGGAAGAGTGGACCCCCATCACGGATACCCGGGGCGGGTAGTGTAAGTGTTAGGTAGAGGGTATAGGTAAATTGTGGTTGGATATTGGCATCTGTGGTGCGGGTGGAAGAATTATGTTTGGATGGGTGCATTAGTGTTGTGGAAATGGCTGGGCGTGTAGCCTGTTAGTGTGTGTAGTTGGTTTGGGCACTCCACCACTGTGAGGATGTCGGCCAGGTGAGGCCGCAGGTGGGCTCTGGGAGCCGGTAGAGTAGTTGTGGATGGGGCCCGAGGATCCGGAGGACGGACCCGGGTAGCCCAGTGCCAGAGGGCACCAAGGGGTGACAGAGCCAAGAGGGGCCTTCCCCAATTAGATAGGTTAGGGTGAGGAGCTAGGTAAGCTCAGGTGGCAACTACAGTGGTGGAGGTGTGCAGGTGGGTAGACCTGCTGGGAGAGCTACACGTCACAGCCCAGAAATTGTACAAGGGCACATGGAGATGAATCGGGGGAGTGAGACCCCAAATTGAGCAGCACCACAGATGGTCAATGGGATTTTGGTTCTTCGAACCACATAGAGTAATGAGGGCCAATGGTTTGGCAGGAGAAAGACCCCGGGTAATGTAAAGTTGTTAGTCATTTAGGAAATAGTTAGGATTGATGAACCTGTCGCACCATACGCAGCCACTTACCTGAGGTGATGATGATGGCTCCACACCTGTGTTTTCTTTGTTTTGTGTTGCAGGAGATGAGAATTGCTGTTTGGATTTGTGAGACGCATCACGACGTGGATGAGACATTGGGGTGATTCCATCTCTCCCTCCTTAGGAGGGACTGATGATGAATTGGTGATGGCAAATTTTGCTGAGAGTTGGAAATGGCAAATTTTGCTGAGAGTTGGAAATGGCAAATTTGATTAGTTAGGAGGGAGAGAAGACGAATTTGGTTTATGGGAGGAACGGGGAAGACAGTAGGGACGTTTGTTGATGTGTAAAGTAGATGTTTATGGGTAGTATTGTGTTTTGTGGATACAGTAAGGGGTAAGGGAGGGGCAATGTAGGTTACCTGGTTGGGGGGGGGGGGGGCGTATGGTAGGAACGTACCTGTCTCACCTGGTTCCCATGTGCCCCCAGTGTGCATTACCTTGTATTGCGTGCACTTTTGCACCCTTACCACCTTACTCACTTGTCTTCTTTTGTCTCCCACCTCCGAGGATCTGGCTTTGGGGCAGAGAGAGAGGAGAGAGAGGTGCTGGCTCCGCAGTTGTGGGCCTGTACTTCCGCTGCTTGCTGCCTGGATCGATACACCATATGGACCGCAATTTTTGTGGCCGCCCACAATGGACCGCAGTTCTTTTGCGGTCAAGCATCACCCGTTGATGGACCTCTGGGTCAACCTGGCACCTATGCCATACAGGTGAACCACTTTTAGTTGGCCCCCCTGACGGCCACAATTCAGAAATGGACGCGGTTGGCGCCTTTCTTTATTTCTAAAGAAGCCAGAAGGCCAAGTGCACTCCATGAAGGCAAGACCAGCGGCAGAACATCGGCCGGCTGCGACACCACCGGTGACCATGGACACTTGATTGTGAATTGTTATTGAACACTTTATTGGTGC